>NC_059108.1:110325966-110633971 GCF_020740685.1 Jaculus jaculus | reverse complement strand
AGACTCTGGTACACTCATTCTCTCTCTCTCTTTATCTGTCAAATAAATAAATAAAATTTAAAAAGAATCTTTCAGAGATGGGGCCTAGTAGATTTGATTTCGATCGCTGGAGATGTGCCTCAGAGGGAATTGTGACATTCTGGTCTCTTGTTCTCTTTCTTGTTTACTCTGCTGTATGTCCCCACCATAATGGTCTGCCTCACTGCACACACAAAAGCAGTGGGCCAACTGAATGAAACCTCCCAAACTGTGAGCCAAAGTAAAAGCATCCTCTTTATAAACTGATTATGTTGTCATAGCATCTTGTTACGTAACACTGGGATACTATTAACTTTGCCCTTGGAAAGGAAAATACCTAGGAATAATGCTGGAAAAGGTATCATGCTATACAGACACCAGTTC
The DNA here is from genome assembly GCF_020740685.1 of Jaculus jaculus. Lineage (NCBI taxonomy): Eukaryota > Metazoa > Chordata > Mammalia > Rodentia > Dipodidae > Jaculus > Jaculus jaculus. The sequence goes on along the minus strand of NC_059108.1, from coordinate 110,633,569 downwards.
CCCCAAGACTGGTTAGTTAAAGCATTCAGAAGCATATAGACAGCACAAACAAAGCAGTTAATGCCCCGTGATTAACAAATTGCTGCATACAAATTAGGCAAAAAAAAAAAAAATGACACAGCTGTTCTCTATCTCTTTCTCTCTGTGTGTGTGTGTGTGTGTGTGTGTGTGTAATTTTTATATATTTGAGAGAGAAAAAGAGGGAGAGAGAGCTAAAGAGAGAGAGAAAATGGGCATGCCAGGGCCTCTAGTCATTGTAAGCTAACTCCAGAAACATGCACCACCTTGGGTCTTAGGGAATTGAATCTTTGGTCCTTTAGTTTTGCAGGCAAACATCTTAACTGCTAAGCCATCTCTTCATCTGGTGCAGCTTTTCTTTGATGAGGGTTTGTAACTAATAAGGTTATGGATTTAATAAAGTAATAAAAGGTTTGTTTCCGCTCTCAATCTTTTCTTTTTTCAAGGTAGGGTCTCACACTAGCTCAGACTGACCTGAAATTCACTATGTTGTCTCAGGATGGCCTTGAACTCACAGTATCCTCCTACCTGTGCCTCCCAAATGCTGGGATTAAAGATATGTGCCACCATGCCCAGTTTTTAGCTCTCAACCTTATTGACTTAGAGTCACATTAGCAACTTGGAGGATAATTGATGATAGTTCAAAAGTCCTCATGGCTCACTTTGACACAGGGTCGCAAACTGCAGAATCACCTGGAGACATGGCTAGTCTAGAACCCAGGGTTTCAGATCCAAAGAGCACTGGACATAATATCATAAGGGTTTTGTTTTGGAGGGAGGGGTATGTTAGATCACACCCCATAATCTTCGTAAGTACCAAAAACCACTTTGAATCTTGTAAAACTAGCAACTTATTTTGATATAATATGGACAACTGAAATTTCATCATTTTGCTTTAAGTGTAAATCATATATACATATTGGACAGGGTTTCACATGTTCGGGCTAGCTTCAATCTTGCTATAAAGCTAAAGAGGACCTTGAGCTTCCAACCATCCTGCTTCTGTTTCTCAAGTACTAGGAATACAGGCATGTACCATCATGTGTGGCTTATGCAGTGCTGGGGAACCCTGGGCTTTGTGCATGCTAGGCAAGCACTCTACCAAATGAGCTATTCCCCCAGTTCCTAAAGTGTGGCTGTTCAAAAAGCTTTGCACTTTGTAAAAAAAAAAAAAAAAAAAAAAAAAAAGTATTTTTGAGATATAACATATATAGCCAACTACACCAATCTTAAATGTGTGTCTTGATGTGTTTTGACAATTTTATACACTCTTGTAGCCACAAGCACAATAATTACCCAGCACCACCATTTCTATCACCACTAAGAGTCTCCTTTACACTTTCTCTTGGTCAATATGCACCTTCCATCCTGGACATATATGACCACTGATTGGTTTTCCATACTTACAGACAAGGTTGTTTCATGAATATAATAGGGCAGCAGGTAGTCTTTTGTGTCTTATATCTTTCCACTCAGCATAGTATTCATGCCACATCTATCACCAGTGTGTTCCCTTTTATTGTCCAACAGTCATCCATTGTAAGAATATACAATTGGCCCTCCTATCCATGGATTCATACATGTAGTTTCAACTAATGGTGGGTCAAGAATAATCCCCGTAGGGCTGGAGAGATGGCTTAGCGGTTAAGCGCTTGCCTATGAAGCCTAAGGACCCCGGTTCGAGGCTCGATTCCCCAGGACCCATGAAAGCCAGATGCACAAGGCGACAGCACATGCATCTGGAGTCTGCTTGCAGTGGCTGGAGGCCACTGTCTATGTATCTCTCTCTATGTATCTGCCTCTTTCTGTCTGTCGCTGTCAAATAAATGAATAAAAATTTTAAAAAATTACAAAAAAGAATATCCCCAGAAAATATTGTTGTTATTGACATGTACTATGCACTTAGGCCCACAATCACTGAACATGCACAGAATTGCTTTTCTTGTCATTATGCCTTAAGCAAAACTCTTTATGTAGCGCCTACTTTGTACTGGGTATTGTAAGTAACAAAGAGATGGTTTAAATGACACAGGAGGCTGTGTATAGGTTACATGCCAGCACTACATCATTCTATGGGAGGAACTTCAGGGAGAGTCCTGCAACCGATCCCCTGTGGATACTGAGGGACAACAGTACCCCAAATTTTCTACTCATTCTCCTGTTATGAACATTTAGTTATCATCTAGTTTTGAGGTTTATTCAATTATTTATTTATTCCTGAGCTAAAACATGATTTTTCTTTTTTAATATTTTTGTTTTGGTATATTTTTTTGAGATAGAGAGGGAGAGAGAGAGAGAGAGAGAGAATGGGTGCACCAGAGCCTCTAGCCACTGCAAACAAACTCCAGACGCATGTGCCACCTTGTGCCTCTGCCTATGTGAGTCCTAGAGACTAGAACCTAGGTCCTTTGACTTTGGAGGTAAACACCTTGACTGCTAAGCCATCTCTCTAGACTGACTTCATTTTAACAGTTTTAATACTTCCAGCCTCTTTACCAAGCAGATGGTTGATCTTTAGTCTCTCCTGCATAGACATCTGCAGCTGCTTTCAGACGTCCTGATTAAGTCCAAGATGTAGCCCTATGTTGCGATGACTATGCCTGGAGATGTTAATGCTGGTGGGCCCCCAAACCACACCTTGACAAATTCTGTCCCAGGGTGGAGGGCACCGGTTAACCCCAGGTAAACCCACTTCTGGTCATAAGAATCTTTGTTCTGAGGCAGAGCTGAGGGCTTGCTAGATCCTTGTGACCAACTGGCCAAATCAATAATGTAGTGAAGCCTAGGGTTTTTGCAAGCCAGGCTGATAAACCTCTCTCAGGCAAGCAGGATTGCTGCTGTGGGAAGAAGTTAGAGGATCATTGTGAAAGTTGTTCCCATACTCCCTATCCCTAGTCCTTTAAGGACACAGTTTTCCATGTATTAAGGAGAAGGTCATGAGATAAAGCAGATTCTGGTGCTTTCTAAAGCAAGCACTGTTTACCATTCCACCAAAGAGAGCTATGGACCAATTGCAGAGAGATGGTCTAAGTGCCGCTCAAGACAGGGCTCACACATGGCCTTAAGCAAAAATCTGAAAAGAGATTTTCCCAGCAGATGAGCCAAGAGAGACGGCCATAGGTTTGCCAGGCATTGTGGTATCTGAGTCAACGTCAGTAGCTCACGGCCTTTTCTGACTGCCCTAAAGAGCTCTTTAGTGAATTTTTGGCAAGCATTTCTCATTTTTCCTACAAGAAAGAATTTTATGTGACCTTCCCTCCAAACCACTTTTTTTTATTTCATCCTTTTATGTTTTATTTTCTTCTTCTCTTGGTAAGATTCAACAGATGAAGAACAGCTCCCTGTTTCCACATGCACAGAATATAGGAAGCTGTGAATTTTTCTCTTTTTTTTTCTTCCTCTGCCCATGTTTGTCTGCAAGGGCAAGTTTCATGATCCGTGGTTAGCATTCTGTATAATACAAGCCTGTCAGATCGCCAAGCAATAAAATACTCCAGCATGCCAACCCATCCACATTTGGATATAGACTCCTCAGCCAACCAAAGTTGTTTTTTTTTTTTCTTTTCCAACCAAAGTTTTAACAGAAGCATTTTCAGTCTCTACAGCAACTGTTTTATTCGGAGTTTTTCTCTTATTTATTCACACATCCACCCAACAAATATTTAACGAGGAACCTGGCAAGTGCTAGACACTGTCCTGAATGCTGAAGGTACAAAATTTAAATAAGAATGGCTCTTCCTTTCCAAGAGTCTACAGTCCAGTGGGAGAAACAGATGCTAAACTAGATTTCAAGGGGGATCTTGAGGGCCAGAGAGATAGCTTAGCTGTTAAGACACTTGCCTGCAAAGCCTAAGAACCCAAGTTCTATTCCCCAGCAACCACAAAACCCAACACACATGGTAGCGCATATGTCTAGAGTTTGTTTGCAGTGGCTAAAGGCCCTGGTGAGCCATTCTTTCTCTCCCTCTCTTCTCTCTCCCTCTTTCTCTCTCAAATAAGTAAAAATAAAATATATTTAATATATCTATCTTTTTGTTTAAATTCATTTTATTTATTTGAGAGAGAGAGGCAGGAAGACACAGAGAGAGAATGGGTATGCCAGGGCCTTCACTCAGATGCATGCACCACCTTCTGCAACTGGCTTACGTGGGTCCTGGGGAATTGAACCTGGGCCCTTTGGCTTTGTAGGCAAGTGCCATAACTGCAAGCCATCTCTCTAACCCCCCCCGCCCCAATTTTTTTTTTTAAAGATGGCATTTGAGTATCAGGAAGCATGGAACACAGGAGCAGGTGCAAGAGCATGTTAGGGAAGGAGTTGGAGGAACCATGCTGTTCACCGGAGAAGCTGTTTTCCTTATTGGTGGCCTTTGTTTGTGCATGGACACAGTGGATTCACTGGAATGGGAGTGCTGAGAAAGACTTGCTCTGCATCACCAAAAGCATGCTGGAATCTTGGTACGAAAATAAATCCAGTTGTTGTAATTAGCTCTTCTTAGATGAAAGCCATGATTTTCTTTCTTTAGGACACTGTCACGTGACTTTGTTGTTGTGTGAAGCTTGATGTCTAGAAATGGAAATGCTTGTGGAAGAAAAAGGTACTTCGAGGGAAATAGCACGTGCTCTCTGAGATCCTCTTGATGTGTAGCCAAAAATCCATACCAACCCTTAGTGCTGGCCAAATGCCTGATTTCTGGGACGATCAAAGCACATTGTCGACAATTCCTCCATTGTTGCCATAGAAACTCCCCAACATACAGTCAGAGACATTGTGCAAGCGGGGAGGTAAACGTTAGGGAGGAACACGACTGGGCTCCCCGGGGTGTTTTCGTGGCCCTTGTTCTTGTTTAGTATATTCATTCAACACTTCTCAGAATAACCATCCCCATTGGACCTGGATCCCACATCTGTATCATCAGCTCTTACCACTCATGCCAGCTTTCCTTTTTTTTTTTTTTAATTTATTTGAGAGCAACAGACAGAGAGAAAGACAGATAGAGGGATAGAGAGAGAATGGGCACGCCAGGGCTTCCAGCCTCTGCAAACGAACTCCAGACGCATGCGCCCCCTTGTGCATCTGGCTAACGTGGGACCTGGGGAACCGAGCCTCGAACCGGGGTCCTTAGGCTTCACAGGCAAGCGCTTAACCGCTAAGCCATCTCTCCAGCCCTCATGCCAGCTTTCTGTCAGCGGCTAACCTGCCCCTGATCCTCTGTTCTGGATGTCCACAGCCAAACTTGGTAAGGACCCCCTCTAGTCCTGTAAGTAGGAAAGAAAATGTAATAGCAAAATGTGGATAACTCTACACTCTTGTGCACATAGAGACAAGATTCAGGTCATGTCCAGCAATTTGAATATTTGGATAGCTAGAACCCAATTAGACCTCTCAGACTTTCATGTCATCCTCTTTATTTTTCTCCTTGCAAAGTCCCAGTATTGAGAGCCCCAAGATATCAAAACAGAATATGGCAGAAACTCTTAGCTGCCTCCCAATTTCCATTGTCCATGGAATGTGCATAGCTTGACTGCCTTCCAGAGTCTGGGTTGCAGTTAGCTGTGGCCACATGACTGAGTCAGGAAGAGGCAACTGGCATCATTGTAAAGGACTTGCAAGAAGACTGCTTAAAGATGTTCAAAGAAGTCTGACAGTTCAAGGAAATAAGCCCTCTGTCCTTCTACCCCTTCCACCTCACCATTTTTTCCCCTCTGCTTAGAATGTAGACATGATGATTACAGAGCTTCAGCAGCCTTCTTCTAAAAAGATCCCAAGCCATGGGCTGGAGAGATGACTTGGTGGTTAAGGAGCCTGCCTGTAACGCCTAAGAACTCATGTTCAAATCTTCAGGTCCCACGCAGCCAGACGCAGTGACACAAGTAGGCAATGTCACACATGTGCCACCAGGGGGCGCGTGCATCTGAAGTTTGTTTGTAGCAGGCTGAAGATCCTGGTGCACCCGTTCTCTCCCTCCCCCTACCCACCCTTTCAAAAAAAGAAGTCAAAAGGCCTCAAGCCTAAGAACTATGTGATGAACACAGAGGATATTGAATGTTGAGTGACTTCATGAAGTTGCTATATAAACAAGCCCTGGACCATGTCTGTTTCAGTTACCTTTGTGTATCTGGGAAAAAAAAAAAAAACATCAGAACCAAAGCAGCAGATGGGAGGAATGGGTTTATTCTGGCTTCCAGACTTGGGGGGCAACATCCTGAGGGCAGGGGAAAGCATAGACATCACCTTTGCCACAGTAGGTGGCAAACAGCAGCAAGAGAGTGAGCTGAGCTCTGGCAAGAGGGAGCTGGGCTGTGACACCCCATAGCCCGCCCCCAGCAACACACCTCTTCCATCAAGGCCCCTCCTCCTAAAGTGCCACCAGCTGGAGAGAAAACATTCAAAACGCATGAGCTTATGGAGGACATCTGATTCAAATGACCACAACTTTCTTCCATAATTCTTTTGTTTTGTTTGTTTGTTTTATGAGGTAGGGTCTCACTCTAGTTCAAGTTGAACTGAAACTCGCCCTACGATCTCAAGAAGGCTAAAAGTTCACAGAGATCCTCCTTCCACAAGTTGGTAGTCAAGGTGTGCATCACCACACCTGGGTCATAATTCTCTATATGAAAGAACTTAAGACAGTGTGTGTTTAAGTTCAGGTGTCTATTTGGGTAGCATCTTACCCTTACTGTGCTAGTCAGCTTTCCATCACAGCAGCAAAATACTTGAGGTAATCAACCTAAAGAAGAAAATGTCTATTTTGGCTCATAGTTTTGGAGGTTTTCGGCCATTGTCAGGTGCCTCCTTGCTGGGATCCCGTGGAGAGGAAGCACATGGCGGCAGCACGGAGCGGAGAAGATTGCTCTCCTCGTGACACTTGGCTTCCTCTTCCTCTCTCCACTCACAGCCATCATCTGGCCACACAAGCAGGACAGTTTCCCCACAAGGCCAGTTGAGAGAGATTTTGTAAAGAAAATTTTTTCCATTTAATTAATTAATTTATTTATTTGAGAGAGAGAGAGAAAGCAAGAGAGAATGGGCAAGCCAGTGCCTCTAGCCACTGCAAACAAACTTCAATGCATGCACCACCTTGTGTGTCTGGCTTATGTGGGTACTGGGGAATTAAACCTAGGTCCTTAAGCTTTACAAGCTAACAACTTCTAAGCCATATCTCCAGCCCTGAGAGAGATGCTTTTGTTCCCTCATGTTTCTTTGGGCCCTTGATAGCATGGGATACTCTTCTGTGTGAAGGATTTCTTAGGAGCACAGTTATGTCAAGGGCATAATTCTAAGCAGCCCAAGGTAAAGTCACTTTTTATTGTCTTTTTAAAAATATTTTTATTTATTATGAGAAAGAGAGAGATAACGGGTGCACCAAGGCCTCCAGCCATTGCAAACAAACTCTAGACACATGCACCACCATGTGCATCTAGCTTTGTGGGTCCTGGGGAATCAAACCAGGGTCTTTAGGCTTCATAGGCAAGTGCCTTAACCATTAAGCCATCTCTCCAGCCCCTCTTTCATTGCTGCTGTTGTTGTTTTTCAAGGTAGAGTCTTGCTCTAATCCAGGCCGACCTGGAACTCACTCTGTAGTCTCAGGCTGGCCTTGAACTCACAGCAATCTTCTTACCTCTGCTTCCCGATTGCTAGGGTTAAAGGCATGTGCCATTATGCCTTGAGCATCTCTTTTTTTTAAATACCATAATCTTATACTGCTATTTCTTAATAAAACACAGATTCTTAGACTATAAGAAGAATTAGATAGATTTTTAACACCCTGTCAAAGGCGGCATCACTCAGCATGGAATATGGGAAAGAGATGCTACGGGCGTCCAGCGGCTGGGGTTCAAGTCCTACTGTTTACTAGCATTGCAGTCAGCTTTGTGTTGCTGGCAGAAAACATCCAACCAAGAGCAGCTTGTGGGGAAGTAAAAGGTTTATTTTGGCTTACAGACTCGAGGGGAAGCTCCATGATGGCAGAGGAAATGATTGCATGAGCAGAGGGTGGACATCATCTCCCGGCCAATGTCAGATGGACAACAGCAACAAGAGAATATGCCAAACACTGACAAAAAGAAGCTGGCTATAACACCTATAAGCCTGCCCTTAACTTGCCTCCAGTAGGCTTTAATTCCAAATTATCATCCACTGGGGATTAACAGTGAGAACACCTAAATTTATGGGGGACACCTGAATCAAACCAGCACAACTAGTTATCCACAGACTCATGGACTTATTGGTTGGTTGAGGGTTTTAAAAAAATATTTTATTTATTTATTTGTTTGTTTATTCATTTATTTATTCGAGATAGAGAATGGGCATGCCAGGGCCTCCAACCATTGCAAATGAACTCCAGACTCATGAGCCACCCTGTACATCTGGCTTACATGGGTACTAGGGAATCAAACCTGCATCCTTAGACTTCACAGGCAAGTGGCTTAACAGCTAGGCTCCAGCCCTGGTTAGTTGAGTTTTATCAAACCATTTTGTGTGTGTGTCTGTGTGTGTGTGTGTGTGTGAGAGAGAGAGAGAGAGAGAGAGAGGGAATTCAGGAGTAAACAAAATTTGGCCTTATTGGGATTTTTGATGGGAGGGGGATGGAGAAGGGCTAGAATCATACATACATATGTATGTTTAAAAATCTTGATACTTATTACTAAAGGAAAGTACACAGTTCTCAGAAAGGTAGCCATTTAATAACATAGGGAGGCCTAATATTTCAGTGGACGACTGAGGAATGGGGAGGGAAGTTTGAATCCGTATTTCCCTTCTGCATCTCCACAATCATCATTGTAATATTCAAGTGACCCTTGAGAGCCTGCTGACCAAGAGCTGATGACACAAGTGAGTGTCTCAGGTTGTGCTGATAGGACATAAGCCAGTCACCAAAGACCAGATAAGAGGACTGTCATCTACGCAGATGACAACCAAAAGCCAAGCGCTAGCCCTCCCCTCCCCTCCGCCCTCCCCTCCCCTCTGCTATACCCCATGCCTGGACATCATGTGAGACCAGGGCATTTTGGACCTTCTGGAAGGAAAAGGGTGGGAGTGGAGACACACCCTGAGTTGACGGGGTTACACATGACCAAGCCCATTTGGCAACAACTAGGTATAGTTTTCTGCGCTGGGCTTGCCATGGACATTGTTTTTGCCACAGGACATCTAGGTTGTGGTTTCGTTTGCTTTGCGCACCTGTGTTGTAACCTGTGAAGTGTTTCTGTGTGTGTTGTAGAAAATGAGACAGCCAGGACCATGAGTCATCTGTTTGTCAAATGGGGTGCAGGTGTGGAGGCATGCAAGGGCGCATCACTACGCTTGGTGCACGAGCAGCTGCTGTGACCCTCCCAAGCCCACATCCGTGCGTTCACTCACACAGCCCTTCGTTCCTGCTTTCTTCATTCTATCAAGACAAATTTCTCGATGTCTTCTGGGAGCATGTCTGCATGAACAAATGACGCGTGTACCTTCCCGTGGGCATGTTCCCCATCCTCTCATCTTTTCTTCTCCAGGATGTGACTTGAAGGGCCCACAACCTGGAGGCATTGCCCTCTAAAGCCTCCTGTCTGCAGAGTCTATGAGACACCCCCAGGTGCATCTGCATGTGACCTCAGCTGACCTTTCAAAAGTAGAGGTGGTTTGCACCCACAAGTGCTACAATGTGAGGGAGGGGGCTGGGGGCACCGGCATGAGGGAAAGGCTGGACAAAAACGTGAATAACTATGAATAAATATGAGGCAGGCTTGGCAGGGTAGAAACAGGCTTTGCCAAAGCCTACAGGGCACGTGGCTCCAGGTCCAGAAGAGCAGCAGCCCCAAGAGCTGAGAGGCCTTCTCCAGCCAAATGCACCCCCATGCCCACCTCCCTTACCGAAAGCTGACCCCTGCTGCGAACTTGACCAGACTCTGAAAACCCTGGGGGAATTTGGTGTGCCTAAGGACGCAGTGGAGTGAAAAGAGCATGACCTTAGAACCAGACTGGCCCAACCTCGCTTCCAGCTCTAACTGGGTCAGCTGGACCCAGCTACCTCATGTCCCTAAACTTGGGAAGAATGCTTGCATCATTAAAAAAAAAAAAAAATGTTCTTGGCAGATAAGCAGTGTTGCATGTGACGGTGATATTACACAATACCAGGCCATTTTCTTCTATTTCAGTAACCTACTGAAAACAGCGCACCTTGCAACACGTGGTGATTTTTACTTGTTTACACTTTTACTTCACTGTGGCCGCCGCCACTGCTGCTGGCTATGTCCCTTGCCAGACTCTGAGTCCGCGGGGTACCTTAGCCCCTTGTTCACATAGATCCCCAGAACTCGCATAGTGGAGGCAATCAGTAACAATATTTACACTGAATTTTAATTTGTTCCGTAGACATTGGTTTCTTTTCTTCTTTTGACCCCAATGAGCGAGATATCCTTGAGCCAGCCACCAAAGCTAGGTGGGCGTCCTGGAGCCATCAATACAATACGGTTACTCCCAACTACTAGGAAGGAAGATGGAAAAAAAAAAAACAAAAACAGTTAAACACAGCAGACTGCTAGGAACAGTCCCAGAGCTTGGCTAACAGTCCACTCATAAATCACATTCCCTTAGAGCTGCCGTGTACTCTCGCCTCCCCGCCCTCCACACAGGGCACAGCCACTTCTCCCGGGAGCCTGAAGACCCCCCCCCCCCACCCTGGGGAGACGGCTGTGAGAGCAAAGCTTCCAGTAACTGCAGCTCTGTTTCTTCAAGAGAGGGAAGGAGAAGCATTTCAGTAATAAGCAAAGGAGAGGGAAAAATCAATAAGGATGTGTGTAATGAATTTTTGTTTCCTGAAATAGCCCGGCAGGAGCCTTGCCAGGAAGACTTAGGACTAATCAGTGACAAGATGAGAGACACAAATCCAAGAACATTATTCAGATCTGCAGCCCCCCTGGGTGGCAGAATGTCAGCATCAGGACCTGCAGGGAGCCTGGCGCGTGGTACAGAAAGTGGGGGAAGACTCTGGAAGGGAAAGGGAGCTTAGGTCAGCCCTGCAGGCTGAGGAAGGAGTGTGTGCTTCTCTGGTTGGCTTGGACTTGGAGGGGCTCTGAAGAGGTTGGGCCAATAGTCCATTTTTTCTGAACCCTCAAGTCAAATGTTCCTTTCTTATTACTGGGCTGTGACACACGGGTATGAGCCAACCCTCAATAGTGACCCTTCATGGAGTGCTCCTGAGCAGGCGACATCACCTCCCAGCCTCAGTTGTACCTTCTGTAAAATAGAGAGTTAAGGGTATCTGTGTTGTAAGGCTGTTGTGAGGACTAGATGAATTATACCATCCGCATAGCCCAGTACCTGCCTCAGGGGCCAATCAGCAGCCATCAGCATTGCTGGTTTAATGTTAACTTGCCCCACCCTTAGGAGGGCCACTGAGACTTTTGCTAGACTGTTTGCTCTTGAGGAGTCAGAGTATGTTTTCAGCTCTGAATGCCTTGTACCTGGCAGAACCAATAGATGCTCGCTCAATTAAACCATTGGATAAAATCTAGAAATAAAAGACTACGTCTTTTTTTAAATTTTCATTGTCTCCCTTGAACACTTCAATGTGTGTGTGTGTGTGTGTGTGTGTGTGTGTGTGTTTGTGTGTTTCACCTGAAAATTGGAAGGAATTCCCTTACAGGAACTTTAAGTGTCTTAACAATTCACTCACCACTGACAGAGCAATTAGCCTGGTATTAGCACTTCTTAAAAGCCCTCTGAACTAGTTTCGCTTCTTGCCATAATTGTGTGCAGCCTCGCGAAGCGGATCTGAACCATGCTATCATCCTTTCGGTAATTCCTGTAACTACATTTTAAACATCAGTTTTATGGATGCACGTTTGCATACAATGAAAAAGACACACTCTGGCATAGTTTGGCCAGTTTTGACAAATGCCAACATTCAAGTAACTACCATCTAAATCAAGACACAGAATTTTTCCGCTATCCAAACAGGCTCCCTTGCGCCCTCTTCCCTGCCCATCCTTCCCTCCCTCCCCCACCCACCAGCCCCAGACAACCACGGTCACATCTATTATAGATTAGATTCATCTTTCGTCGAGTTTCATTTAAATGGGAGCAGACCATAGGTAATCCTTTATGTCTGGCCTCCTGTGCACAGCGAATGTTTTTGAGATTCACCCATTGGGTTTCACACGTCAATAGTCCATTTCATTTTCATTGCTAAGAAGTGTTCTGGTATGCTGATATACCACATTAAAAATAATCCATTCATTTATCGATGAACTTGTTGGGTTGTTTCCAATTTGGGGCTATGTGAATAAAGTTGCTATGAATATTCGTGTGCAAATCTTTAACACATTTCCATTTTCTTGCAAATGCTTGGGGTTGGGATTGCTGGGTCATATGATAAGTGTCCATTCAACTCGATAAAAAACCATTGCCACTTTCCCACAAGCCATAGAGTTCTGAGCCTCATGCCGCCTTTAACTCTGGGTGTGCTTGTGACTGCATTTTTAATGGGCCTTTGTTCTATTTTACTTGGATTTCCCTGGTGTTTCTTCTCTCCCTCTCTGCCGCCAGTAGCTAGAAACTCAACCCTTCCATTTAGTGTCTGAAGGGCAGAGTAAGGTGAAACTGTTTAGTATTAAATTCCAGAACTTGTTTTTAAATACATTTTTCCAGTGCTAAAAGGATTATCAGGCTCTTATCTGCCTGAGAAAGTTCTTCTATCCCAGAATTTCTCTTGTTTATTTCACCACAGCCCACACGTGCAGACATACGTGCTTAGAATCTCCTATTTTTTTGGACAAGTACGGCTCAGGAATAATTTATTTATGGCAAAGGAAAGAAACACAGCTTCCTTTGTAGACAATAAACTATTAATTGCTAGGACCCTATTTTCAATGTCTACTGAGAAGTTAAATATTCTTTAGTGTCTGTCCCTCTTGACTTGTCACTTGAAGTCACTCTTCTGCTCCATTTGCTCTTTTTTTACCTTGTGCCAGTCAGTAGCTTCACAGTGGCCAACTACTGACCAGACCTGTAAGCAGATTCATTGCTTCTTAAAATGCAAACTGCTGTATTATGTTTCATTTTGTGCTATCATTTTCTGTTTTAGAAATTATAATCTCAATCTGTAACAGACTGAAGAAAGCACACAAAGTAGTTTGCTGTGAAATTATGCAGAGTTTGACTTAAAAGAAAACCTCAGGCTGGAGAGATGGCTTAGTGGTTAAGGCACATGCCTGTGAAGCCTAAGGACCCAGGTTCGATTCTCCAAGTCCCATGTAAGCCAGATGAACATAGTGGCACATGCATCTGGAGTTCGTTTGCAGTGGCTAGGGGCCCTCGTGTGCCCATTCTCTCTCTCCCTCTCTCTCCTCTCTCTGTCTCTAATAAATAAATAAATAAAATCGCATGTGCTTTTCTCCAACATAACTAGATTTTTCTGGGACAAAAAACCATTGGACAAGCTACAAATCTTTGTGATGGAAACGTCAAAATCTTTCTTAAAATTTACATAGAATTATTTCTTTTAAAAGGTAATAAAGAGTTGGAGAGATGTTTAGTGGTTAAGGTGCTTGCCTGCAAAGCCCAAGGACCCAAGTTCAATTCCCCAGCGCCCACATAAGCCAGACGCACATAGTGGCACATACATCTGGAGTTCATTTGCAGTGGCTGAAGGCCCTGGCATCATGCCCATTCTCTCTCTCTCATAAATACATAAAATAAAAAAATATTTTTTAAAAAAGCTTTTTTTTTTTAATTGACAAAGGTAAGAGTCTGCCAGAGGTATCACTGGACATGCTTGGAAAGTCAAACTGTATTCCATACGTAGTTTACAATTATTTTTCAAATCCCAGGAACAAAAGAATGTAAATTCTTTCTATTGCCAAATGCTCTTTCGGCTTTAGAACCAAGTAAATTACAGATGCTGCTGTCATTGTCCCTTTTCTACTCCAGTCGTTAAATGTGTGCCAAAGTCTTTGGTATCTTGGGAAGCCATTTATAAGGCTCTTCTTGGCCTTTTTTACTTAGCAACAGACGTTTTTATTTTAAAAGCAAATTGACTTGAACATCAAAAGTTTCCAGTTTAGGTAGAAATGCTGAACCCAGGAGGCTTGGGTAAGTTATGAACTTGGCAAAATGTATCCTCTGCCTTCCCCAGGGGTTAGTTTAGCTTCCAGTGATGGAAATACAATGGTCAATCAGGCTGCAGGAGGGACTCGGCCAGTCCCTGTGATGGGCAGATGGTCAATAATGCTATCAGCCTTTTCAGATTTGGAAGGGCAGAGGCACAGGGCTTCTCCACACTCCAGTCAGAGAACAAAACCCTCACTTACAAAAACAAAACACTGTGCAGTGAAGCACAGAATTGCTCATAAAAGTAGAAGATTTTTACATTTAAAGAAAGTGTGGCAAGGAAATAAACATGGGTCACTCCAATGTATAATTATAAAAAGACTTATCAAATAACATTTATATATATATATATATATATATGTGTGTGTGTGTATATATACATATATACACACATATATATATGTATATACATACATATACATATATATGTGTGCTATACCTTCATTAAATTATATATTCTCGAAGGACAGTTGGTATCATGATCCTCTTTTATGAACTTTATTTTAGAATATTCTTTTTTTAAAAAATGTTGCATTTTGGGCTGGAGAGATGGCTTAGTGGTTAAGCGCTTGCCTGTGAAGCCTAAGGACCCCAGTTTGAGGCTCGGTTCCCCAGGACCCACGTTAGCCAGATGCACAAGGGGGTGCACACATCTGGAGTTCGTTTGCAGTGGCTGGAAGCCCTGGCGCTTCCATTCTCTCTCTATCTGCCTCTTTCTCTCTGTCACTCTCAAATAAATAAATAAAAATGAACAAAAAATATTTTTTAAAATGTTGCTTTTTGTTTATTTGAGGGGGTAGAGAGAGAATGGGCATGCCAGGGCAATCAGCTGCTGCAAATGAACTCCAGATGCATGTGTCACCTTGTGCATCTGGCTTACATGGGTCCTGGGGAATTGAACCTGGATCCTTTGGATTTGCAGGCAAGTGCCTTAACTGCTAAGCCATCTCTCCAGCCTAGTGTTATGATCATCATTCTAAGTGAGGGTCAGGGCACATGTGTTCTGGAATGATGAGAGGAAGTTGTGGAAACCAAGATGCCTGGGACATACCTGAAGTCTGCAGGCTCCCAGGAGAACCTTGTGCCCACTAGTGGTTGAGAACTGCTTGCACGCATGGATGCTCACCAGGTTACTTTTACAGCCTGAATTACATTGCCGTGAACAAACAGGCCCTAGTGCTGGAAACCACGACTGGGTTCCTTTACATGGCAGAGGGATTTTGCAGAAATGACTGGTGATGGATTTAGCAATGGGAAGCACAACATAGAGATCAGCCACGTGGGCCTGGTCTCATCCCATGAGTCCTTCACCGGAGAAACATCCCAGACAGAGTCAGGGAGGTGGGTGCAGAGGACAATATTCACTACTGTTGGCTTAGAAAATGGGGTTGGTGACCATGAGTTGAAGGGTGTGGGCTGCTCTAGAAGCTGAAAATGGACCTCAGAATGCAACTGGAGGGAAAAAAGAATCTTAATCCGACAAGCACTAGGAAAATCAGATTCTGCCAACAGGCTACATGAGCAAGGAAATAGATTCTCCCTCAAACTTCTAAAAGGAATGCCCAGGGCTGGAGAGAGCTCAGTGGTTAAAGATGCTCACTTGCAAAGCCTCATGGCCCAGGTTCAATTCTCCAGTCCCCATGTAAAGCCATCCACACTAAATGGCACATGCACCTGGGGTTCATTTGCAGTGGGAGGAGGCTCTGGCGGGCTCTTGCTCTCTCTATCTGCCTCTTTCTTTCTCTCTCTCTCTCACTCAAATAAACAAATAAAATATTAAAAGGAATGCTCAGCCACCACTGCCAGACTTTCATATCTTTGAACTCAAAGAACTGAAGGAGGAAAAATAAATGTGTGTGGTTGTAAAGGTGAAAGGCACTAAGTCAGGCATAATTTGTTATGGCAACAATAAGAAAAAGATGGAGTTATGAAAGAACACAGAGACCATGTGCCCATGGAGAGCTCTCATTAGGGAGGGCTTCAGGAGCATCTTTATGTTTATATAATTGCCATTTACTTTTAAAAGTGGAAATAACAAATCTGTATTGCATTTAGAAAAGGTTACTCAAAAAATTAGATAAATACAATGCTGGGGGTGGAGCGCTGTAGAGAGTATTTGCCTACTATAAATTAAACTAAAAATTAAGCAAAACACGAAGATAAAAAAAGGCAAAGCCCATTACAACTGAGGCATGTCACTGGGGTGAACTTGGTCTCAGGAAAGAAGCTTGTACTGGGCCCTTTGGACTCTGGGGTTCAGCCTTGGGACATTCAGTTTCCCACATAGGACTTCCTGCAGATCTGTTTGGGCTCTGAGTTCTTTATTTAAAGGAGAAAGACAGGGACTTGTCACACTTATTCTTCACGGTACCACAACCCAGACAAGTGGTTAGATTATTTTTAATGTGTCACTTAAAAAATAAAAAAGCCTTCATCACTATTACTGGGAGAAATCCATACAAAAATGGTAGCAGGAAGGTTTAGCAGTGACTGTTACAAGCACATATGAGCATGTCAGACAGAAGAATAGCATTTTAAGTTCATGTAACTCATGTTGACTGAGCCAAGCAGTGGGGGGAGGAATAGCCAAAGATTCAAATCTCACTAGGAAGATAGAAGAAAATATTTATTAGCATTAGCATAAAAATGTAACGTCTTAATAAAATGAAATTCTATTAGAATGGTTTTGTTCTGTAGAGTTAGGAGAGGTATCTATTCACTGAACCAGACCATAGAAGTCGAATCAAAGCTTCAACTCCAACCTTGAAACAATGATAAGTCACAATAGCTATTTGTTAACTTAAATGAGAAATGGATCTCAAGTGGGGACTGTAACGCATCAATCCAGGTGACTAGGTCACAGTGTAGCAACATTCATGGATATGTGAGCTGGATAAAATTGGGCTCAAATTCTTGCCCTTGACATTAATTTGGCTGAGTGACCTTGGATAGACCTTGATCCTGAGGATTAAGCCTTGGTAACCACTTCTAAAGAAAAAGTCATCATGCCACCTTACAAGAGTGTTTTCATTAAATTAGACTGTACACATACAGCATGTGAAATGTTGTCTGGCATTCGGTGAAAGCTGAGTAAGTATTAACCATTATGACTCTAGCTATAGGCGAAACCCAGGTAAGGTGCTGCATTTGTCCACAGCTCCTGACATAGGACACGGGTGAAAATCCTAGATCACTGAATCCTGATCACAGATGAAGAGGAAAGATAGTAAGGGGCTGGAGAGATGACTTAGAGGTTAAGGCCCTTACCTGTGGAGCCTAAGAACTGATGTTTACTCTCCAGAGCCCATGTGAGCCAGACACTCAAGGAGATGCAAGAATTCAAGGTCTTACATGCTCACAAGGTAGCACATGCATCTGGAATTTGATTGCAGTGGCTGGAGGCCCTGGCATGCCAATCTCTCTCTCTCTTTCTCTCTCTCACTCATAAAAAAATCATTTTAAGGGGTTAGAGAGATGGTTTACTGGTGCTTGCCTGCAAATCCTAAGGACCCAGATTTCTTTCCCCAATACCCACTTAAGTCAGGTGCACAGGGTGGTGTGTGCATCTGGAGCTCATCTGCAGTGGCTGGAGGCTCTGGGATGCCTGTTCTCTCTGTCTCTTTCTTTCTCCCTCAAATAAATACGTAAAATATTTTTTTTAAGTTTAAAAGAAAGCCAGGCATGGTGGCGCAATCCTTTAATCCTAGCACTTGGGAGGCAGAGGTAGGAGGATTGCCATGAGGTCAAGGCCACTCTGAGACTACATAATGAATTCCAGGTCAGCCTGAGCTAGAGTGAGACCCTACCTCTGAAAACCATAAAAACAACAACAAAAAAAAAAAAAGTTTAAAAGAGGTCCTAGGCTAGAAGCCTACACTAGGATTTTGAGGCATAAAGGAAATGCTATAAACGGTGAAACAATCTTAAGGAAACTTTTCCAAGAAACAATGACAGGTTATTCACAAGGGTCTCCTTACAAGACTGTTACTTGTGAGATACCTTTCTTTTTAGATCAGGATCCACCTCACCTAGGACTCACTACAGCCCTGTGGTTCCTGGATCTCTCTTCATCCTAGTACCTGGCCCAGGGCAGGGCATGGGTGGATGGGTGATGGATAGAGAGAGAGATGGATGGATGGACATACCTTCCTGAGGAAGCCTCTCTGATTATTAACAGCTTCCATATTTGTACAGAATGTAATTGGAAAAGGCTTCTGTTGTCCAAAAAAGAAAGTCAGAGTAACCTGCCTGTTTTGAGAATAGCGATAAACAGCTTTCCAACACCATGCCAAGCCAAGGACCCTGCGATTTTCAGGATGCTGAGTTCATCCTATCCAGTCTGAGTTGTGCACCACTCCATACTTGGAATAAGTCATGAAGTAGGCTGTTAAGCCCCGCCCATGTCCTCAGGACCACAGTCAGTGAGTTCAGAACCACCTCTGTAGCCGTGTTCTTCATGCTGGGCCTCTTCAAGCAAGGGACACATCAAACCTACACTTGTCTCTCTTGTTTCTTGAAATCAAGACACAAGCAGATCAAATGTATGCCCGCTCTGGGCTCCATAGCCTTTCCCCTTCTTTAGGCCCACTGCTGTTTATTTTTATAAATATTTTTAAATTTTATTCATGTATTTATTTGAGAGAGAGACAGACAGAGAAACCAATAGAATGGGCACACCAGGGCCTTTAGCCATTGCAAATGAACTCCGGATGCATGTCCCACCTTGTGCTTCTGGCTTTATGTGGGTCCTGGGAAATCAAACCTGGCTCCTTTGACTTTGCAGGCAACTACCTTAACTGCTAAGCCATCTCTCTAGTCACTGTTTATTTTTAATATGGAATAATTAAATATATATAATGTTATAAAAGTATACTGCACTAATCACATATTTCATTATAATAACTACATACAATATAGTCATATATGTATTAATTTGTAGTATAATAACAAAAAATGACAACCTGTACTTTTATGACAGACACTTCTTAAGTTGACACACACATACATACATGTGTGTGTGTGTGTGTGCATGTGTGTGTATGTATGTGTGTGTGTGTAATCTCTATTAGTCCTGTTAGCTCTGGTATCTCAACCCAATTCAGTAGATGGTGGGTCTGAGGCAGGATAATTTCCACAGTCACATAACAATGGGATCCTTTTGTCTTTCTATAGAGCAAACTCCTGCTCTCCTTCCCACAAGGCTTCACAAGTAAAGCCACAAAATGGCCTCTATCCCCTAGTTTCTTGGAGCAATCCCATCCCAGTCTTTCATGTTCCCAAATAATAAATAACCAAATAATAAGATTGCCTCCCCGAGTGAGATTTCATCTGGGCAATGAAATGTGCACACCTAGAGCTTTGATTTAATTCTCTTGCACTAAGCTGATTAAGTGCTGAGCAGTTGAGAATCTTTGATAATTTTATTAGGTGAGATCATTAGATTTCAGAGATGGAATGACCAGAGACTAAAATCATCACATTCAGCTGCATCAAGGGTTCCCCAGGGCTGGCTTTCAGGATTCAAACGTGCAATACAAAGTGTGATTCTCTTAATTATAGGGGTACAATTCTGATATTAAAGTAGCAGTGTGATGCCAGGAAACCCAGTGACATGCTTGTCCAGAAGCCTCATACTTCTGCTGTAATGCAACCATCAATCATCGATTTTCAGACTTGAGGAGTACTGTCCTAATGGGTATGGTCTCTAGTGATGTCACGATTACAGCCATTAACTTGAGTGACTGAAAGCAAATGACTTCACTTCCCCGTGTCTTATCTCTCTTAAACCTTTCTCCACAGAATTTAAAAAACTGAGGATGCTTGATTTCAAGTAATAATGATGATGATGATGATGATGTGGCCACATCTAACAGAGACAATTAGCAGTGGAATGTGTTATAACCTGTGCTTCTAGCTAGTTCCCCGGGCATGCGGGTTCCCTGAGCAAATCTTCATGAGGGATCACACCAGAAACAAAAACACTTAGTGTCTATGTCACATCTGGCTCTGTCCTAAGAACATCACTCTCTTTGGGCTCTAGATTCATTCTTGTTTAATTTTTTAAAACCATACAAGGGGGTTTCATTACGCTTTTCCGCACATGCATACAAACCCTCCCTGGCCCTGGATTACGCCTAGGAGAGAAAACATGTGATATGTGTATTTGCAAGAATGGATTATCTCACTTAGCATGCTGATCTCCGGTTTCCATCTATTTTCCTGCAGATGGCATAATTTTATTCTTCTTTGTGGCTGAGTAAAGTCCCTCTGTGTATATGCACATTTCACCCGCTCATTCGTTGGTAGTTACCTAGGGTGACTGCACAATTTGGTCCTTGTGAATAGTGGAGCGGTGCACGCAGCTATGTCCATGTCCTCAGACCATGCTGGCTTTGGTTGCTCTAGTCCACAGCCAGTAGCATCCAGACCCATTCCTGATGAACTGCTCAGAGGAAGTGTCACTTCACATGTCGCCTCCCCTATGTCTCTTATTTCTAGCCCAAATTTCTCAACCTCTTGTGTTTCATTTCTCCATTTATCCACAGGGTCTTTCTATTTGGATCTAAGAAGCTAAGAACTCTTTCCTCTTCCTCCTCTCCCGGCTTTTTTCTTCCATCAATGGTGCCAGAGCCTCTAGGCTCAGAATTCCATTCTTCAAAGCTCACAACAAGTCAATCATCTCTCCTTGTTTGGCTTCTTTGTCCTTGATGCCTTCTGTTTAACTGCTGCAGTCCTTCTCACCCAGGCCTCACTGCCTTTTTGTTTTTGCTGTGGTCTTCCAACCTGTCCAGCTTCCTCTGTTCCCATCCCACTATCATTGCTCATCAGGCAGAACTTTCTTTGTCTGCCAGAGAAACGGATTTCTACAGCCCAGTCTGACATTCTTCTGTTTGCCCTACTCCATCAAGCTTTTTCTTGTTACGCCCCAAACACAGGCCCTCACTCACTCTGGCCAAGCTCGTTTGCATCCTGGCTCCCTCACCTTGCTTGCACAGTCCTGTGACTGGCATTCCTAAGAATTTGCTGAGTGAATCAGTGGATGGATGGACGTGTTCACTGCTGATGCACCGAAGCATTTGCCCACACCTCCGACCTCTGCCAGCTCCATCCCTTGCCATTGCAATCAACGAGAAAGGTTCTCATCAAGTCTTTGGAAACTGTTCTTCAGAGCTCACTGCTACTGAGCTTGGGGTTCCTCTTCTCTGGGGTCATGTTGCGGACACCTGCTCTGTAGGTTCATGTGTGTGTTTGCGTTCTCCATCCTCATGGCAGAGATTGCTAGCTATTTCTCTGGATCTTGTTAGCAGCTCAGCTCTCTTTAATCCTCTCTTCACTGGATCTCCAGTGCCCTGCTGAGTGGAGCTGTGTAAATGTTCAGGACCACACCTGGTGGTGAATCAGGGTGGCAGAGGGACCACAGGGTAGGACCAGGTAATCCAGTGGAGGGTGAGAGGTGAGATGGCTCAGGCCAAGCCTTGGAATTGGTCCTGAAGAGAGATGCAGATTGAAGGGCTAGGTTTGTGACTCAGTGGTAGAGTGCTTGCCTACCACATGCAAGGGTCTGGATTTAATCACCAGGAAAAGCAGGGTGGGAGAGTGAATTGTGACATGAAGATGCTTTAGAAGAATTCACAAGCAGTCAGTGCTGGAGAACAATACAGAGACAATTCAGTGGCTACAGAAATGCGAGCATGAAATTTGCTTTCTTTTTTTTTTAATTGTTTTTGGTTTATTTTTATTTATTTATTTGAGAGCAACAGACAGAGAAAGAGGCAGAGAGAAAGACAGAAAGAATGGGCATGCCCGGGCTTCCAGACAGGAATTGGGTTTGGCAAACAACTAGCAATCTCTATCTCAAGAAATGAAAATGCACATGTGCACACATACATAGAAATGAGACAGAGCCGAGAGAGCGGATACGTATAACACTGGTCACTCTCACTCGGTCTGCTTCTTCCGCTAAGTCTGCGAGGATCACTGGGCCCTACTTTGGGAGAGCTTACACCCTTTTCACAATTTTACATGGCAAACCATTGGGATTTCTGTCTCTACAGATTCCTGTTGACTTCTGTATCCTTTCAGGAACAGCATAGGGTTGGGTAGGGTCTTTTGAGTCCCAAAAGTAACTTGCCTCAGTTCTCTTCTCTGGACCCAAAGCTCTAGCTTTGGCCAGAGCCTAATCCAACCCTGTTGCCGTAGACAGTTATATCCAAGAGAAGTGGCCGAAAACTGAAGAAACTTGAACCAGGAGCTTTGGATCGACACTTGAGTGTGTTTGGGAAGATCCTAGAGACTGGTTGAAGTGTGACCTGGACAGGCATTTCAGTACTGATATGCCAACGCTGAATAAGAAACAATGATGGGCAGGAAGAAAGTCATTTGTAGACTTCAAGTTCATGCCATCATCCATCATCCATCCATCCATCCATCCATCCATCCATCCATCCGTCCATTCATTCATTCATTGGATAAATGATTACAGATCACCTTTGAGTTTCCATGTGGAATTTTAACAATATGAAACCATCTAAGAAAGAAAAGAGAATGTTTTCCCTTCTTCCCTTTTTCCCTCCCATCCTCCCTTCCTTTTCCTTTCTATCCTTCTCTATCCTCTCTTCCTTCCTCCTTCTCTTTCTTCCAAGTCAAGAGCAGTGTATGCCCATTATCTCTACTTCTGTTGAAAGTTAAAAAACAAACAACAACAACAAAAAAAAAAACCTTTCAGCCCAGGCTTCCCTTGTTGAAATTATTGAAATTGTACCCAAGTGTGTGGGCTGAGCTACTCTGCAGTCCTCATCTTGGGCAGTCTATGGCCAGGAAGAGACTGAGGAGCTGCAGAGAAGTAGCATAGGTCAAGCCATGATCTACGGGGAGTTGGTGTGCCCACCACACTGTGCAGGAGTGGACATCAGCGTGTCTCGACTGTGCCGTCGCTCATGCGGGCAGTAGGCCAGAGAGCTGGCAGCTGCTCTCGAACGAAGAGTTCTGCTGCTGCAGTGGCCTGATCGGCCTCAGGAAGTCCAGGCAGGCTCACAGACAACACCCTTTCCTGAACATAAGGCCAGGGCAACCTGATTTCCTGAGGCCACAGCCAGGATCCCTGCTTTAGTGATAGTGTGTCAAGAGCTGGGGATTCATTTTTGTATGAAAATCAAGAAAGAGAATGCAGAGGAACCACAGCGCCTGACCAAAGCCAGCGTGAACAGTGCGTATCTTTCTTGAGTCTTCTTTGCCAACAAAGTCCTGCAAGATCAAGTCACGGCATTCTGTAGCCAGTTGACGTAGCCTAGCCCTGTGGACACTTGGAGGCTGTCTCCTCCATAAAGAGGCATACTCCAGCCTCAGATCTGGAGGATCCGGCCCAGTGGCTGCCTTCCGCAGGTCTAAAAAAGTGGGCTCTTAAGAAAAGAAGCTGCAAAATCCAGTCACTCCGAGTAAGTGACTTGGAGGCTCTGATGTGGGATTAGTTACAGGAATGTTTGCCCTTTGTCAGCCAGAGAAGCCTGATTTAAAGAAAGAACCAGGGTAGAGAAATATGGAGGTCAACAACACAAGTATAGCAATTAGCTTCCCATGTGTTCCCCTCATCAAAGGAGCAGGTGTTGAGTTGGGGAGGACAGGAAAGACCAACTTGCTTTCAGCAGCCTTAAAAAATTTATACATACATATTGGGCTGGAGAGATGGCTTAGCGGTTAAGTGCTTGCCTGTGAAGCCTAAGGACCCCGGTTCAAGGCTCGGTTCCCCAGGTCCCACATTAGCCAGATGCACAAGGGGGCGCACGCGTCTGGAGTTCGTTTGCAGAGGCTGGAAGCCCTGGCGCGCCCATTCTCTCTCTCTCTCTCCCTCTATCTGTCCTTCTCTCTGTGTCTGTCGCTCTCAAATAAATAAATAAATAAAAAATGAACAAAAAAATTTATACATACATATATATATATATATATATATATATATATATAATTTTTTTGAGAGAAAGAATGAGTATGAGTTACTCAGAACTCTAGCCACTGAAAATGAACTTCAGACACATGCACCATGTTGTGCATCGGACTTAACATGGATATTAGAGAATTGAACCTGGGCCAGCAGGTTTTTACAAGCAAGTGCCTTTAACCACCAGCCATCTCTCCAGCCCTCCGCAGCCTTTTGGAACTCTCCATGTGCTGCCCAATTTTGAAAGGAACTGCAATGCAAAAAGTTTAGTTGTAGTTAAAAACTCAGACAGAGTTGGAAATGGATTGTTCTCATTCATTGGAATCTGTGTGGCCACTTTCTGTCTTTTCTATAGTCCTATCCTTAGATATTTAGCCATGGACAAGAGATCACAGAAATTACAAAGGAAAGCTTCTAGAGAGCAATCCATGGTAAGCCATAATATGTTTACTTATGAATTAGCCTTTAATCAACAGATTTAATATTAGTTAATAATTCATAAGCTGCTCTTTGCATAGAAATGACCTAATTATATCTCCAATTCAACCTAAAGTGTCCACTGCAGAATGTATAAAGTGTTAATTAGCAGTGAAATGCAGTTAAGAAAAATTCTTTTAATTACATAATAAGACTCATTACAATGGGTAATCAACAAAGCTGCCAAATTAGTCCTCTGATGGCATTTTTTTCTATATATAGCAAATAAACATTTGTTTGTACAAAACGTGTGTTTGAGTTGACAAATTTCAAGTTGGTTTCAAGACAGAAGCAGTAGTAAGTCCCAGAAACAGAAATGACTTTATGAGGCAGAGAATATGGCTGAGGAAAAAGGAAGAAATGTTCTCAAATATTCCCCAGTAGATAAATAATGGCTTAAGACTTCCCTCGGTTTGGCCCACTGTGTTCTTATCTCTTATAGAACAGCAGGAAGACTTTGGGTAGTGGGGCATTCATGGGCATCAACACACCACCTGAAAAAGATGGAACATCAAAGATATAGGGAATGAATGAAGGTGGTGGCACACACCTTTAATCCCAGCACTCAGGAGGCCAAATAGGAGGATTGCTGTGAGTTCAAGGCTATCTTGAGACTACATAGTGAATTCCAGGTCAGCCTGAGCTAGCAAGACCCTACCTCGAAACACTAAAATTAGTAATAATAATAATAACAATACAGAAAATGGTTACCTTATGGTGCAATGTTGGCACATCTGACCCCCAAAATACAGAAAATGTGGCCTTTGCATTTGACTGAGAAGACCTCAAAAACTGAGTCTTCACCAGTCCCACACATGTGAACATCAAAGACAAGGACCCCCCGTAATATGTTTATGAGCAAAGATGCAATCCCATCATCACTCACTCATTCACTTAGTTTTCAAATCCATGTTGATCACTCTCCATATTCAGCCCCGCGCCAGAAGCACAAAGATATGAGCTTCTGACAGATGCATGCACTCTGCCCCAAGTGGTCTGAATATTAGACAATACTGGGTTCCCATTCACATACCCTCTCCCCTCCCCAACACCACTCCACAGAGCTAAGCTGTGCGAACTTCGCCCAGTAACTTCTCTGGGCTGGGCTTCCTCGTCTGCTTGTGGGTTACTCCACCTGTTCCCCGTGGTCCCCCCCAGTGAGGAAGCAGGAGAACGCAGCTCTGCAGGTTTCCTGCTCCAGCCAGGAGCAGAGAGGTCAGCCTCACAGTGTTCCCCCAAATAACTTGCTCTCCCAGAATAAGTTTCAGGGTTTCTCTGGAGAGGTCACGGAGCTTTATGTCATCAGCAAAGTGTAGGGTTACTACAACTGAGCAGGGCGATTAGAGAGGTCTCAGATGCCTCTGGAAATTCAGCAGCTCAGAGCCTGGCTCACAGAGGGGACTTCATGCATGTGGAATGCACAGATGCACGACTCTGCTGTGCAGGCCACCCAGCCCACACACAAGCTAACCCAAAGCTGGGAACAGCCCGAGTTTAGTCACCCGGCTTAAGCTGTCCTTTGGAGACCCAGCTCTCGGGTTTCGCAGCTCTCTCAGAGGCACCGGGTCCATCGTGACTTCGTTCTGACAAAGCCTGGAACACAAGCTGGATGAGGCTCCCGTGGTGGACGTGTTCCAGATTGGACCGGCTGGATCAGCTAGGATGTGTTTGCCCAGGCTGATGTACTCTTGTCAGGAGCAAGCAGCCGACGCTGCCAGGGTCTCCGCACCAGGGTGACCTGCCACAGGACATTCAAGGTTCAACAGGGAGGTTCAGGGCTGGTGCAGAGGAAGCAGAGCATCTGCATCAGCCCGAGTAAGGGCAGACATACTCCAAAAGTGTTGCTGTTCAGTTCCAGGCACTTACTCCACAGCCCTGAGCTCCCAGAAGCTGCTTTCAGAAAAGTACCCTATAAACTGCAAAGGCTAGATTTTCATAGATAGGTGATAGATATTTAATAGATGATGAGAGACGGAAGACAGATAAATGGAGAGATACACGGCTGGTAGATGATATATAATGTGGCAGAAGATAGATCAATTCATCAATAGATAGACAATAGATAGATAGATAGATAATTAGGGGTGCAGTGGTGGTGCAAAACAAGACCGTTATCCGGAGGTATGAGTATGTGAGAAGCTCATATAATACAGGGCTGGGGATGCAGCTCAGTGAGAGGGCTTGCCTAGCATGCACAAGGCCTTGGGTTCAACTCCCAGCACCACACACACCAGAAAAGACAGTGATACCATGCAAATCTTTCAAGAGGCAACTTTTCTGTATTGAGATCTGTGGAAATCAAATTTGGCAACTAAGTGGCAAAGCCACAGACTTCCTGCCTCAGATGAGCATCTCGGAATGCCCGTGCATGCCACCAGAGCCTCAGGGGAATGGATGTGAGCAATTGGCCCAGGCCTGCTTCTAAGACGCAAACCTACCAGAGAACCAAAGCTAGGCACATGATTTGGGATTGTGGCAATAGCATTAAGACAACTGAGACAGGAGGCAACACTAAAACCATTTTCTTTTGACTGAATTTCAGTTTAAATCCTCACAACAGCTGCTGGTGGTGTTATGTAATTCCCTACAGGGACCTCCTCCTGAGATAGTATTTGAAATAACTGCATCAGATCCTGATGACCTTTGGCCATCAGCCATGACCTTGAGATTAATCAGACCTCTGTCTTCTCTATCCATCAGACCCTCAGAAGCACTCCCTCCCAGTCACATTAATAGTTGGAAGCTATGAAACCAGAGCAACTGTTTCTACACAAGGTGAGTAACAATAGCTTATGAACGTGCTATTGATCCTCACTACTGTGAATTATATGAAGAAAACTAGGGTCTTCCTTCCCATGACAGACTCCTCAGACAGC
Organism: Jaculus jaculus; assembly: GCF_020740685.1. Classification (NCBI taxonomy): domain Eukaryota; kingdom Metazoa; phylum Chordata; class Mammalia; order Rodentia; family Dipodidae; genus Jaculus; species Jaculus jaculus. The sequence continues at coordinate 110,606,172 of NC_059108.1, read as the reverse complement.
CCCTGACCTGAAGCTGTTCAAGTCGGAGCCCATGGGGATAGTTTTGGGGTCCATCTGTAAGTGCTCCGGGTCCATCTGCTTGGAGTGATGATGGTTGGCTCTGTGATTCAGGTATTAGCTGGGGGTCCACAGTCACTGAGATAGGGTGGAGTCACATCTCTTACCAGAGCCTAAAACCTCTGTGCTAAACTCATTAGATTCCCAAGGGTTTGCCCTATTATGCTGGCCTTAACTTCCACTTCTGGGCCCCTGATGAAACTTTTAAAATCTTCACCCTGTTTCTTGATTTCCAGTCTGGAATCAACCCACGGTGACAATCCACCCTCCTAAATCCTCGCCTTCAAAACACGTTCAAACATTTAGTATTATTAATAATGACGTTGAGTGCTGACCCTATCAGACACAATTGAAAGCACATAGGAGTATGATCTCATTTTATTCTCCTACAAGTCCTTTAAAAGATATCCAGACCTGTTGCCTGGGGCAGAATTAGGATGTGGCATCACAGAGCTGCATCATACTCCGCATGCACACGCGTACGCATGGACACATGCACACATCCATGAGAGAGAGAGAAAACGGTGTCTTAGTCACACTGGCTGCCCTGGCCTTGTTTCTCACATACTGCCTCTCTGCTGTAGCATCCAATCTTTTTATCCCCCCATGCACGTTTGACTCTCCCACGTGGAATTCCTTCTCGTTCTCTCTGGGACTAGCCTGGGAACCTCTGTTTCACACAGAGAACGCTGCTTCCTGTGCAGTGACTGCTCCAAATCACTTGTGCCAAAGATTGCTGTATTCAGCAGAAGGGAACAAGAGACAGGCAATGAGTCCGCGACAATGACTTTTCTCAGAAGGCAGTTGGGGCTTGTTCACACTTTCCTCTGACATGAACCGGTCCATTTTGGCGGGAGGCTCGGGATGTATGCACCTCTTGTGTCTCAGAACGTTCCTGAACCCTACAAGATTTACAAGGTCCCTCCTTGAGGTTACATACGAAGTGAGAACAGCTTCCATGAAGAGACTCTCCAGCCGGCTGAGCAGCCTTCAAGTTGTGCAGAGAGCGCCAGGAATGTAGCATCCATGAGTGACCCATGCTGGGGTGGGACTTCCCTGTGCTGCAGCTGCCTTTGAGCCAGGCATGCTCCTGCGAGTGACCCCAATACACTCGCTGGTCCACCAAGCTAGACTTGAGTAGAATTGCTCCAGTCTGTTGTCGGTGCCCTAGGTGGGGGTGAATAGGCATGCCCTCAGGTCCCCTCAGGAAAGGTTAACACAACAGAACTGTGAGTAGCACTTTGGGCTGGCATGCTTGATCTTACTGTTATTATACCTGAAAGCATTGACAACCAAACCAAACATCAGGAGTACAGGTAGAGCCATTTGAGGAAAACCACTATTACAGCTTTTAATTTTTTTCATAGGTAGTACATTTTCACATTCTAAATCCTAACTATTCAAAATAATATGTATGTAAATATCTATTTATTTACAGAGACACAAAGAGAGCATGCATGGGCATGCCAGGGCCTCTTGTCTCTGCAAATGAACCCTGGATGCATGTGACATGTTGTGTATCTGTCTTTATGTGGGTTCTGGGAAATCGAACCCAGGCTGGCAGGCTTTGTAAGCAAGCACCTTTAACTGCAGAGCCATCTCCCCAGACCAGAACACATACAAATATTCTTAAATTTTTTTTAAATCTATTTGTAAACAGAAATAGAATGGTACACCAGGGTCTCTTGCTGCTGCGAACAAATTCCAGATGCATGTACCACTCTGTACATCTGGCTTTATGTGGGTCCTGGGGAATCAAACCTGGGTTAGCAGGTTTTGCAAACAAGTGTCTTTAATGATTGGGCCATCTTCCCAACCCCAAGTATGTTTTTCTTTTTTTTTAGAGGATATATATAGTGAGAAGACTCTCTTGTCTCAGTAACTTACTTGTTGCTAAAATAAAATATCCAACCAGAAGCAGCTCAGGGAAAGAGTTTATTTCAGCTTACAGTTCCAGAAGGTCAAGTCCATCATGGCTGGAAAGGTATGGCAGGAACAGGAAACTCTCCTCCCATTTTCACATCAGTAAGGAAGAAGAGAGAGAGAGAAAGAGAGAGAGAGAGAGACAGCAAGCAGGTCCAAGCTATACTACATCAAGGCCTGACCCCAGTGCCATACTTCCTCAGCAAAGCTCCACCCCCTAAGGGCTCCATGATCTTCCTAAAATAGTGTCACTTTGCTGGGAACCAAGCATTCAAACACATGAATCTGGGGATGGGCATTACATTAAAACCACCACCCTCCGCTACCTCCCTTCTGTAGCAGCTATGGTCCTTCCTTCTAAGAGAAATCAATTTTATAAATATTTTAAGTGTGCTTGAGAGATATTTTAAGCCTCTGCAAACAGATGCCCTTTATACTTTCCCCTTCCTTTTTTTTTTATTAAAATGGTTGTATGTCATTCCACCATTAGGCACTTGGCTCTCCTTGCCCAACAACAGCTCTTACTGGTCATTCCGTATCAATATCTACTGAGACTCGCCCTTCTTTGTCACAGCTACGCAACGTTCTCCTGAATCCCATCACGTACATAATCGCTTGCATGAGATCGATGCAGGTCCCGATCTTCTTCTATTATAAACTGTGGTGTAATTAGTAAACATCTATGCCCTTCATCTGAACAAAATTTTCAAAGGCAAGTGGTATTTTTTGAAAGTGGTATTTAAGGAAAAAAAAAACATAACCAAGTCTTGGGAATATGGCTCAGTGGTAGAACACTGGTCTAGTGTGAGTTGCTTAGTATGCAGAAGGCCCTAAGGTCTATCCCTAACTCCATCAAAATATTTGAAAAAGGAAAAAAAATCATAAGCAAAGTGTAAAAGCTAATCGTGATATGATCAATGTGTTCTTCGCAAAAACATAAACACGCAGAAAGTTTTCCCTAGGCTATCCAAACATGCTTTGTGAAGTACATGGCATCCGAACAGTGTTTTTAAGGGTGAATAAGGATTTCCAAGTAGATGAAAATAGAGAGATAGTATCCAGAAAGACTCCAAAGAGAAGATACTGTTTGAAAGACTTGTTCACTGTGGTGGGGAATCCTCATGAGCCTGAGAAGAGAAAAGGTGGAGGAGGTGGAGAGTGATTGGCAGGGGAGAGGGTGGGCGGAGGGGAAAAGGGAGGAAGGCTGTAAATGGCCTGCTGGGGAGCTTGGACCTCACAGTGAACAGTAGAAAAGCCACACACAGTGCTCTGAGTCCTTCCTGCTTAACTCGGTCTCTTTTGGTATTCTGTGTCTACTGTGAACTTAGTTCATGCCTCTTTTTGAACTATTACTTAAAAAAAAATACACGTGGTGCTGGGGAAATAGCCAGCCTGAGGACCTGTATGCAGAGCCACAGTCCCCGCATAAGAGCTAGGCATAAAGCACACGCATAGAATTCCAGTGCTGGGGCAACAGAAACAGGCGGGTCCTCAGGGCTTGCTAGCTAGCTTGTCTAGCTGAATCCATGTGCTCTGGGTTCCATGAGAGGCTCTGTCCCTAAATAAAAAAATAAATAAGTAGATAGATGGATGGGTGGATAGATAGATAGATAGATAGATAGATAGATAGATAGATAGATAGATAGATAGATAGATAGATAGATAGATAGATAGATAAATCCGGTGGAGCATAGTTAAGGAAGACACTTGACACCTCTAGACTTTACATACACACATGTACCTGTAGACACATGTACATCCCACACATATACACACATACTACACACACAAATGTGCTTTAACTCCAACCTGGTCTTCTATACCCTCTATGATCTGAATCCAGTCCCTTCTGCCCTGTCCCTCTGGCTTCCGAACAGTTGAGGTAAGCTGATCGCCCTCAGCTCATTCTGGCCCACCCTACAAGCCCCTCCTCGATTCACTTTCCCACGGCCTCTCCGCCAGGGCTGCTTCCTGCCTCCTATCTCTATCGTCCCTTTGCGAATTCCTCTAGAGTTCTCTCTTATGCTTTTCTACAGACCTAGGTGCCTTATCATTACTCATGTACTTATTCATTCTACACTCAGTGAGCATTGCTTAGAAGTCACTATGTGCCAGGCACCGTGTGAGTGCTGAGTCAACCAAAACAGACTGGAGCCTGTCCTACAATGCTAGCCACATGAAGGCCTGTCACTTCTACAAGGACAATGGTCATCAGGAATAACTAGTGGTAGCCATGTTGTGTGCCCCTGCCCTGAGATATCTGAGAGCCTTTTTGGCTGTCTCAGCTGGAGAGAAGTGCTGTTGGCATTTGGTGGATAGACACCAGGGGTATTGCTGAGCATCCACAAATGTATACACCCTCAATACAGAATGATCTACCTTCAAATGTCAATAATGCTGAAATTGAGAGACCCTGACCTACACTTCAAAGCACGTGGCAAGGGTGCATATGCTGGTGGTCTAGTAAGAATACCCCTTCCCAAACAGCCAACATGGAAACTTGATACATGATAGCTTCTAGTTTTAGTAATAAAAATGGTACCCGTAGGATGTAGGAACGGGATAAGTTTTAATTAGGAAAAACAATGAGAAATATTGGTTAATTTCCAAGAGGAAATCATGGCCTAAACTTCTTTGCCATGGGTATGGTAAATTAAGTTAGTCTTTTATACTCCAGTGTTGTGTTTTGTTCATTACAAAATCTATCATATAAATCTGCCAAACTTACATAACTCATTGAGAAAGCAAGGGATTAATTAGGCAATTTCAAGATGCATAAATACATTAATATTAACAAAATAAATAGGGTGATTGGGGAGCACATTAAGGAACATAAATCAAAGATAATACAGCAGAGCAAACAGCAATGGAATAAAAAGCTTGCAACGACTACAAATGTTCTTTTGTATCTAACCATGTGGCAGATTCTTGGCACTGTCCCTCTATTTGTTATATAGCTGTTAATTTCATCACCTGCACCATATGTGAACTTGCTTTATTGTGTTTGCAAGAGCAACATGAAGGATCATCCGAGGTCACTGCCTTGGCAATGACTTGGCACCCACAGCTCTTGAAACGGTTCCTGGGCACACGGCAAAGACAAGCATCTGGCAATGGGTGGCATTCAGAAGGTGCTAACTGGGATCTGCCCACAAAGACAGGCATATCAGGTTTAGTCTAACTGGAAGCTCAGGACCAGCCCAGCGTCACCCTGCACATGGGAAAATTTCTACTCTAGCCGTTCAAGAAGACTGTCCTCAAAGGCATATATTCTTAAGTCATCAGCTCTAGAAGCTTAGTGAGAGTGGACCTAATAGAACCCTTTGATTTTACAGAAGGTGACACTGATGGGCTGGTGAAATGGCTTAGTGGTTAAGGCATTTGCCTGCAAAGCCTAAGGACTCCAGTTTGCTCCCCCAGGACCCACATAAGCCATATGCACAAGGGGGAGCATACATCTGGAGTTTGTTTGCAGTGGCTGGAGGCTCTGGCACACCCATTCTCTCTCTCTCTCTCGCAAATAAATAAGTAAATAAATAAATAAAACATTTTTTAAATTTAAAATATAAAAAAGAAAGTGACACTGAGGTAAGGGAGGTGATATGAGCAACCACAGGCAGAGAGCTGGCTAGCAGGTGACCTAGCAAGGAAGCCTTCTGCATCCACTCTGTCTCCTCCATTGCCTTCAGAGTTTGAGCACCCAGCCACCACTGAGTGGACACCACATTTAGCATACCTCTTGCCAGGGACTTATTCCTTGATTTCAAGTATGACTAGATTTCTGGTAAACTGTCAGGTTGAAAGAGGACCCACACAGCCTTTATCGAACGTGGACATGCTGGTTTTATTCAGGCATCAAGGTGCAATGGTCAGTGTGAGTAGCAGCCAGTGCCCACCCAGGAAAATGGCTGCTATTCCAAGTCATTCAGAGGGGACTTAGCACAGGAAAGTAGGGAAAAGGATGTTGGAGGAATCACAGGGCACAAAAAGCCAAAATGCAAAATTGTTGAAAGATAAGGCACTATGTGGCAGGTCTAGAAGGACAGAGGGAGAAATGGTGTCCCAAGGCTCGTGGTCATTGTGCCCATGAGGCTGCCACCATGGCTGCTACTGCTACCCGAAGCTGGGGTGGGGGCTTCTCTTTCTCTTCCACAATTTGTTCTCCAACAGTACTTCTCGCTGGCAGAATCTCCTAAGCGACCATCTATGTGAAACAATGTAGTTTGTAGGCTTCCTGGTCTGCAGGAAGAGAGATGCGTATAGACGACCAAGATCACTGAACTGAGTGACCTACAAGTGACTGTCCCACTCATCTACTGAAAAGCCCCGTGTTTGCCTCACGAAAGGGCAAGCTGCGCCTGTATTTTTAAAATGTGTCCACTTCACCCAGCCTCTATCCCACTGATCACCAGTGGAATAAAGGCTCTCTTGCCTTCCTTCATCATACATTATGGGCCAAATAGCTCAATCATCATTGAGAACGTCCACTGAACCAGACGACACCCCTGTCCTCCTGAGGGTGACATGTTGGTGGCAGGTAAGACAAGCAAACTCTGAGCTCTCTCCAATTCTTTAATTGTTTTGGGTTGTGCTTTTTCTATTCCGAACTTTCCCTGGATAGTGATTCCCTTATTTAAATGACATACAGATGCTGCTTAATATTCATGAGTTAGAATACTGTTTACACTCTTTCAGTAAATAAATGTAAATTATTCATCTAATAGGATGCTATTCCAAGATTAAGGAGGCACTAGTTAATGAGTGAGAGAATTTCAGTCTTACCCTTCACAGCTGAGACTCAGAGACGGTCAAGGATTGCTGTGTTCTCACTATAATTGGTTTGAGGGATGTTAATAAATACTGTGCTTTGTCAAAGCAAAAATGAATAAAATGAAACCATAACTCATAGATTTTCTCTGCAGTTTTTTTTTTTTTTTTTTAAAGAAACAAGTTTCATTCATTCAGCTCAATTTCTGCCTGGCTAGCCGTACACTGGGCGCTTAGTGTTGAGTACGCAGAAGAAAACAACAGAGTCCCTGTCTTTAAGGGGCTTGTCACCTAATAGAAAAGGCAGGCTAACAGTGACAATATAGGGCATAGCATACCTGACTGGGGTGGGAGGGACAAGCACACAAACCCGGGGTATCGTGTCATCCTGAGAGCTCAGGGAAGGCTCCAGGAGAAGGGAGGCCCTGGATGAATTTGAGGGAGAAGGCCTTTTCATCTTAGGCAATGGGGCACAGGAAACACCAAGGGAAATGTGCCAAGGTAGATTCGGGAATGACTTATCTCAAGGGTTAAATGAGGGGACAGCAGGATTGCAAGGAGTTGGACTGCGGAAGGTTTAAAGTGCTGTGTGAAGGCTTTCTCCTGAAGGAAGGATGAGTGTTCACTTTCACCAGCTTTGAAAAGGAGACAACCATTGTTCTGGGAGCAACATGGAGGGAAGATTGAAAGGAGCAGAAAGGTCACCTGCAGGGCCTTGTAGCCCCTGTGTGTGGGATGGCAAGGACCTAAGTCAGTGGAGAGGAAGAGCCTGACAGGCCAGCATTTGAGATGCTGAGGCAGCAGAAGCTTGAGTTCGAGGTTAGTGTGGGTAAAGAAGCAAGGCCCGCCTCAAAAAACAAACAAACAAACAACAACAACAACAACAACAACAACAAAACAAAGATAGGACTGGAGAGATGGCTTAGTTGTTAAGGCACTTGCCAGCAAAGCCAAAGAACTCAGGTTCCCCAGGACCCATGTCAAGCCAGATGCACAAGGTGATGCATGCATCTGGAGTATGTTTGCAGTGGGTAGCGGCCCTGGGGTGCCCATTATCTCTCTCTATATATATCTGCCTCTTTCTCTCTCTTTCTTTCAAATAACTAAATAAAACAATTAAAAAACAAAGATGAGAGATTACATAGATAACTTATAGATTGATAGATAAATAGATAGATAGACAGACAGACAGATAAGCAAGCAGGGGGCAGAGGCAAGAAACACATAAAACAGAGATTTGACCGTGCGTGGTGGCGCACGCCTTTAATCCCAGCACTCAGGAGGCAGAGGTGGGAGGATCGCCATGAGTTCGAGGCCACCCTGAGACTCCATAGTGAATTCCAGGTCAGCCTGGGACCTGGAAACAAGAAGAAAAAAGAAAGGAAAAAGACAGAGATCGCTAAGATATTGTGGTGAAAGAGGAAGAGGGCCGCACAATGGCATCTTGGATGCTGTGGGTGACCAGAAGCCCAGTGATCCAGTGACCAAAGCAGAGAGATGCAGGGTCAGGACAAGCGGGCAGGAACGCACGATGGGGTAGTGGGAGACAGCTGAGGGAGAAGAAGAATTCAATTTTGAATATGCTGACATTCAAATGCCCAGGGAGCAGAGAGGCGAGAAGGTCCAGTGTCTGGTGGCAACGTGTACACAGAGCTTGGTGGACAGGCTTGCTGGCTGCCTGGTTCTGGGAGTTAGCTGCTTTATATAGGAAGCCATCCACCATGGAAGAAATCACTCAAGGAGAAGGAAGCCACGGGATGAATCGCTTGAGAGCATCAATGTCTAAAGGTCTTGTAAAGTAAAAGAAACCCCCAAAGAGAACAGAATGGCTTGAACTGTAGGCATGAGAAAGCCTGTTCGACTCTTTGTCTCAGGGGCCTTTACCGTTCAAGTTGCTCTTGGTGGAAACCAGGTGGCCGTCCTTCCATTTCCAGTTACTTACTGAGTTCTGCCAAGTGCTTTTATCTTGAAAATGAACTTCAGATCTGGGTGCCTTGTACCATAGTGCAGCATCATCTGGATCCTAGATCAGGCCACCAGACTGTGCAGTCACCTCCCTTCTCATCCCCAGTCCCCCCTCTAGCCCAGTCCTCCTGCAGAGCACCTTCCTGTCTTGTTCATGGGCAGCACAGCTGTGGTTTGTTGAATGAAAGCATATTCATTCATAGCACGGTCCAGTGATACGAAAACATTAAGGAATTCTTCTCTGAAGTGAATGTTCTGGAAGACGGTAACCACTGTCCACCTGAAGGGGTGCAGAGTGCATGGTGTCCAGGACAGTGATGAATCTTTGTAATCAGATATTTTCAGGAAGAAGAACTGAAATTAAACCATTTCTCAATGGTGAGAATAAATCCTTAAATAAAATACCCATTGAGGAAGGAGTTTTTTGTTTGTTTGTTTGTTTCTTTGTTTTGTTTTTTTTCTTTTCTGGTAGACAAAACAGTCCATCAAACCCCATGCCTCATGCTTTTAAGGTAATCATATCTCTGATTTATCCAAACCTTGAATCCTATCCTTTTTTTGCCTCCCACAAAGAAATTGATATACCATATATTTCCATGTCATTAATGAGTTAACAGTCCCTCCATCCTGCAGGCTCCTCACCTGCTATTTCTATGTCATATGTCATATCTTAACCACTCTGAGGAAGTCATCAAGGGGCCCTGTGCCTTCTAGAGGCAGAGCTAAATTGAGAAGTAGTTTTCACGGTGGAAAATGTGTCTCACCGGGTAAACAGCTGCCAGCCCATTACCGTTCCTTCCTTTCTTCAGCCTTTATGAGGTGTGGAGTGAGTGAGCTTTAAGAAGAGAAAAGAATACCTAACAGGGTTCCTAAGGAGTTATTTGCCAGGAATAGCTAGAGGGGGGAGAGGGATGGAGAGAGAGAGTGAGTATTGAGAGGCCAGGGCTCTGCCGCAGGACCCAGACCTCATTAGTCGTAAGCCACACAGACCTAATGCCAAGCCTGAAGTATCTATGGGAGTATTCTTGGCATCCTCGGGTCTGGCAACCTCCAGTAAAAGATGAGTAAACAAGCCCACAGCCTCGGCGCTGGAGTCTGCATGCCCAGACAGGAACTACAATTCAGTATTTATTGCCCCGCCACTGTTTCCTATTATGGACGTTCCCCCGAAGGCTCCAGTGTTGGGCACACTTTTTCAGATAGAAATTTAGTAACTCAATTGGCATCCACCTGGGCCTCGTGGCAAGCGGGAATAAAGCTTGTTTTCCCTTCAAGTGGCAACACGGTGATAAATAGGTTTACTGTCTCTCCCTGCACTGCGATCCTCACCCTCTGGCCCTGCCGGATATGAAAACTGTTTGCAGGAGCACCTTGCTAGGAAGAGGCTTGCATGAAAGTTGTTATTCCAAATGCAGCGTCACAAAGGCAGAGAGCTACATTCTCAGCTTGGTCACTGCCAATAACACCAGATTTTCCTCAAGGTCTTTCTTTCTACTGCAAAAGATGAGGCAATGACTGTCACTCTTCAACCTCTCCCCCCCCAACTCCAGGGAGAGAGCTCATGGAGAGGACAGTCAAAACCCAGCAGCCGCGGAGGAGGAAACCTGGAAAGAGGCTCAGCGAGGGAGCTGTGTAAAGGCTGCCAGCTTGACCAACAAGACATGACTGAATTCATCAACGACATCATCTTAGGGCACTGAAGCAATGATTGTGAGTTCGGTAAAGAGCAAGCATGGGAAGCTGGGTTTAACTACCCCCCTCAGAGCCCATGTGGAAAAGGCAGGCGTGGACGCCAGGTGTGGCAGTGAGTACTCATAATCCTGGCACTGGGGAGGCAGAGAAAAGCCTTTGCACACATGCACACACACGTACACACACAAATAAAGCAGGGCAGGCCATTACCCACTGTGGAAACAGGTAATAGCCATTCTCCATGTGATGGTTTTAATCTGAAATGTCCCACCCAGGCTCATCGGTTGAACACTTGTTCCTTCAGTTAGTGGTGCTATCTATTTGGAAAAGTTCTGGAACTTCTTGGGGTTTGAGTCACTAGGAGCTGGACTTTGAAGGAACCCTGATGTCAGCCTCATTCTCTGCTTCCTGGTCTGGCAAGATGTGAGGAACCCTTCACCTGCTGCCGTGACTCGAGCTGCTCTGTCCTGATGTCATGAATGAGCAAGACCCTCTGAAATCGTGAGCCAAAATAATTCTTTCCTCCACTAAATTGTCTGTCAGGTATTTGATCACAGTAACCCAAAAGTAACCTAAAAGCACTCCCCAAGGCCTTACTTGTCCTCCAGGTGACTTCCAAGGGCATAAAGCACAGAGAGAGGAGAGCACCCGGCCCCTTCCTGGTCACAATGCAAGAAGCCCAGGTGTGCAGAGCCTGGGACTCAAGGAAGCACAACTGAATGATGCCCATCCAACAACCAACAAACCAACAAGGTGCCCCCCTGGCTTCGTGTCACCTGACTGTTGGGAAAATACCAACTCATGCCCCCTGTGAAGGTCCTACACTCTGTGCTTGAAGGTTGAGTCAGGCAGGGGCAAACTGTGTGCTTGGGAACAAATGCAGGCCCACGAGTAGGCTCTGCTGGCTGACAGACCCAGCTTCAGAGCTATGGGGAGCCTTGGAAGAAATAATGATCAGGTCCCACCTCCAGTCCAATAGAAGAGGCACTTTACCTACACAAGACCCTCATAATAGGAGACAAAGATGATGACATCAAATTAAAAGAGAGACTAATGGAGAGAGGGAGGGGATATGATGGAGAGCAGAGTTATGAAGGGGTAAGTGGGGGAAGGGAGGGAAATGCTATGGTTTGTTGTCTGTAAGTATAGAAGTTGTCAACAAAAATATACATATATTTTTTAAAAATGTAAGTCATTTTTAAAAGAAGCAAGCTGATTCAGACACAGCATCTACAGTCCTGGAAAGAGGAAGGATTCTAGACCTGACTTCAGATTCCTCCTCTGCCATCAGCTGGTAACAGACTCAGACAGGTTGCATCTTGGGTCTTCGTTTCTCCCCTCTGCGGTACAGGGACTGTGGTCCTAACATTGAAATATAAGAATGTTATTTGTGTGTTCTTGCTACTTAAACATTAGCACTTCCAGAGAAGAAAAACATGGGCCTGTGAGACCACCTCCCTTTTAAATACATGGAGAGCCAGGGGCGGGGACATATAGAGATCTTCACACTTCCAGAAATGGTGCCTCTGGATCTGGGGTATAAGGTGGTAAGTGTATTCCTCCCTGCCTCTGTGTGGCTACCCATCCCAAACTCTTCAGAGGAAGATGGAAAAGGTGAGGTAAAAACATCCTCAAAGAACAGACAAAAGCACATCTTCAAATGCCAATGTCTGCAAAGTCCACTTGAAATGCCTCCCATTCATTTTACCAACAGACAACTTCCCAGTACAAGTGGGTTGTTTAATAATTAACCATAAAAATAGATTATATACATATATATATACACACACATATACATAAAACCTTGACCAATTGTGCACTAAATATAATTGAAATGAAAACTTAATCTATAATAAATTTTCTAGCAGTGAGCTATGGTGGCAAAAATGTTTAAAATTTCCATTTATATACATACTTTTGTTGAAGAGAAGAATGATAGAGAGTGATTCATAAAAGACTTTCAAGCATAAAAATATATCACATTAAGATAAAGTTCTGCAGGAGGAGTGAAATGGAAATGTAAATTCAAGGAGAAAAGGAAATATCATAATAATGTAAGGCTTCAAACTATTTTACAAAAAAAGAGCTTGTTCATGTGTTTTCTGAAATGTAGGTATTAAATCACTACAGTATTTAGATTCCACTGGATAGATTTAAAAGCGTGACATAACAGTTTTATTCCAAAAGGGCAGTATTTACAAGACACCAGAAATCAAATCGTTGGCAACTATTTGATTTAGATGGGAAACAGCTAATGTCAGGTTGAAAAGTAAGTCAAGCTTCCAGAAGCTTTGGGTGTGCACAGAAGGACTTCATCATAAAGCTGCCACATACCACAGGGGAGATGACCTGACTTCAAGGAGACAAGAACAGGATAGAAGAAGGCTAGTCTCTGAGCTCCTATGGCCTACACGTGACATGAGGATCGAGAAGTTTCCATGCACCCCAGCACAGAGACATGATTATGAAGTAATTACTTCATTTAGGACAGGTGAGCAGACCCTGAAGCATCAGGTCATGCCACTCCAGAAAGACCATATAGGTTCCTGTATTTCCTCAGAAACTGGGCATTGCGTCTCATACCTGTAATCTCATTTCCTCAGGAAGCTGAGGTAGGAGGATTGCTCCATGAGTTCAAGGCTAGCTAACCTACAAAGTAAGTTCAAGGTCAGCTTTGACCCCCATCCTGAGGAACAGATAAAAGCAGCCATTGGCAGAGAGCCACGAGGGTTCCCAAGTCCCGTCATTTTGGCTGTGGGTTCCCAGTGAATCCTGTGTATGCTCTGGACCAACTTGGATGAGAATAATTCAAGAACCGCTGGAAGGGATCATCAGGGTTATGCTTGCATTTGAAATGTTCCCCACAGGCTCTCGCTTGGAATGTTCCAACCTCAGTTTATGGTGTTATTTTGAAAGCTCTGGGGCCTTTAGGAGGTAGGGCCTGTGTTGCAGTCTGGTTCACATTGCTGGTAGAAATCACCCAACCAAGAGCAGCTTCTGGGAAAAAGAGGTTTATTTTGGCTTACAGGCTCGAGGGGAAGCTCCACGATGGCAGGGGAAAACGATGGCATGAGCAGAGGGTGGACATCACCCCCTGGCCAACATAAGGTGGACCACAGCAACAGGAAAGTGTGCCAAACACTGGCAAGGGGAAACTGGCTATAATACCCATAATTCCGCCCCCAACAATACACTCCCTCCAGGAGGCATTAATTCCCAAATCTCCATCAGCTGGGAACCTAGCATTCAGAACACTTACATTTATGGGGGACACCTGAATCAAACCACCACAGCCTGGATGGCAGAAGTAGATCACTAGGGGTGAACCTTTGAAGGTCAAATCCACCCCAATCCTAGTCTGCCAAGATGTGAGGAGTTGGTACCACGTGCCCCCACCACCATGAGCTCCCCCACCATGAGACACTGCTACCCCTCTGAAGCCATGAGCTGAACTCAACCCTCTCTTCCTGAAGTTGCTTTCTCCAGGTAATTTACTCACAGCAACGGAGAAGTTCACATAGTCAAGGAGAGAAGTTGATCTGTAAGTACTAAGTCATATCTAATAAGGCAGGAATTGCTGAGTGCTAAGGCACAGTAGTTAAGCTTAAGTAACAGTTATGTACTGTGCATTTCAGAAAGCGACAAGAAAAAAATCTTGAAAATTTCGACCACAAAGTAGTGAACAAGCCTTGAGGAGATATGTCTAACCTGACTTAAACATTATCTAACAGTGTTCAGCATTATTTAAACATGTATTGAACATTATCTTACCTCCTTAGTACATAGAACTGTTATGGAACAGTTACAAAACAAATTTAATTTTAAAAAATTAATAGAATAGCCCTAATAGGAGAGTTAACCTTGGCTATTTAGCAGGAAAGTGGCTACAAAGCAGAAGAGACTGAATCATTAATTGGAACGACTTGGTTCGGCGCTACCCAGCACAGCGCAAAGTCAGAGAAGGTTGAAGTTCACTAGAGAAATACGGCGCCTGTGTTGTCTCCTGCGCCTGCGTGTGCATGAGCAGATTTGCCATCCTATTATGCCTGGGAAACGGGGTTAATGATATTTACCTTGCAGGGTTCCTGGTAGAATTAGAGAGGATGTATGGACGCTGATCAGCACGAATGTGCCCTCACGGGGCAGATGGCACCCCAAGGCTGCAGCTGCCGTGGGTACTGCTGCGTGGGAGGAGCGGGAGCAATCCACCCAGACAGCGCACGACACTTTTGCATGACACTGGTGCTCCTGGCATTGGAGCCCACTTTGCACAGAGGCAGGAAGACACCTCTGTTAGCTTACTCTAGACTTTGTCTCTGGCACCTGGAGTTGCTGCTCAGAGCTGCAGTCTCATTTTTTAATGCGCGCGCGTGTGCGCGCGCACACACACACACACACACACACACACACACATTTATTTCTTTGAGAGAGAGAGAGTGAGTATGGGCACACCAGGGGCTCCTGCCACTGCCAACGAATTCCAGATGCATGTACCACTTTGTGTATCTGGTTTGCGTGGGTACTGGGAAATGTCAGGCTTTGCAAGCAAGTGCCTTTAGCCGCTGAACCATCTCTCCAGCCCCCAGAAAGGAAGCTTTTTTTAAAAAACAAAAATCTACCAAGTAGCATTGCAGCTCTGGCTGATGCCATCCTGCATTTGATACCATGCCACATACCAAAGCCCACATAAGGACAGAAAACGGTGGGGGCACAAAAGCTATTTTGGCAGAATGCTTTTCCATTCCAGTTATTTCCCACCCATTCCCTGCCTCGGTCCATGAATTATCATGCCATTCATTTAAAGATGGGCCAAGGGCTGAAGAGATGGCTTAGTGGGTAAGGTGCTTGCCTGCAAAGCCCATGAACCCTGGTTCTATGCCCCGGGACCCAAGTAAGCCAGATGCGCAGGTGGGGCATGCATCTGGAGTTTGTTTACAGCATGGGCTGTAGTACCTTACAGAAACTGACAGAACCAGCTCTGAGAAAAGTCAGCAAGTTCTTCCCAAGAGTGTTCCTATGATAACTGGGACATCATTATTGGTATACCGACTGTTCCTTCAGGACAGGAACACTCCTAAAGTGTGCCATCCACCAAAGCAATAGGCCACACCAGGTGCCTCTTGATACACCTGAACATCAGAAGGCATGTTGCTTGTCAGCTGCGGAAACAAATTCACCATCAAACCCTTGAAATGAATCTACCAGGCCTTTCCCCAGGCCCTGGGCCTCGTTTTGTATTCCTTCTCTCAAAGGGGACCACCCAGATTGTAAAAGAAGACCGCCCAGATTGTAAGCACACCTGGCTGTGCCTCATCCAGACTCATTCTTCCTCACTCCTGCTGACCTAGGGAAAGAACTGGACCCCTTATGCTGCTATGGTGAGGAAAGCCCAATTTACCAGGGATAAAAGCCCTTGCACAGATGAAAGAGACTTTCAAGTTGAATTTTCTCACCGAGCTCTTTCAGATAAATGCACGTATTCATCAAACATTGAGTGCTCCACCAAGGGCATGCCCTGTGCCAGGTGCTCCCAAGCCCTTGCCAGGAGAGCCTTAGAGCCAAGTAGGGCTACATGCCTTTCACACTTAGAATGCAATCTGCCTGCAGGTGTCCTGGGCTATCATCATTAAACTCCTCTCCCTAGTAATCACCTTGATTCTAGAGGCACCAGCATGTATCACCCTGTTGTCTCAGCTTCCCTAGGGCACCAAGACCACCCTGCATCCCAGCAGCCAGGAGCACAGGAGATGGAGGCCACACTGGCTAGTCATACTTAAATACCATTCCTCCTTTCAGCGAGCCTTTTGAGTGACCATGCTGATCACGATGCCATCTATCCAGAGAGCCCAGATGACTCTTAGAATTTCTTCTTGACACTCATAATGACATACATATACAGGTGGATCTGGACATAAAGGAAACTGAACTCTAGAACTTATGTTTGAACAAAAGGCCAGCTTTCCAGGAAGGAGAAAAGATAGGAGTCATTTGAACAGCAGCTTTCTCCTATGCACTTAAAACAGTGTCTGTTTATAATAATTGCTTTGTACAATTTTTCAAGATTATGTCTCTTGGATAAATGGAATTCTTTTCATAAAAAGATTTTAGGCCTGGAGAGATGGCTTAGTGGTTAAGATGCTTGCCTGCCAAGCCTAAGGACCCATGTTTGACTCTCTAGATCCCATATAAGTCAGATGCACAAAAGGTGAGGCAAGTGCAAGGTTACACATGCCCATCAGATGGCACAAGCATCTGGAGTTCAATTGTAGTGGCTGAGGCATGCCAATTTTCTCTCTCTCTCTCAAAAAAAAATAAATTTATTTATTTATTTGCACGCAGAAAGGGAGAGACAGAGAAGAGAGACAGAGGATGGCACGCCAGGTCCTCCAGCCACTGCAAATGAACTCCAGATGCATGTGCCAGTTTGTGTATCTGGCTTCATGTGGGTGCTGGGGGATTAAACCTGAGTCATTAGGCTTTGCAGACAAGGGTCTTAACTGCTGAGCCATCTCTCCAGCCCAGATGAATGGAATTCTATTATCCATTCATCTGTTCAGACAAGATCTGTTGATGTTTACTCTCTGCTCTAAATGCTAAGGATGCTGTAGTGAACAGAAAAGGGAAATACGTGTTTGTATGGAGGCAACTCTGCGGGTGTAGCAGATAAATAATAAGCAAATATGCAATGTGTTAGGAGGGATGGGTGCTCTGAGTAACTAAAGCAGGGCAAAGGGGGTACAGAAGGAAGGGAAAGGTATAAGGTGCTGTCTCAAGGAAAAGTGATGTCTGGCTGCTGCTGTCTGGAGCAGCAGAGGCAATCTGGGAAGTGGAAGGAGAGGGGCTGATGCAAGCCAGCCTTTTGTCTGAACTACTGAAAGCTGGCATCTGTCCTTAGGAAGCCCTGAGAATGCCCACATAGAGTCAGAACTCACAATGTGCCTGGCTCTTAAAAAATAAAATACACGCACGCACGCACACAAAATTAATTGCTAAACCAAATTTAGGAACTCTAAACACATTTGAGATTAAAAAACAAAACAATTTTCCTCCAATATCATCTAATATCATCTAATTCTAGACCGGGATGTCCATGGGAGATTGATCAAGGTACACAGTATTTTTGTCCCTGAATAAATGTGATTTCTGCTCCCTGTGCTGACCGTGGACATGAGGACACAGTCTGCAGACTTAACTCCACTCTGCCTTGGAGTAGGTCTTTGGACCACACTGTCACCTCCCTCCTGGAAGGCGTTCCTCAGCCCCGGCTGCTGAGAGCTCAGGACACAGCCATCACTGCAAAGGCCACACTCATGCTGACCTCCACATTCCTCATAATCAACATGGTGGGCTCACAAGCATATTAAACCCATCCAGGGCCTTTCACCACCCAAAGAGTCATGTTCTTCCAATTCTCACCTCTTCCTTTGATGACATAGCCTTTATCTTATACTTTAAAGGGGGGGAAGTAAGCATCTCAATTTTTCCAAGTTATTTTCCTCCTTTACATGTCTCCTAGCAATTCGGTTACTACTGTCTAGAAAGGGTCAGTGTGTTAGGACTCTGTTGTTTTTGCCAGAGAACTGTCAAAAAAAAATAGCTTCTTCACATTGAGGAAATTATAGGTCACGTGGCATGTTTGGCTGTAGGAAGTTATCAGGTGGCCGCTCAGCAGGGGATTACAACTGCATACAGAAAGACTATTCAATGAGCCTATCCCTCTCTCAAAAGTACTTTGTCTTCCTGTCTGCACAAAAGAATGATCTGGATGGAGTTTAGTAAAACATGGCCCCACTCCTCAAAGTTACTAAGAAGTTTTTATGCTGTTTTAAAAAATTAAAATCGGCCGGGCGTAGTGGTGCACGCCTTTAATCCCAGCACTCGGGAGGCAGAGGTAGGAGGACTGCTGTGAGTTCGAGGCCACCCTATGACTCCATAGTGAATTCCAGGTCAGCCTGGGCTAGAGTGAGACCCTGCCCTGAAAAGCCAAAAAAATAAATAAAAAATAAATATCGTATTCTATAAAAATAAAACATTCTCTCATGATAGAAATATCCATGCAGAAAGGCATGAAGGAGAAAATAAAATAAAGTTGTGCTAGAGAAATGGCTCCGTGGGTAGAGTGCTTGCCACATAAGCATGAGGACCTGGTGAAGATCCCCAGAGCCCATGTAAAAGACCAAGTATAATGGCGCACACCTGTAACCCCAGCATGAGGGAGATACAGACAGGAAAATCCCTACAGCTCATTGGTTAGCTAATCTAACAGAATCAGTAAGCTCTGAGTTCAATAAGAGACCCTGTGCCAAAAGAAGTGAGCTGGAGGGCTGGAGAGATGGCTCAGCACTTGAGGTGCTTGCCTGCAATGCCTGACAACCCAGCTTCAGTTCCCCAGTACCCACGTAAAGCCAAATACATAAAGTGGTGCATGCATCTGGAGTTCATTTTCAGTGGCTAAAGGACCTGGCACACCCATTCTCTCTCTCCCCCTTCCTTCTCTCTCTTCTCCCTCCTTGTAAATAAATAAATAAAATAATTTTTAAAAAGTAAGTTGGAGATCAATTGAGGAAGACACTCAACATCACCTCTGGCCTCCACATGCATGTGTGTATGCACACCTACATACACATGCACATTCACATATGAATGAACATATATGCATACATGTATATATGCACACCACACACACCCACACACCAAAAGAAAAGGTCCCTCAATATCACTAGCCAAGAATATCCCATGCTAATATTTTGATGAACACCTGCATAATTCTTTTCATGCTTGAATATTCACACATAATTTTATATAAATAGGACTAAAGTATACTTAGAAATGTTCACCTTTTTTTCACTGCCTTTGAAGTTATTAAATATAGATCTAAATAATTATCTTAAAGAGATATTAATATTCCAGCCTATAAATTGTGAAGACACAAGTCACTTAACTGCACTCATGCATACAAACTATTATGTCTTCCTTATAGGTTGTGAGTGGACCCATTTGCCAGCTAAAAGATAATTTAGTCCCTTCTAAAATCTCAGACAAGATTGGGCACTGTGTTAGTTTGAATGGATGTCTCCCAGTAGACTCAGGAGCTTTATCCAAGCTTGTAACTTGGTGTCACCGTGGGTGGGTTCTAGGGTCCAGCCCTAAGGTGTGTTTTGGGGTAGATCTAGATTTCCAGCCAAAGATATACAGAGTGTGTGAGCTCTGCCTGGGGTTTCTGGAGTGTGCTTGCTTGACTGGGGTGCTGGTGATGGCATTTTCTCTCTGTGTGGACTTGTGAAAGGGGGCCAAGCTTCTTCTGCCATTATGGAACTTCCCCTGGATCTATAAGCTTCAGTAATTCCTGTTCTTCCTGTAAGCTGTGTCTGGTTTGGAGGTTCATCCCAGCAATGGGAAGCAGATTGTGACAGGAGCAATCAGGGTGGTATGGCCATGCACCCTTACACAATCTCAGCACAGCTCTGTAACATGAACCACCCCTGAACAATAATACCTTTTATTACAAATCACTCAGTCTTTCATATTCGGTTTCTCCCACAGACTCCTCCTTGGAAGACATGCAGCAGGAATGGTCCTCTGACATTGTGGTGGCAAAGGAAATGGGTCCTCAGACACTTTCCCACTGTCTAAGCCCTGGTCACTTGCTGGGCCTGCAGAGTCCTATCAGGTCTTACCGAGGCTATTGGTGGGATGTGAACTTGGCTGTCTTGTTTTTTGTTTGTTTGTTTTCTGGGCAGTAAGTTAATCCACCCAAAGTAGCCCCAACCATATACCACCCCAGCCAGCACAATCATGCGAATGATATGGAACACTCAGACAGCTCATCAACATCAAGATTGTCCAAGGTAACACTCTTCAAAAGAGACTATAGGACTGACATCTTCTATGCTACCCTCGCGACACTATGAAATCAATCTGAAGGTAGATGCCTGGTTACCTCATCTAAGGGCCAGGCCTTATGTGACTTCAGCCATTTGGCCCTGGTCTTAATGGCCCCATCAAGGTAACCTCTGTGACCTGCCACCAATGACCAAGTTCATTCACAGGGACTCCCAGCACATCCACAGCTACTTGAGATTGTGATGCCCTTTCCTCTCTCTGCCTTCTCATCTTGTGTGGACTCCAGAGTGTTCATCATTAGTTTTTCCATAATGGTCCTCTTTGAACCCCATACTCTCCCTCAATGATTGAACACTCTTCATGTCCTAATCTACAAGCTCCAAAAGAGTGGAAACCATGTCTGCTGCGTCTACTGCAGAGTAGATGCAAGCACATTTAGCCAATGGCCAAACCAAAGAACGAATGAAGGCGTAAGTACATCACTGAGCATCATGTGCCAGCAAGGCTCTGGGAGGCGCATTTCCAGCCTGGAATGTCACAGGTGACATTCCCTGGATGCTGATTCTGTCGTCCGGATCTCTCAGAACCCAGATAGGATCACTGGCCAGGGTCTAGTTTCTACTCTGACATACAGCTTCCTTCTGCCTGGACACTGAGTTGGATGACAAAATCAGGAGACAAGGGAGGCTCCGCATCTGGAAGCACGGCTTTCAGGTACCTGGTTACAGACCTGCCCCACCAAGGTTGTAGCCCAATCTGGCACTGCATTTCACACTCACACCTATCACTAGGTGCGAATCTTGCCTTCATGACTGATCAGACAGCTTTAATAATAAGTACAATTTATGACCCAGGTCATATCCTTTCATGAGCCTCATTATTTTAAACCAGGTTTATAGTAATGAAATATAAAATATTCCATAAATTGTTTTTCATGGTGTCAATTACCAGTTTCCTTTAAGCACTGTTTCTAAGTCTAAAGGCAGTTGTGAGTGCTACATAATATGTGACTATGATAGTGCCTAAAAAGGAATCTCCTGTTAATCTCAGTTTTTACTACATATGTAATTTTTTTTATTTATTTGAGAGGGAGAGAGAAAGAAAGAGGCATAGAGAGAGAGAGAGAATGGGTGCACCAGGTCCTCTAACCACTGCAGATGAACTCCAGATGCATGCACCACCATGTGCATCTGGCTTACATGGGTACTGGGGAATCGAACTTGGGTCCTTAAGCTTCACAGGCAAGTGCCTTAACCACTAAGCCATCTCTCTAGCCCAGAATATGTAATTTTTAAACCTTTATTGTGTGTGTGTGTCTGCACATGTGCATGCATGCAGCTATGTGCCATGGCACATGTGTGGAGGTCAAAGGGCAATCTCAGGCATCAGTCCTCACCTTCCACCTTGTTTGACAGAGTGTCTTCTTGTTTGTCACCGCATTTGCCAGACTAGTTGGTCCACAAGCTTCCAGGGACGCTGCTGTGTATGCCTCCTGTCTTGTTGTAGGCATGCTGGCATTGGAGACACAGGCTAACTATCTGGCTTATTATAGTTCTGGGGATGAAAACTCAGCTCGTAGCGCTTTGAGTAGCAAGCACTTTCACCTACTGAGCCACCTCCCCAGCCCAAGTTCCTGCTAAGTTAAATCCACGCAGATAAACTGCAAATGTCTAGTGTTTTCATTTTAAAATGCTGCTCTTATGCCAACGTCTAAAAAAAATGCTTCTGGATTTTTTTTTTACTATAATTATCAATTTCCCTGATTAAAAAATAATTGCTGGTATTTTTTTTGCAAGCTAAAAATATAAACAATGGGGCCAGCGAACCAATAGATTCAGGTGGGGAAATTGGGATTTTCTTTGTCTTATGAATACATTACCCATGAAAGTTTGCTAATTATCTTTCTTTATTACGACTGCCTCTTCTTGAGATCTATTTATTGAAAAATCCCTTATGCTATCACAGAGACATCCTTCCAAAAGAAAGCATTATTTCTGCTTGTTTGTTTGTTTTTGTTTGTTTGTTTGTTTTTTTGAGGTAGGGTCTCAGTCTAGCCCAGGCTGACCTGGAATTCAGTATGTAGCCTCAGGATGGCCTCAAACTCACTGCAACCCTCCTACTTCTGCCTCCTGAGCGCTGGGATTAAAAGCTTGCACCACCACACCGGTCTGGAAAAGCATTATTTCTAGCTTTTCTTCTAGAGTGGACACTGCCACTCTGCTGCTCCGTAGAACTGGGAAGATGCTACTCAGCCATGCTATTCTCTCTGACCTAGGGCAAAATCAGTTTCAAAGTCACTGTCTCTGCCAAATATATCCGTGCGAAATGCCGCAGCCTGATGTGATCGCTATATATCCCCCCCCCCCTGCGCTGTCAGCTGTCCCTGTCTCATGGCCACCACCTTTAAAGTGGTCCCCGTCAGAACTTCTGTGCTGTGGTGAGCCTTCTCCTTCATCTGGACTGTCCTTCAGTCTAGTGCTGATAAAGCCTAGTACCTTGTCTCTCCCCAGTGGATGACCCAGCGAGGCTGGCTTCTGACAACCCACTGCATTGTGCCTCCACCACAGTTACCCCGGCCTTGATCAGCACTTTGGGGGAACAAAAAAAGCAGTGTCCTAAGAGAAAAAAAAAAATCAGTGTCCTATTCACCTAGGAATAAACACCAATCATCAGGAGCATCATGCTCTAGAATTTTATTTCTAGACTTATGCACTCAAGTTAAGGAAGATGGGCGCCGTCAAAGTTAATATTAATAACACAATACTTTGAAAAGTCATTGGTAAAACCAAGCCTGATGATTTAGCTTAAGGCTAGACAGGATGACTTGCTTTCATATTTAGTACCGAAAGCAAACCATGAAATTGGGAAGCCAAGGTAAGGGCCCCATTTTTGTACTAATGACAATCTCCTTATGCCAAGCACACAAGCTGAGGCTACTTGACGTCATAGGTTGCATTCCACAGCAGAGAGAGCATCTCAGAGATGGCTAGCACACATCACATGACCTCTAAGTTCAGTAGGAATTGTTGCATTTACCCAAAAGCCTCTGAAATAATTATGGAAGGATATAATCACAATTTTCCACTTAGAACATTGCTGGAGATGTTGCTTGGGTATGTGTCAAAGTTTTGGGGACTGCAGTTTGAGACAATGTGATTTGATTAAGTGCGTGAAATTTTCCAGGGTGAATTCATAAACATGTAACTCATGTTTTCTACCACATATTACGAAATGCACGTTGCCCATTTAGCTTTCTGTCAATTTCCTAACTCCTCTACAGTTATTCTTTTCATTTTTTTTAAAGTGGTTTTCCTTCTTCAGCATCATTTTCCTTCTAACTTGAAGTAATCATTTGTATGGCCTTATTTTCTCCTAACTCTTGGAAATACGCTTCTCGACAATTGTTGGTAGTAACGTGCAGCATCGATAATGCCATTCACTGGCAGTTTTCGCCTTGCTAGGCACTACAGTATGTCATTTAATTTACTGAAAACACAGTTGCAGATCCTCTTACTTTTACTTGGTAGGTTTTGTAAAAGCTCCATTTATCAGTGTGAGAATTAGCAGTGGCTTTGCTGTTTGGATGAGACCAAAAACATAACTGCTCTGTTGTCAGCCTAGGGAACTGAATAGGGCTGTCTGGTCCAGCTGGCCACAGAAAAGTGTCTGGATGATTTCATGTGACACTTTTAGAAAGATCTCTCACTGGGAGAATTCAAGGAAAATGACTTGTCAAAGATGATATCTGACTATAATAAGCATCAAAAATGCTTTCCCAATAAATAGTGTAAAGCAAAACAGGTGTAAAGCTATGGTTGGAAATTAGCAGCCAGAGAGAGCTTATAAGGATTATGGCCAACCTTCCAAAAGAAGGCTGCTTCCCCGGGTTCTAGCAGGATCTGTTACTCAGCCATTTCTCCTGGTGTTTTCAAGAAATCTGTTGTTTATTCAACCACTCATTTAATAAATGTTGATATGCTATGTAAAGGCACTGTATTTGGTCTCCACAGTATATGAGGACTAACATACTTTGGTTTAAGGGATTGCTGGCTCCAATGAGGAACTGCTACCCCAGTCCTGAAGAATGTTCCCCACTGTGTGCAGGGAAAGCCCAGGCCACTGGATTTAGGAGAAGCATTGTGAGTGGAATGGCTAGAGAGAAACTTGGCAGGTGTGGCAGGAGGAGGGAGGGTTGGAGAGACAGGTCAGTCAGTAAAGTGCTTGCCTTGCAAACATGATGACTGGAGTTCACTCCCCAGAACCCATGTCTGAAAAAAAAAAAAGAAAAACTAAAACAGCCAGGTATATTGTAGCATAGCCCTGGAGAGTTGGAGATCAGAGGACCTCTGGGGATCCCTGGACAACCAGTCTAGTCTAACCTAATTAGGCAAGCTCCAAGCCCATGAGAGATCTTGTCTCGAAAAAGGGGGATAGTGCACAAGGGGTGACATTTGAGGTTGCCTTCTGGCCTCCACACATATGTGTACTAGCACCCTCCCCCCCAAACACACACATCGCCACAAGGCGAACTAAGGGATGGATGCTGCTCATAGAAAATAGATCCCCTCCCCACCTGAGAAACCTGCCAGGGGTCAGCAACAAACCAGTAGAGATCTGAGCACAACCTGGGAAGATAGCCGGGCATCAGGTAGAAGCCAGAACAGATGTGGTGGTGAAGAGCCATGACCGTGGGCACAGCTCGAGTGGCAAGGGTCCACTAGATGTCATTTGCCCCATGGAGGTCTGAGATGTGTGTAGGGCCAGCCAGGAGAAAGAAGTGAGGCCATGCTTCCCGCTATCCAGCACCGAAGTTAGAGGGGCCAGAAGTTAGTGTATTCCCACAGAGCTCCAAGGAAGTGGGCAGGCTGGGTCTGCACTGAGACTCTTCCCACCCCAAGGCTGAAAGGTCTGTGCAAAGGTAGGAGAGCCAAGATGGCACAAAGCAAAGCCTGTGCACATGGCAACCGGATTCATTAGAGCCTCAAACTGGGAGCCACCCAGGTGCCCACAAGTGTATAAATGGCTAAACTCAGTGGGTTACCTATATAGCATGAAATACCACTCAACAATAAGAGGCCAAGTGATTGGTACACACCATTACTTGGATGAGTCTTCAGGGAATTATTCTGTCTTTTGTAAATTAAATATTTCATTTATTTTTTCATGCATTAATTTATTTGAGAGACAGAAAGAAAGATGAAGCTAGAGAAAGAAAGAAGGGTGCACCATAGCCTCTAGCCACTGCAAAAGAATTCCTGATGCATGTGCCACCTTGTGCATCTGTCTTTACACAGGTACTGAGGAACTGAACCTGAGTCCTTAGGCTTCACAAGCAAGCACCTTAACTGCTAAGCCATCTCTCCAGCCCCTAAGTCTTTTTATTTTAATCCTATAGGGTTGTATGCTTTGTGGTTTCATTTATGTAATATTCTCAATATGAGACCATCAGACAGATTAGTGATGTTCCAGGGTCAGTGATGGGGGAGCAGGGGAAGTATGTGGCTAGAGTGACAACACGATTCTTCTTGGGAATAAGAATGCTCTGACCTTGACCGCATTGGTGAGGTGTGCTGACTACAGCCACGGGGTCTACTTTCAAGATGCTGCTGCTGGAGAGTTGGAAGGAAGGGCAACATGACCACTTAGGAGTATTTATTGCCAATACAAAATCTGCAATTATTCTGAAATGAAAACTCCTCACATAAAATGGCATCCTATATCTTAGAACTGGATTATTTTCTTTTGAGTTATGTCTATGTTTTTCACCTAAGATTTTTTGAATATTCCTTTAAAATTGATAGCTAATTTATTTATTTAAATGACCTAAAGCCAACTATCATGTAATCCCAGCACCTAGAAGGAAGAGGCAGGAGGACCAAGAGCTCAAGACCAGCCTGGGCTTCATACTTAGGGAGATGTTATCTTAAATTTTTTAATTAGTCAAAATATGTTATAATCACATATAAAAAATGTCACAATGAAACCCATTATTTTGTACAATTAATATAAACTAAGGGCTGGAGAGATGGCTTAATTGTTAATGAACTTGCCTGCAAAACTTAAGGACCCAGATTAGATTCCTCAGTATACATGTAAGCCAAATACACAAGGTGGCACATGCATCTGGAGTTCATTTGCATTAGCTACAGGCCCTGGCATTCTGATTCTCTCTCTCATAAGAAAATTTTTAAAAAATTAAAAAAGAATGCTAATAAAAATTTTAAATATAACTGGATGATGGCTC
This sequence comes from Jaculus jaculus, assembly GCF_020740685.1. Lineage (NCBI taxonomy): Eukaryota > Metazoa > Chordata > Mammalia > Rodentia > Dipodidae > Jaculus > Jaculus jaculus. The sequence goes on along the minus strand of NC_059108.1, from coordinate 110,579,681 downwards.
AATGCATAAAACTGTTGCTGTGCAATCATGAGGCTCTGAATTTGGACCCCCAGCACACAGATAAAATGTCAGGAATGATGGCATGCATGTGTAACCCACTGCCGGGAGGCAGAGACAGGCAGATCCCTAGGGCTTGCAGTCTAGCTAGTCTAGTTAAATTAGTGGGCTCCAGGTTCAGTGAGACACCCTGTTTCTTTAAAAAATCATCAAGAGACTTTGAGGAAGATATCCAATATCAGCTTCAGGTCTCCACACACATGTATATACACATGCATACATTCATGCACCTGTACATATACATACATGTGGGTCCACACACTGCCAAACACACATACACATATACAAAAAACCTTAAAAAAATAGAAAACTAAGACTATGATTTTTCTTTATCCAGTATAGTAAGCCCAAGCCTGTATATAAATTCTGAAGAAAAATCCAAAATGCAACCAAAGACATTCACTGTAACATAAATTACTAGAACAAAAGCCTGAGAAGAAATTTCTCAGTATCAAAGGAATCACCAGGGCTAGGGAGACCCTACATACAAAAGCCCAAAGCTTCGGTAATCCCAGCATGATGAAGGAGAAATGGGAGGTAAGGACAAAAGAATTTTCTAGAAGCATGCAGTAAGTGCAGCAAAAAATAACAGCAAGAATGAAAGAGAACCTGCAACCTTAAAGAAAGTGGAAGAGCCATGAAAGACACCTGAAATGTCTTCTAACACCCACACATACATATACATACATAAACACACAGACATTGCATGCATATATGCAAGAAGCGAGTAGATATGATACCAAATGCAAATAATGAAAAGCTCTATAACCATTAAAGATTTTACTAACAAAAATCTCAATAATATGCTAAGATAAAATTCTTACCTATAGTGCTAAGGGATTTAGAGAAAACTTCCAGTTTTGGTAGTGTACAACTTTAACCTAGCACTTGGGAAGCTGAGGCAGGAGGATGACCATGAGTTTGAGGCCAGGCTGGGGGTACAGAGTAAGTTCCAGGTAAGGCTGATCTAGAGTGAGTCCCTACCTCGAAAGAAAAAGACAACAACAAAAAATTAAATGAAAACAAAAAAACTGTGCATACAATTATGATTTGAATAATCTATCATGATACCTATGGAATGAGGAAAATAATCCAAATGATAGTAATAATGGTATCTAGGACCACAGATGGCTTCTATTCTCCTATCATAATTGTTTTGGTTTACCACAATGAACTGACCACTGGTACAACCTTAGACTAGTTGTCTTTTCTAAACCTGCTTTTCCTCATTCATAAAATAGAGATGCTAATATCACCTCCTTTACAGCTTATGACTATAGGCTTGCAAACATCAAATGAACATTATATCATTGGCAAGCATACACTTACAGGACTGCAGGGGTCCAGGTGCTATTCTAAGACCTTCACAGATGAAAACTCATTTATCCATACAGTCCTCTTAAGTAAGTAGAAGTATAACCCATCCATATATAATCTAATGTGGACACTGAGGTTCAGAAAAGTAAATAATTTTTCATGGTTATACAGCTGGTAAGTGATAGAGCTAGAATTTTGAACCCAGATTATCTGGATCCAAACTCTGTTCTCTTAATCACAATACTATTTTGCCTTTGTTGGTTATTACTGTTGTGGAGTAGAAGCAAAAGTATAAAGGAGATGCTGAAATAATTGGGAAAGACAGTTTCTCTAGTAGTAGATGTTGTCACCGAGCCTGGGAAAAGGACGGCAGATAATCTGCTAGGAGCGATGATGGATTTGGAGTCACATAGGCTCAACCAGATCCTAGTACCTATGTGACCTTGCATGAATTGCTTAATGTCATGAATTTTAAAATTTGTGAATAGAACTACTATAGATGTGTGTGAACAATCATACATCACTTCTGAAAAGATAAATTAGTAAAACCTTTTTGGAAGGCAGTATAGTAGAAACTCAAGCAAACTATTGCTAACCAATTCTCATAAATAGGTTGACATTCTATTTTATTTTATTTTTTTAATTTTTTTTAAACTTTATTATATTTGTTTGAGAGAGGCAGAGAGAGAATGGGTGCACCAGGGCCTTCAGCTGCTGCAAATGAACTCCAGATGCATGTGCCACCATGTGCATCTGGCTTAGGTGGGTCCTGGGGAATCAAACCTGGGTCCTTTGACTTTTCAGGCAAATGTCTTACTAAGTCATCTCTCCAGCCCATCTAATTGATTTTCTATAAAACATAGTATGGCCAGGGCTAAATGAATCTTTAATACTAACAGATGACTAGTTGATTTGTTCTGGCTATTTTCAATTAATTATCTGCTTACCAAAAGATAAAGAGAGAAAGAAAGAAGAAATGGGCACACCAGGACCTACTGCAAACGAACACCAGGTGCTTATGCCTCTTTTCGCTTACATAGGTAGAAATTTAACCTGGTCCGGCAGGCCTTATAATGCTGGTAGGCCTTTAACTACTGAGCCACCTTCCCAGCCTCTTGTTTAAACTTTTATTATTATTTCCTTTTGAGAGAGAGAGAAAGAGGCAGAAAGAGAGAGAGAGAGAATGGGCATTCCAGGGCCTTTCAGTCACTGTGAATGAATGCCAGATGCATGTGCCCCCTTGTGCATATGTGCAGCATTGCACACTTATGTCACTGCATCTGGCTCCATGGGATCTGGAATCTGAACATATATTCTTAGACTTTGTAGGCAAGTGCCTTAACCACTAATTTATCTCTCCAGCCCATTGTTTAAATTTTCAAAGCCAGGAGTGATAGTGCATGCCTGTTATCCCTTCACTGGGTTGGATATAGCAGGAGAATCACAAACTCTAGACCAGTTTTATATACATCTTTAAATGGCTATTTCTTAAAAATAAAATAATAAAATTTTGTTTGAGGGGAAAGTACTTTGATAGTCTTGGAAAGATTCTAGAAACATGTCTCACACATATAAGGGTTGTCAAACTAGGATTCAAAGATTGGGGAGAGGCAAAATTTTTGAATGTTCTAAATCTTCAGATGGCTTCATAAATTTTTTGAGTTCTTATTCTACCTTAGAATGGGGAGTCAGGGAGCTACAAATCTTAATTCACTGTGGATGTCATGTATCTGATAATGATTTCGTGAAACTTCAGTTGGGGGTTCCATTGTCAACAGCAAATTCCTTGGTCCTAAGAAGAAATTTAAAAAATTCATTAAAATTCAAAATGAATAATTCTGTGGAATAATAATTGAAGAATCCCTTCCTTTGGGAGTCATTGGGAAGATAACTGAAGAAAATGCATGTCATAATTCTATGCAGTAACACAACAAATGCTGGTTTTCTTTACCCCTGTTAACATTTAAAGCATTCTTTTTAATATGGCAGAACACACTTATGTGATCACATCCAGATATGCCTCCTGATAAATGGTCCATCTTCTAATTACCACCTGCAAAATAAAAGTGACACATGATAGCTAAGTAACTTAATAGACCACCTCTACTACATAACTCAAGATTTCAAGAAAATGCAGAATTTACCACGTGTGTAACTGTAGCTCCTCAGTGGTCCTCCTCAGACCCTGAACAAGTGGGGTGATTCTTGGTCATGCTGCTTACTTGATAAACACAGTAGACATTGTAATACAGCCACTTAGATACAAGGCCCTAGGACCTAAAAACATCTCAATCAAATATATAACATATATTCTCTATAGAGTTTTATGCTGCAATAAAAATTAAAACAAGAGATAATTTCATCAGTATACAACCCCAGTTTAATCATGCAAGAGACATTGGAGTACACCATTTGAAGCAAAAGAAAGATCAAATGAGAAAAATTAAACTGTCAACAGCAGGTCCACTAGTCACATAGCATTATCTAAAGCTGAAGACATATCAGCGGGGAATCAAAACTAGAGTATCCTGGAAAATGTCCCTTCCTACCTGAGACATAAGTCTGAGGGAAAGTGGATCATCTGTGACGAAATGTGTTTTGATCATTCTAACCGTGAGCTAATTAAATAGACTGAGCTATGTCAATTGAAGTCATATGTGCCAAAGTTGTGAAACTTGTCATGGAAAAAATAAAAGCCTTTAAGCAAGATGACCTCCTGACTCCCTTAATTAAGGTGACCTCCCTTGGGCAAAATATTAAGCTTGCCCACAGGTTTCTATTTTATTCAGCTATGAAGTTAAAAGAAAAACTCTTAACCCTGCTGCGTTATAAATAAAATATGCAGAGTCAATATGGAAAGGGCACAACTCAGTGACCACCAAACTACAGCTGCCACTGCTGTCATCCTCATCTTCATCCTTTGTCAAGAGTGTGAACCAGCAACAATATTTCCTATGGCAAGATTGCAAAAATACCACCACTGCCACCACCTTCAAAAACAAAAGTTGCAATACTAAAGATGTTCAAATAATCTACAAGAAACAGGTAAGGGGCAACAAAAGGCCAAAAGCTATGGAAAACAAAAAACATATAATAATGCAATGGACCTAAATCCAAATGCGTCAATGGTAACATTAATTATAAATTTTCAAACCTGTAAAGTCAAAGATACCATTAGATGAGAAAAAGCCACCCAAATGTGTACTGTCCAAAAGACACTCAAAATGTAAAGATGCAGGTAGATTATAAGTGAAAGGATAAACAACCTTATGGAGGGCTATATTGATATCCTCTAGAGTAACTTCACAACAAAAAAAAAGTGACCAGTGATCAAAAGATATTATATAATGATAACCAGATCAGTTCATCAAGAAGACATTGCTTCATGTATACTCAAGTAACAACACATCCTCAAAATAATTGAAGCAAGAGCCAGCAGACTGGAGAGAAGATATAGAAAAGGCCATCATGATGTTTGGATACTCTTCAATACTCTTCTAGATAATAGGTAAAATTAGCAGATGGAAAATAGCAAAGAAACACTGCACAACACCATGTGGATCTAGTTGACAGACAGAAAACATTTTCCATAACCATCACAGAATACAGGCTCTTTTCTAGTGAATATGGGGGCATTCACCATCTCCTGGGACATGAAATAAAGCTTAAAAACTAAGAGGATTGAAATCATATGTAGTATGGTTTCTAACCACAATAGAATTAAGCTCAAAATCAGGAACAAAAGATTTTTTTAAAAAATACCCCAAACACTTCTAAATAATCCAGCATTGAAAGCAAAATTATCAAGGGAAAAAATATGAGTTCTTAAGCAACAGAAAATTAAAATAAAATGCATCATAATGCGTGGGGTGCTTTAAAAGCAGTACTAGGGAAAATGTATAATATTAAATATTCATAGTAGAAGAAAAGAAAGCTCCATCTAAAGTTCCATCTTAAGTAACTAGCAGAGTAACAAAATAAATCCAAATTATTCAGAAAGAAGGAAATAGTAAGAAACATGGTGTACAGAATTGTCCATTATCAAGCTCCCACGAATCGGGGGCTAAAGAGGGCCTACACCTATTAAATTCTCTCTAAAAACTAGTGATTATCCCATTTATCTGGTGATAACTTTACTCTGTGTCAGAGAATCTGCTTCTCTTTTTTAGATGGATGCAGATGCTAAGGAGAGAACCACCCCCATCATACCTCAAAAGGGCCCCAGCTGAAACTAAGAATAATTGGGGAAACAAGCAAGGATGCTGTTTTCTTGGTGAACCAGCACAAGGGTGAAGGAGATCAACACAGAGAACAATCAACCCCTACCAAATCAGACATCCAGAGACAGAGAGGCTACCAAGACCTCATCACTGAAGCAGACCTAAAATGAACCCAACATGGCCCAGGGAAATTTGCACAAGAAGGGACAGAATTGCATAATCAGAAAATTTTTTAAAAATAGGAAATTAATAAAACAAAATGGAAGTTCTTTGAAAAGGTTAAAAAAAATAACAAAACCAGCTGTGATAGCTTGTGCTTATAGTCACAGCACTTGGGACACTGAGGTAGAAGAACTCCTGTGAGTTTGAAGCCAATCTAGTCTCTAAAGTGAGTTCCAGGTCAGCGTAGGTTAGCATGAGACCCTGTCTCAAAAACAAAACAAAACAAAAATAAAATAAAATTAATAAACCTTTTGCAAAACTAGTAAGAAAAGAACACACAAATTATAATATTAAGAATGGAAGAGAAATTATCACTATACTATAAACCATGTGGATATATCAAAAGGTGAAAACTGTCTTCATACATAAATTTGACAACTGAGATGAAATGAACAAATTGTTCAAAAATAAAGAATTAAAAAAATCATCCCAAATAAAACAACTAAGTTAAATAATTTTAAAATAATCAAATAGATTGAGTTAACACCTTCTGAAATATAAATCAAGACCAGATAATTTTACTGGTGGATTCTACCAAATATTTAAGAATAAAATCATACAAATTACATAAATCTGTTTCAGAAAACAAAAGACCCAAAAACACTTCTAAGATCATTTTATGAAGCCAAAGACCATATCTTCATACTAAACCAGACAATGAAAGTTCAGTGAAAGAAAGTTAAAGACAAAATCCCCTCATTAACATAGATACAAAAACCTTGAACAAAAATGTCCCTAAACTGAATGCAACAATATGTAAAAAGAATAACACCTCACAACCAACTGGTGTTTATTATCCCAAGAATGCATAGTTAGTCCCCATCTGTAGCTTAACCATGTAATCTACCACATCAAAGTTCTAAATAACAAATTCCAAATAATCCCATGAATTTATGTGGAAAAAAATTTTCAGTCAACATTCATAGTAGTAAAAACTCTCACAAAGTAGATACAAAAATGTCTTTGGTCTGTTTTATATTGCTACAATAAAATGCTTCAGACTGAGCCGTTGTAAAGAAAAGAGATTTTGGAACTGGAGAGATGGCTCAGCTGCTAAAGACAATTGCTTGCAAATCCTGATGGCCTAAGTTCAATTCCCTAGTATCCATGTGAAGCCAGATGCACAAAGTGACACATGTGCTTTGGAGTTTGTTTGCAGAGGCAGCAGGTCTTAGTGTGTCCATTCATATTCTCTCCCTCTCTCTCTCCAAATAAATTTTAAATTTTTTTAAAGAAAAGAAGTTTTATCCAATTCTTCTGGAGGTCAGAAGCACAACACAGTATCACCTTGTGTCGAGAGCCTCCCAACACATAGCCTCTCACGGCAGAAGTTTGTGCAGTACAAAGAGAACAGAGTTCATATGGCAAGAAAATAAAAGAGACGGCATACAGAACAGCAAACTCTCTTTTCAATAGCCCCTTTTCATGGTAATCAACCCAGTCCTTCAAAACCTAACCCACTTCCTCTAGACAGGCACTTACCATCCCTTCCAAGAGTGGAGGCGCTTTGGCATAAGTCCCTCATTAAAGTCTTCTATACCTCTCCATACCATTGTTTGGGGGATGGCACCTTTTGGGGGCAAACAATATTCAAGCAATAGCAAAGGAGAGCTTCCTCCCTGGACTTGACAAATATCTGCAAGAAACATCCCATATTTAACAGTAGCAATTTAATCTAAATATTTGCTAGTTGAAATGGGGAACAAGCAGAGATACCCATGCTCACTAGCTTAATATCAGGAAACCTTACCAGTGCAATTGACAAAAATAAAAGTGAAATAAAATTAAAAAAATAAAACAATGTACAGAAAAGGAAGGAAGAAATAAAACTGTCTTTACTCACAGATTACATAATTATCAGCATATAAATTATTACATGAGTTTAGCAGTCATTTCTAAATACTACAGTGAAATAAAGTATCATTTTTCTGATTTACTTTTTAATAAAATAAGAGAGAGAGAATGGGTACGTCACAGCCTCTAGCCACTCTAACAAATGAATTCCAAATGCATGCGTCACCATGTGCATCTGACTTATGTGGCACATGGAGACTCAAACCTGGGTCCTTAGGCTTTACAGCCAAGCCTTAACGGCTAAGCTATCTCTCCAGCCCTAAAGTATCTTTTGTAATAGTTCATAGTATGAATATTTAAAGATTTTTATTTTATTATTTATTTAAAAGAGAGAGAGAATATGGGTACAGCATGGTGTCCTGACTCTGTAAACAAACTCCAGACATATGAACCAGTTTGTGCATGTGGATTTTTTGAGGATACTGGGGAATCAAACCCAGGACTTCAGGTGTGGCAGGCAAGTACCTTTACCCACTTAACCATCTCTCCAGCTCAAATATGTAGGTAGAAATTTAACAAGATATGTATAGGATCTATAGGCTGGAAAAATGCTAGTGAACGAAATTAAAGAAAACCTAAATCGAAGAAATTTACTCTGAGTTAAGGATTGCATGTTTTGGGGTTCCAGCCGATTCATATGTTGAAGCCTTGGTCTCAGGAGTGTTTGAAGATGGGAGCTTCTAAGGAATGAATTCCAATTAAATAAGATCATAGGGAACAACTCTGATATAATCCATACAGTAGTGTCCTTTAAAACTAGACATCAAAGAGACAATGTGTCCTCTCTCCTTCCTTATCTCCCTTTCTGTCTCCATGCATTAAATGAGAAAGGTCATGTAAGGACTGAAAGAGAAAGCAGCCATGTTCAAATGAAGGAGAGGGTTTCCACAAGACACCAGCAACAACGGCCCCTGGGTCTTGGTTTAATATCAGCACTCGGGAGGCAGAGGTAGGAGGATCACCATGAGTTCGAGGCCACCCTGAGACTACATAGTGAATTCCAGGTCAGCCTGGACTAGAGTGAAACCGTACCTCAAAAAAAAATGAAATGTCTAATGTTTAAGCCACTCAGCCTATATATTTTGTTGCAGCAGCCAGAGAAGACTAATATACCATTTTATGAATGGGAAAATGCAGCAACCTAGAAATGGTAATCTACCATCATTGATTTAGACATTTGATACTATTTCTAACAAAATTCCAAAAGGATTTTTATAGAAAATCTAATTTTCAAATTTATGCAGAAATGCAAAACAACTACAACTGCCAGAGCAGTTTTTATAAAAATAGAAATAGAGGGATAGCTTAGCAGTCAAGGCTCTTGCCTGCAAAGCCAGAGGTCCCAGGTTCAATTTCCCAGGACCCATGTAAGTCAGATGCTCAGATGCACAAGGTGGCACATGCTTCTGGAGTTTGTTTGCAGTGGTTGAAGGCCCTGGCGCACCTATTCTCTCTTTCTTTCTTTCTCTCTCTCAGGTAAATAAAATAAAAATTAAAATATTTTGGAAAATAGAAATAAATTTAGAAGAGCCATGTTACTTAAGACTTCATAAAACTCAAAGCAATCAGCAACATGTAACAGACACACATGGGGCTGGAAGGATGGGTCAGCAGTTACGGCACTTGCCTGCAAACTCTGATGATGGGGTTCAGTTCTCCAGTACCCACATAAATTCAGATGCACAAAGTGGTACATGCAGCTGGTATTCGTTTGCAGCAGCTAGAGTCCCTAGTGTACCCATTTCTCTCTCCCTCCCCCCCCCCCGTGTGTGTGTGTGTGTCTGCTTGCAAATATGCAAATGCATATTTTTTTAAATAGACACTCAGATCAATAAAAAGACAGAGTATTTATAAATAAGTCCTAATAATTCTAAGCAATTGACTGTTTAGCAATGAAATGGAGAAATAGTAAACTTCAAACAGTTGGTTGTAATTTACACAATTAATTAAAGATACATATAGATTTCAAATCAGTCATTGTCTCATTGCTAGGACAAAATACCCAATCAGAAGCAGCTTATGTAAGGAAAAGGTTTAATTCAGCCTACAGTTCCAAAGGGTAGAGTCCAACATGTCAGGGAAGGCAAGGTGGGCTGCAATAGTGAGCCTGTGTCACATCTGCACACAAGCAAACAGGAAGCAGAGAAAGAGAACATCAAGAGAAGCTAGGCTATCACAAGTCAAGTCCTACCACCAAGTGACACATTTCTTTCAGTAAGGCTCTACTTCCTAAAGGTTCCCCAACCTTCCAGAACAGCATCACCAGTGGAGGAGTAATTGTTCAAACACATGAGCGGGCATTTTATAATCAAACCACCACACATTTAAATGCAACACTAAAACTCTGAAGCTCTTGGAGTTAGGGAGGTGGCTTAGTAGCCAGGTTTAATTTCTCAATAGCTATATAAAGGTAGATGCACAATATGGCACGTGTGTCCAGAGTTCGTTTGCAGCAACAAGAGACCCTGGCATGCTCGCTCTCACTATCTCTCTGTCTTTCTCTCCCCATGTCTCAAATAAATAAAAATAGTTTTAATAACCAAAACACTATAAAGCTCTTAGGAAACATTTATGCTGACAAACAGCATTCACAGATTATGATAGACATTTGGATGGAAGAGCCAGGTGAAGGCATGGGAAGGGACTAAGGGAAGTTTTGATAGACAAAGTGGTCCCTAAAGACCCCTCCCCACCAGCAAAGTAATATTTGAGCTGAGACCTGAAAATTAAGGGTGAGAGAGCTGTGTGGAAATGAAGGAATGGGGTTCAGAAGTAGTGAATAAGAACGCCTGCCGGCAAGAGAGTTTGGTGGACTTTCAAGCAGAAAGGCCAATATGGTTAGCGAGTAGTGAATGAAAGGGAAGTGTGGTGTGTATCGTGCCCAAGAAAAAACATAGGCACCAAAATCAGGCATCATTTCATAGGTCAAGATTGAGTTCACATTTTATTCTAAAAGAATTAGGAAGTCATTACAGAACTTAAGTCAGAGCAGTAACATATCCAATTTACACTATTTGAAAAAAAGATAAGCAAATTTCTCTGGTTGTTAGCTAAGACAAATGAGTTGAAAGGGACCAAGAGTAGACACAGAACGCCAGTGAGGGAGCAAGTACAGAAATCCCAAAAGAGAGTAGATGATGGGCAAGTCGCGCCAGTAGAGCTGGAAGATGGAGGCAGCTCTTAAGTCTGCTTCGTAGGTAGAATCAGCAAGAGTTGCTGATGGATTGAATGTGGGGAAGGCTGAGGAAAAAGGGCAAGTATACTGTCCATACCTTTGCCTTGAGCAATGAGTGTTTGGCAGTACCATTTAATGCTAGAGGGATACTAGGCTTGTGAGAGAAAGAACACTCTCCCATTCTTGAACACCTGACATTTGAGCTGTCCATACATTCATAGGGGGCGGCATGGTAGGTAGTTAATGTTAGTAAAGAACTAGAGAGAAAGCCTATGTTAGATTTTTTTAAATTTTTTTAAAATCTATTTGCTTATATATAAGCAGAGAGAAGAGAGAATGGGCATGCCAGGGCCTCTAGCCACTGCAAAGAAAAATCCATATGCATGTGCCACATTGTCCATCAGGCTTATGTGAGTCCTGGTGAACTGAACTGTGGTCCTTAGGCTTCACAAGCAAGTGCCTTAAACACTAAGCCATCTCTGGAGCCCTTCATGTTAGATTTAACCAGGGAATGTTATATTAAAACCTTAGAGAAGAGCATGGGTGGTAGAAGGAAAAAGCAGGACTATGAACTCCCAAGATGTGCCAACAATAAAAAGGAAAGATAGGGAAAGAGTAACCAGCAAAGGATGCTGAGGGATGGTGGCCTTGGAAGGAAACTATAAGAGTTCAGTTTATCACAGCCACTGCATGGGAGCATTAGTACATGGAGAAAACGGCCGCCCAACCAAGGACCTGCTCAGAGGTCAAATCAGATGAGGGCAGGGAACAGTCCTGTGGACCAGCAATATTGAAGAAGACATTGATACCCTTAAGGGGAGTGATATTAAGAAACAGAAAATGGGCTGGAGAGATGGCTTAGCAGTTAAGCGCTTGCCTGTGAAGCCTAAGGACCCCGGTTTGAGGCTCAGTTCCCCAGGTCCCACGTTAGCCAGATGCACAGGGGGCTCACGCGTCTGGAGTTCGTTTGCAGAGGCTGGAAGCCCTGGCGTGCCCATTCTCTCTCTCTCCCTCTATCTGTCTTTCTTTCTGTGTTTGTCGCTCTCAAATAAATAAAGAAAGAAAGAAAAAAAAAGAAACAGAAAATAATTTTAGTGGTGTTTTCTATAGTCAACATAGGTTGAAAGATGAAGAAATGGAAACAGTGAGTTTAGTTATTACCTTTTGAAGGTTCAACTATTCAAGGAAGCATTTGTCAACAGGGAAGACGGTACAACATATGCCGTGGCAGTCAGACCTTTTCATCACTGTGACAGATACCCAAGAAGGTCAGGTTAAAGATTCATTTCAGCTCACTATTTCAGAGGTTTCAGTAGTCAGCTGAATTCATTGCGGGGGGCTTAAGGTGAGGCAGAATGTCGCTGCACACAAGCTCGCCTCGTGGCTGCCAGGAAGCCGAGAACAGAATGCCTGCTCTAGTGAGCTTCTGTCTTCTGTTTACTCCAGCTGGAGCCCCCACCTAGCGGGTGCTATCACCCACATTTTGGGGGGGTCTTCCCTTTCTTAGTGAATCCTCTATGGAAATGCCTTCACAGACTAGAAGTGGGCCTGATAAATCTCCTACGTATCTCTCAATCCAATCCAGCTGACGATCAAAATTAGCCTTCCCATAGACTAATGAACATTACTGGCTGGGATGGAGACAGTGATGATGCGGATACAGAGATACGAACAGAGTTTTGCAGAAACAGGCAGAGGATCTTCGGTAGTGGGGGAAGAGGGCCATGTGACTACAGGTAAGCCTTGCAAAATATCAATAAGGCTATGTTGCCAAGACTGTGACTCCCCCAGATTAAAGGCAGATATAAACTCAGTCTAGAGAGAGTCAGCTCCTTTAGCCTTCTGACTTCCTCGTCATGATGTTATGCCAAGGGAAACTGGTCCAGCTCGCCCAGCATGCCTCCAAAGAGGATTGGTGAGAAAGGGAGCTACAGTCAAGAAATCTATAATCGCAGCTATCCACTGTATATTCTCTTTCATACATGGATGAGTAAACTTATTTTGTTATGAATGGTATAGTGCTGTCAGGATCATGTCCCTTCAGCCTAATATTGCTCACCAGTGACACACACTATCACGGAAACCAACAGCAATACAGTGAGAGTAAGCAGCAAACTATTCCAAACACCTGCTCCAATATTCCAAGTACATCACAGTCTGGTTTCGCTGGAAGGGATGCTGAGAACTGTGCGGTGGACAGACTCAAAACTGGGACAGAAGTTCCCTTTCACAGTCAAGAGTCACAAAGCAATGGAGAGTGTGGAAAGGCTACCATTTCCTGGACACCTTGAATCCTTTATATATCCAAAGGATTATCCCTTCAGGTAGTGGATTAAACCCAGGCATCACCTATAGGTAGATGTGCATACTGCTAAAAGGCAAAGCAGGCTGTAGATGGGCTGTGCTCAATTACTGTGCAGGATTATTCCTGCAGGGTGAAAGCAGCAGCATCCATAGCTAAGCAGGGTGGAAAGGGCAGGAGGTGACATAAGCTCAGAACATGGTCTCCAAGGTCTCCCAGAAAGCGAATACTAAAAATGAATTTAAGCTTCCTGGCCAATTCTGCAGACCCCGGCTGCTTCTATCCCTTGTCCTTCAGCCCCAGCTAAGATCTAGTGAGTGTTTTCACCAGGTGTATTCAGGTTTACTTTTGAGGGGGGAACTGGGGACTTTTCTATCAAGTTGGAAATAAGCATTCTTAGCCAGGCGTGGTGGAGCACTCTTTTGATTTCAGCACTTGGGAGACAGAGGTAGGAGGATTGTTGTGAGTTCGAGGCCACCATGAGACTGCATAGTGAATTCCAGGTCAGCCTGGGCTAGAGCGAGACCCTACCTTGAGAAACTACAAAAGAAAAAAAGATAATAAGCATTTTTATTGTATCATAAAGCATGTGCACACGTGTGCATACACACGCACATGCACGCACGCACAGAGGCAGGAAGTGCTTTGGAAATAGGCAAGAACATATTCCAACTCATGGTGTGGGAATAGAGCAGGAAGCTTCATGAAACCAAATCTTTGGTCCACAAACCTCACCAAGTGACTCTGGGTCATCAAGAAACGTCTCTAACCCCTTGAGAAGGGCCTCCCTAGGCACACCCATGATGGAAGTGCACAGTTGACGCAGCACTGAGCAAAATCAGCATCTTTAGGAGCACGTGCATGAAAATCAAGATGAAACACCATCCCACACCAAGGCAATCCTAAAGCTGAGTGTTGTAGACATCTCCATGATGCTGGGACAAACACCCAACCAAAGAAGGTCTCATGGGAGGGACGAGATTTATTTCAAGAACCCAGGGGAGGTGCCATCAGTGGCGGAAGGAGCTGGCTCCCATTGATCAATCCAAGCCCAGAGAGAAACTACTGCCAACCAGCAAACACCACAAAGCAGCAAGCACAAACCTGCAGCAAGCTGGGCCCCCTAGAGCTCAAACATTTCTGCATGACTTTGGGCTGGAATTAAGATCTGATCCCCCTCCTAGTGACACCTCCTCCAGCCAGGCAGCTGAAAACCCAAGTTACAAGATTTAGTAAGACTCCTGAGTCTATAGGGAGGCACACATTCAAACTACCACACTGACATTGACCATGACTTCAGAGCTAAAGCCATCACTGACTCCACCCTCTGAGGCACCATCCCACGCAGGCTAAGACAGTCTACATCTTCTTAGGAACCTTAGAATGTTAATCTCCATCCTCAAGTGGAGCAGAGGACCATTGTTGGTTTATAGAAACTGCTGCAAAGATCACATATTCCTCTTGAGTGATTTCTTTTCTGAATTTTCTTAAGCTGCTTTCCACATACCATTTGTGATTGGTCTAAGGTCCTTTCCTGGTAAATATTATTTGAGAAAAAATGATAGCCCCCAAACTCCCTCCTAGTAATCTTTCTATGTGTACCCCTCTCTGTCAATTTCTGTCTCACATACAAACTGAAGACCTGCTGGGGGATTCAGATGAGCCATTTGCTTCTGGATAAATTTGCCATGCCTTTATATGTCTGCTCTTAAATATAGTTTCCCGGGCTGGAGAGATGGCTTAGCAGTTAAGCGCTTGCCTGTGAAGCCTAAGGACCCTGGTTTGAGGCTCGGTTCCCCAGGACCCACATTAGCCAGATGCACAAGGGGGCGCACACGTCTGGAGTTCGTTTGCAGAGGCTGGAAGCCCTGGCGTGCCCATTCTCTCTCTCCCTCTATCTGTCTTTCTCTCTGTGTCTGTCGCTCTCAAATAAAGAAATAAATAAAATATATATAGTTTCCCAATTTCATTTGTCTTTTGGGTGTAGGAGAGTAACTCATTCATGTCCCCTACTTCCCTTGAACTTTTAATGTAGTGAAGGAAGATGCCATGGTCTGATAGGACAAGACAGAAAGTGTTGGCAAGCATAGTTTATCCACACAGACACTGTTTGCACTAGGAAGGCAGGAACAATAGCTGAGATCAGGAACTAAAGAAGAAGATCCAAAGCACAGCTCCTCCTTGGCTCACAATGGGTTTACATTCCAATGAACCCATCATAAACTGAAACTATCTTGAGTCAAAAGTGCATTTGAGGGCTGGAAAGATGGCTCAGTGAGTAAGGCACTTGCCCCTAAAGCCTAACTACCCAAGTTTTATTCCTCAGTATCCACATAAAGCCAGATACACACAGTGGCCTATGCATCTGGAGTTCATTTTCAGTGGCTAGAGGCCCAAGTGTGCCCATTCTCTCTCTCTCTCTCTCTCTCTCTCTCTCTCTCTCTCTCTCTCTCTCTCTCTCTCTCTCTCTCTCTCTCCTAGCATGGTGGCACACACCTTTAATCTCAGCACTCTGGAGGCAGAGGGGGAAAGAATGCTGTGTGTTTGAGGCCACCCTGAGACTACATAGTGAATTCCAGGTCAGTGTCAGCTAGAACTAGGCCCTACCTCAAAAAACAAAAACAAGCTCTGGGCTGCCTGACCACTTGTGAACCTCCAAGTAATGCTGAGTTTCCCCTCATGTCAGCCCACCAGGCTGACAACTAGCCCTTATTTTTCCTCAAGGGTGTATTCATTTTCCTTCCCTTGGTTCTGTAGTTTTCTCACTATATATAATAATTTAATAATTAAAAACAAAATTAAAAAGCACATTAACATATCTACCCAATATCATAGCTTAGCCGAGCCTGCCTTAGACATGCCCAAACACTATATTAGCCTACAATGGACAAAATCATGGAGCAGGAAGCTGTGTTGACTAGCTCATGAATGGATTGCACACTGCAATGAAAGCAAAGACCATAATGGTTACATGCCACATGTCACACCATCAGCATACACAGGTGAAAGCATCATGTGCTTAAAGAATGCTTGAAGCATTGAACTGAGACCAACTGCTGGAGCTGGGGATGCTGCCATTTCTGGGCTTGGCAATAGGACACTGTAACATATGGTTTGTTTGCCTGGTGACTCTGTGACTGACTTGGAACTGCTGTAAGGAGAGTCTTGCTAGCTCCAGAACAACTCAAAATTTAAAATTCGAAATATGGTTTTTATTGCATACATATCATTTTCACACCATCACCAAGTCAAAAACTGTAATTTGAGTCATCATTAAGTCAGAGACCATCTGTGTAGCAATGAGTAAAAGTTAGGGGAAGAAGTAGAAATCAAGACGTGTGTGGTGCTGACCATGGTCCTGAGAAATGGTTGCCTTTGGGGCCTAGTTGCTTCTTCAAAGCCTAAGGGGCTGGTACTTTGCACAACCCTCTTTAGGACTTCCTGGTAGGAAGAGGAAATTGGTGGGGGCATGAGGAAAATGGAAGAAGGTAAGAGTAACAGAGATAGACATTGGTGTTGGAAAGGCACAGTCTCTAATTACTAGAGAGAGATTTTTTTAAAAAGATTTTCTGGACTTTCTTTTTTTTTTGGCCAGGTCTTACTCTAGCACAGAGTGACCTGGAATTTACTATGTACTCTCAGGCTGGTCTCGAATGCCTGGGAGGCAGAGACAGAAAGAGAGAGAGAGAGAATGGGTGCTCTAAGGCCTCCATCCACTGCCAAATTCCAGACACATGTGCCACCCTGTGCATTTGGCTTTATGTGGGTACTTGGGAATTGAACTCAGGTCATTAGGCTTTGCAGACAAGCACCTTAATTGTCGATCTATCTCTCCAGCCCAACACTTTTCACTAAATTATAATTACCAAAGAAGGCATCACCAATCACACTTAAAATATTAAATCTTTGAAGGACACTGAGACATTTTGCACATGAGATGCAGTTCTATGAAGTGTGATCACGGGTAAGCAGAGACTCTGCTGGAGAGAACTAAAATGTCTTTGTGAGTTGAGTTACACCAGCATTCTCCTTTTACCTCTCAACATCATCTCCCTGGGGAGTTAATCCATCCCTTTGGCTCATGTGTCATCGAAAGCTGATGTCTGCAACTTCCTGGCCTCACCCATGAGCTCTTCTTTGAGATCCAGAACTTAGAACCCAACCCTTACTTCCCATCCCCATCCGATGATTGCTGAGATGTGAATGGCCTTGTTAGCAAAGCTGTGTGCAGAGAACAATTGGCAGGACGAAGAATAATGTTTCGATGTGATGCTTAAATATCAGCTCAGAAAGCATAAAGCATTCTCTCAACAATGTGGGGAGACTAACCTGGCTGGGAGACTTGGACATGAATAATGGGAGGCTTATTCTGGGAAAATGCCGAATGAAGAGAGCAAACCTTAAGCAGGAGTGAAAGATGCAACTACAGATAAAAGCAGGTCCTGCAGAAACACCTGCAGAAAGAATCGTTGGATGGGCACCAGCCTTTCCACTCATGCTGCACCCATGAAGAGTAACAGTGCCAAAGGACAGTAGAGAAGACCCTCAAATCTAGAGAATCAAAAGATTGAAGGAGAGAATGAAAAAAAAACACACAAATACTTCTAAATCTAGAAAAGTAAGTCACAAGAGTAACATGCCCCAGCATTCTAGAACCAAGGCTCAGCTTGAAGGATGATGTCATACAGAAAATACTAGCACCCCTTCACAGACCGTGGGCAACGGATGGCATTCTATGAAGGCAAAGATAGCAGAAGCCAAAAGCATAGGTCAGGCTGGGAATTATTGACTCCTCCCCTCGGTGGAGCTAAAATAGTACATTAGCAAGATGTTTTTATTTTGGAATAATAACATACCTTGGGGCTGGAGAGATGGCCCAGTGGTTAAAGGCATTTGTTTGGAGTAGCATAGCTAGACTTATAAGGTTAAAAACCCTAAAGAGATTTGGAAATGGTATTTTTTAAAAATAGTTTAGATACTTTATTTATTTGAGAGAGACAGACTGAGAGAAAGAGAGAGAGAGAGAGAGAGAATGAGTTTGGGCACTCCAGGGCCTCCTGCCACTGCAAATGAACTTCAGACACATGCACCACTTTGTACATCTGGCATTAAGTGGGTACTGGGGAGTTGAACCTGGACTATCAGACTTTGCAAACAAGTGCTTTTAACTGCTGAGCCATCCCTTCAATCCCAGAAATACTATTTTGATGTGATTACCCCTTCAGCCTCCCATACATACAGAGATGATACAAGACTGTCCACAGGTTACTTCTGTGGTCATGAGTAAAACCTGAGCATTAACATCTTCAGCTGAAACTAGAATGAAGATGAACAAAACACTATATATGCAGTAACAGAATGGCCTCCAGCGGCAAAAAGGCAAAATAAACACCAGTAAGAGAAGAAGCAGGTGGGAACTGGTGAGAGGAGTCACAAACATAGGAGGTTCTTTCGAGGTCAAGGACTTGGGCCCAGTGGAAACCACACTGTTTCAGGCAGGAAGTCAGTGTGCCCCCCTCCAGAGATGAAGCTTGCCAATAGGCTAGTGACCTTTCCATGTGCTTTTTGGACCTTGAAAAATGAAGGTACCAGGCACACATCATAACAGCCTCTAGGAGCACTGTAGTACAGAAAGAGAAACACGTGCGTTCTGAAAGTTTCTAATACCGCCAAATGCCAAGAAAGCAGGAAGGGAAAATTCCTTTGAAGCAAGGATTGAATAAACTCTTTTCACAATATGTCATGCACGTGAGAATTGACTGAGTCACAAATTCCAGTCAGTATTTCTTTCCCTCAATTTTCCAGTTTGTTCTATTTTGCAAATATTTGTACTCAGATGATAATGTGACTTTTGTTGCACAGCCACACTTACTCCCTCACGAAGAGCTTTATTTTGAGTCAGAAGACATCTGCTGAATTGAGACTTACAAAGAACCTAATAGATGCTAACATAAATAGATGAGCTCTGAATATTATATTCCGAGCACCCGCTTCCCTTATGTGCTCTCAAATTATATATACACCAGCATGCGAACCAGCTCAAAAGAGCAACGCGTACAGCTTCTGGGGATCGGAGCACCTTGAAGATGCTCTTTCATCCAAACCCTTAATTAGGAAGGTTAAGCATCACCTTTCTCATAGGTAGGCTGGGTTTTCACAGGCAGTTGGTGCAGAAGGCAGAAAAAGACTGGGCAAGTGTTCCTGAGAATCCTGACAATCGATGATTGACATCAAGGATTTGTAATGGATTCCAAACACAGATTTCAATCATGTCTAGCAGTGGACAGGATATAGTATGGTATGAGCCAAAATCCTTGAAAACATCATAGTTCTAGGGAGCGGGTTGTTTTGTGATTGTTTTTTTTAAGGCACATAAGTGAGTCAGAATTGGCCTCATTGCTTCGCTTTTGAAACCGTTACTTGGCACTGTCATGGTGACAAACCAATGCCCAAAATGCAATTAGCTATTCTGCATCCTTGTTAAGCAACAGCCTGGTTGCCCCAGGCACTGCGTGTGAAATGCAGTTAATGTGGCATGTCTAGCTGTCAGACAGGTCCCGCTGCAGATGAGATAAGGAACTCACTTTAAGCCAGGCATCCTTTGCAAATTCCAAAAACTATTAAAAAATATTTCCTGCCAAATTAAAGGGATGTTTTATGACATGATATAAATGCAGTGTCAAAGAGGTTCTGGGCTCCCTCTGAAAGTGTGTGATATTTTAATAATATTTATCATTTATCTCCTGTACTTAGAAAGGTAGGGTCAGAAACATACAGCATATAAATTGGTTTCTGTGGCCTTTGATAAAAAAAACTGTTTGTATTACATCATTTGAGTGGCTCTTGAATTCTGACAGGACATTATCAGCTCTCCAAAACTGACGGCATCTCCTTGGGGCATAAAATTGCAAAGTAGAAAAGCTTGCACGCCCTCCCCTCCCATCTCCTTCCTACCTCAAGTCCTAACAAGAAGAGAGATGTTTTACCATCGATCTGCAAATGTATGACCAGTACCAGAGTAATGATAATGACCAAGGCCACGTGACTCACAAGAGCGCCCTATGAATTCAAACCAGCCAGAGTCCCAAACCTAACAGAAAGAATTATCCTGTGTTCCCATTCCCATTCCCTGCCCCAGTCCACCTCTCCCAGCTGGTATTCAGTCACCCACGATGAGATCCTGCCAGTTTCTCGAACATTTAGCAACAAGGTCTGCGTCACTTTTCATAGTAAACTCACTTCAGAGCTCATAGGTTCTTATCCTTGTGTGGCTTTGTCGTGTGCTGTGGGATATGCATGTTTGAAGACAGCAGTAAATAGAATGCGGTGACAGCTCCCATTAAGGACTTCCAGGCCTATCTCAGCACACTTTGTTGGCCCCAACCACTATGACTCTGGGCTAGCACACGTGACATTCTTAGCCAGGGTGATAGTAGCAAATCAAACACATGAAAAGCTTAAAAAAAAAAAAAAAAAAAAAAAAAACAGGTTGTGCCAGGAATGGTGGCGCACACCTTTAATCCCAACACTCGAGAGGCAGAGATAGGAGGCTCGCCATGAGTTCAAGGCCATCCTGAGACTACATAGTAAATTTCATGGCAGCCTAGGCTAGAGTGAGACCCTACCTTGAAAACAAAAAGGTAGGAGCCAGGTGTGGTGGCCCATGTCTTTTTTGTTGTTGTTGTTGTTATTTTTGTTTTTCAAGGTAGGGTCTCACTCTAGCCCAGGTTGACCTGGTATTCACTATAGAGTCTCAGGGTGGCCTCGAACTCATAGTAATCCTCCTACCTCTGCCTCCCGAGTGCTGGGATTAAAGGCGTGCGCCACCACTCCCGGCTGCGCACGTCTTTAATCCCAACACTCACTTGGGAGGCAGAAGTAGGAGGATTGTTGCGAGTTCGAGGCCATCATGAGACGACGTAGTGAATTCCAGGTCAGCCTGGGCTAGAGCGAGACCCTACCTCGAAAAAGCACATAAGTTACATGGAATAAGACAGACCTAGAGAAACAATGGCTGCACATTCTCACTCATGTGTGGAAGCCAATCCAGTTGATCACATGGAAGCAAAGAGTAGAACAGTCGTTACCAGACTTTGGGGAGAGAAGGAAAAGGGAGAGAATAGAAAAAAGTCAGTGATTGCGTATAAAAACACATTCGACAGGGGGAATATTTCTAGGGTGGCTAGCTCATTAGAGTAACTAGGATTGATCATAATTCATGGGATATTTCAGACCAACTAGAAGAAAGAAATTTGAGTGGCAGGCAAATTTCAGAAGCACAATAGGTGGAAAAAATATAAATACTTGAGATAATGGGTATTTTTAACTACATTGATTTAATCTTTATTAATATTATTTTTATTTTGAGAGAGAGAATAGGCTTACCAGGACCTTCAGCCTGGCGTGAACAAACTGCAGACATGTGTGCCCCCTTGTGCGTATGTGCAACATTGCTCACTTGTGTCACTGTGTGTCTGGCTATGTAGGACCCGGAGATTTGAACAGGAGTTCTTAGGCTTTGCAGGCAAGTGCCTTAACCTCTAAGCCATCTCTCCAGCCCAGATTTAATCTTTCAAAAATATTTTATTTATTTGTTTATTTGCAGGCAGAGATAGATGGAGAAGAGAGAATGGGCACACCAGGACCTCTAGCCACTACAAACGTACAGATGCATGTGCCACTTCGTGCATCTGGCTTTATGTGGGTGCTGAGGAATCAACCCCAGGTTATTAGGCTTTGCAGAAAGGCACCTTAAGTGCTGAGCCCTCTCTCCAACCCTTTAAGCTTTACCCATCATGTCTACATACTGAAATATTATACTGTATCCTATAAATATGTGCAGTTATTTTCAGTTAAATATATATATACTTAAAAGCAGATACTCATGAAAAATAATATCCAAGCATTCCTACTCCCTCTTGTTTTTCTGGGACTGTCATAAGAACATGTGCAGGATAGCCAGAGAACACGCCTGAGCAAGCCTACAGAGGGACGTGTGAGACATGAGCAAGCACAGACCCGTGGAAGTCTAAGCAGCCCCTTTCAGGGCCACCTCCACTGGCCAGTCTGCATCTGACTCACCGGCTGATCAGGTGCATGACTGTGCCCAGAGCGGATTGATCAGATCCGAAGAGCCACCCAGTCAACCAGTGGACTCGTGAGAAATCCTAAATGGCTAATGCTTTAAGCCACTCACTTGGGGCCAGCTTGCTATTCAGTAATTTGTTGACGACTGACGCAGCGTCAGGTGAGATGTTTTAGGGCCACAGAGAAAAGAGTTTGATTGTTGCTATCAGTAACCCTGTTTCACCATTCTTCCCTAAGCAGCCTCTCCTTAGGGTAAATGTTGAACAAAACCAGAAAGAATCAGTTTGTGGGCTGGAGAGATGGCTCCATGAATAAGGTGCTTGCCATATAAGCACAAGGACTGGGGTTTGGATCCCCAGCACCCACTTACAGGCCAGGTAGGAGTGGAGACCCCCTGTAAGAGGCAGAGACAGGGACTCCCTAGGGCAAGCTGGCTAGCTGAATCATGAGCTCTGGGCTCAGGTGAGAGACCCTGCCTTGGAAAAATAAAGAGCAGAGTGATTGAGGAAGACACCCAATGTCAATCTCTGGCCTCCACACACACCCATACATATACCGCCCTATACACACATATGTGTATGTGAATACATGTGTGTTGTGTCTCACATGTGTATACGTAATAGCACATGTATACACACAAATACAGTGAATCAATCTGAAAGAATACATCGCTAGTCTGTGTAAAGGGCTTGCAGTTAGGGAGATATCACGGACAAGAAATAAAGTAATCGCTGGAGAACCGTGAGCCGACCAGCTAGGGAACATGCTCATGATAAAGAAACCTCCTTGGGCTGGAGAGATGGCTTAGCGGTTAGGTGCTTGCCTGTGAATCCTAAGGACCCTGGTTCAAGGCTCAATCCCCCAGGACCCACATTAGCCAGATGCAAATTCTCTCTCTCTCTCTCTGCCTTTCTCTCTCTCTGTCTGTCACTCTCATATAAATAAATAAATAAATGAACAAAAATTTTTTAAAAATCCTTCTAAAAGCTGAGCACCCCACTGTTCACAGGCCCTGGGGCTCAGCAGGGTTTCCACAACTTAGAGGCCCAGGCTGTAGTTAGCATGTTTTCCCCACGTAAAACTCTCAGAAATCTCTGAAGCTGGGGGCACAGCTTAGCAGCTAAGGTGCTTTCCTGCAAAGCCTATGGAGCCAAGTTCCATTCTCCAGTACCTACAAGAGCCAGATGCACAGTGATGCACACATCTGGAGTTCATTTGTAGTGGCTGGAGGTCCTGGTGTGCCTTTAATCCCCGCACTTTGGGAGGCAAACGTAGGAGGATTGCTGTGAGTTTGAGGCCATTTTGAGACTACATAGTGAATTCCAGGTCAGCTTGGGGCAGAACAAGACCCTACCTCAAAAAAACCAATAAAAGGGGGGGTGGGAAACACCTCAGAAGAATCTCAAAGGTCATCTGCATGGATGCTCCTGAACCTTGATAAATAGGAGATGTCCCTGGCCCATTTTGTTACAAGCTGAATGGATGACTATTTAGTGTTAAATGGGGGACATTTAGACAGGTCTCAGAATTGGGAAGGCTTGGGGAGCTCAGGTTTTTTGTTCCACCTGGAGCTTCTTCACTTGGCTCTGCTAGCAAGGGGCCTATGATGGTTTATGTTGGTTGTCAGTTTGACAAGTCCCAGGGAATGTCTGTGAGGGATTGTCTAGGTTAGGTTAATTAAGGTGAGAAGACCTGGACTGGCTAGATGGCTTAGCAGTTAAGGCACTTGCCTACAAAGCCAAAGGACCCAGGTTCAATTCCCCAAGACCCACATAAGCCAGATGCACAGGGTGGCACATGCATCTGGAGTTGGTTTGCAGCAGCTGGAGGCCCTGGTGTGCCCATTCTCTCTCTCTCTCTCCCCCTCCATCTCTCAAATAAATAAATAAAAATAATTTTTAAAAACCAATTTTAAAAAATGGTGAGAAAACCTGTCTTAACTATAAGTAGCTTCATTCCACAGGCATGGGTCCTGAACTGTACAAAAAGAAAAAAAACGAGCGGATCAGGTATTTTGTCCCAGCCACAGGAAAGGAATTAATATACGACTCAAACCAATGAAGAGCTTGAGATGACTCTGAAGATCCTTCGTACACACATCAAGTCTAGAATCCGAAGAAAACATAAAACGGACTTAATTAAACAGGATTTCAGAAAACATTAAAGCAAAACCACCAAATAAAACTGTACTAAGAGCCTGGGTTTGTGCCCTCCACTGGAGATGATGGATTTTCAAAATAAGGGCACAGTTAAGTTTTGCTTAAGTTGTGGTTAACTTTTGTTGTCGACTTGATCTGTTTAAGAATCCACAGACATTCCTCTTGAGTGGGTCTCTGAGGTTACTTCCAGGAAGGATTGACTGAAGGAGGAAGTCCCCCCCTCAGGGCGAGCCTTCCCCACCCCCCAGAGCAGGCAGCTCCTCTGGGAGCTGGGCTTTATGCAAGGAAATCCTGGGAGAAAAGAATCCTTTCCTCCACCAGGCTGCCAGTGCTGCTTACTGCCTTCCAGCATGGACTGAAGACCAAACTCTCCAGGAAGCCTCCAGGCCTTCAGTGCTGGATTGGGACTGCTGAGGCATCCAGCCATGAGGACTGAGCAGCTTCCTTGGCTTTTGGGCCTGTAGACTGCAGTTGTTGAACTGCCATAAATTAATCCAATAAATTCTTTAAAAAAAATTTTTTAATACTTTATTTTTTATTTATTTGAGAGAGAGAATGGGCATGCCAGGGCTTCTAGCCCCTGCACATGAACTCCAGATGCATATTCCACCTTGTGTATCTGCCTTAGGTGGGTCCTGGGGAATCGAATCTGGGTCCTTTGGCTTTGCGGGCACATGCCTTAACTGCTAAGCCATCTCTCCAGCCCTAAATTATATTTCTGTTCCTCTAGAGAACCCTGACTATTGCGGTTCCCTACCTTCAAGTTTTATAATTTGCTGGAGAAAACCACGTTTGAAATCCTAACAAAAACGACAATCAGTCGCAGTCATAATTCATATGCAGTCTCCTCCTTTTGTCCACAGAAAAGGATTATAATTCACCTCCTCCATCATCACCTCCCTGGAAGTCAAATTTGGCCCTGTGTCTTTTGTTGACATTTAGTTAGTAGAGCCCGGTTCTAGCCTCTTCCCTGCGACATCAGTCATGGAAGGACATGTAAAGATAGAGCCTCTGTCAAGCCGGGTCTGTACTATTAACCACTATGGTGTGTGAGAACCACATCTTGTTAGCCAGAGCCAAGCGACTGGAGAAGGGCTGTCACTCCAGTGAAATACTGCGACTGATACAATAGTCAGCTTCTCAAATTTTTTCACCTCCGCTATAAGCATAAAAATGGCATAAGAGAGAGCCAGCCGGGTGTGGTGGCGCAAGCCTTTAATCTCAGCACTCGGGAGGCAGAGGTAGGAGGACGGCCGAGAGTTCAAGGCCACCCTGAGACTACATAGTGAATTCCAAGTCAGCGTGAGCTAGAGCGAGACCCAACCTCGGAAAACAAAACAACAACAAAAATATGACATAAGAGAGACAAAAAAACAGGGAAGTCTGGGAACAGGTCACAGAGGATAATGCAAGGGATAGAAAGGAATAGGAAAAACATAAAAGAAAACTCACATTAAAATGACATATAGTCAGTTTCATCTTGATCATGAAGCTTAATAACACAGTCATTGGTATGTTTGGTGAGATCTTGGAACACAGAGTCCTGGGCTCCATCTTGGACCCCATAGGGTTGGCCAATGAGGATGCTCGGCGACACCTGTTGCATGAATTAATAGGCTCTGTCAAGGACTCAGGAGTCCAGGGTTGGAGAGGTTGCTTAGTGGTTAAGGCCCTTGTCTGTGAAGCCAAAGGACCCAGGTTTGATTCCTCAGGACCCACGTAAGCCAGATGCACAAGGTGGTGCATGCTTTTGGAGTTCATTTGCAGCTGCTGAAGGCTCTGGTGTGCAGATTCTCTCTCCCTCTACCTGCCCCTCCTCCCCCCACTCTAACAAATAAGGTAAAGTTAAAATTATGCTTAAGAAAAAAGAATACTTGGCTTGATTGGCAAAAGGCAGCACCCTACGCGTCAGGAGCGGTGCAGGAGTGTTGCTGTGGAGAAACCTCCAGGGAAGGGAAGGGGAGTCCTCACTGCTCCCCTGCACACGGAGGGAGCCAGAGCAGATGACCTGCCGGGGTTGCTCCAGTTCCCCCCAACTAGTACCTTCCCCCCCCCCCAAAAAAAAAAAAAGCTGCATTGCTTTTTCTATTCAGGCTGTCATCACATCTTCGGTTTTAGCATATCGGCAGTATTCTTTCAAAAGCTCCAGGCTCTTGTAAAAATTCTATAGCAACGTAAGGCTAGGGAGGTTCCTTAAAATGGAATAGCGTGAGTTTTCTAAAGAAACATTCAACTCGTGACAAGTTCAAACCCTGCTGGAATGGCCTCGGTGCACCAGTACAAGGGTTAGTTTCATTTTTGCTCAGGGAGCCTATTCTTAGTGGAGATCTCGGGGTTGGTGAGGGAGGAGGTGGAGGGGGCAGAGCATGAACTCCGGGTGAGTAGTAGATGCAGATCATTAGCTGCATCTGCATAACTGACATTGTTATTACTATGATTTGTTTGCGTATGACTTGGATAATCAAAACAATCAAAGGAAATAAAAATACACATGTTTTATCTAAAGTTTTCCTGAGTTGCATTTAGAAAACCCCCGCTTCTATCTGTTCTCCCCCTTAATTACATTTAGGTCTCACTGTTAAGTTCTGGTATGTTTCATGGAATGACCCTACCACATCTCTCACTGTGCTAAGAAATACACGTAAAGTCTAGATCCGTAAGCTCCCTCACACATTCGCTCCAGCACACCCAAGGCAGGGCCTCTCAAGCGGCAGCTCTGAGTTAAGCACAAAGTGCTTCATAGACAGAGCAGGCCAGGAGTGGCCTCTGGCCACCAGCTGTTTCCACAGGACTATCCAGACATCCTGGACTGGCCTAGGACAGCCTTTGTCCCAGGTAATCCAATAAGGTTAGTAAGCAATGGGAGTGGAGCCTCTGCTTATTAGAACGTAACCACACTCGGGATGGTATTAGCAGCAAGGCCCACCCACAGGGCCTTATGTCTCTCAGGAAGGAAATAAACTAATAATAAATACACTTACAGGGACCTTGCTTGCTTTGGGCATTTAAATAATAGCAATTAACTAATAAAAACTCATAAGTTATAGAGAAAGATGATACGTTAGTGAGGGGGAAAGAACTTTTGAACAACAATTTCAGACTTTGGACATGATCCACTAAGATTAATGGGCTCTGCCATCAGTCAATGCTCCATTAACTTGGCTGTTTTTACAATAAAAGCAAAAGATATTTAAGAAACCTTCCTCTATTGTGGAATTAGGTACATGAATATATATACGTTTGAGAGGATATATAAATATATATGTGTGTGATATGCGTATACACACACATATATATAATTTGTTTGTGCATGACTTAAAATAAAGATATGTTTGCTCTAAATTTTTCCAAGTTGTATTTAGAAACTAAGTTGAATATATGTAGTGCCCCCCCCCCCCACACACACACACAGAAAAAGACCTCAGATTCAATGTAAGGATGAGGAAGGTAGGGAATTCACCTGGTCTAGTTACCTATGGGGTCACTTTGAATAAGTTTCCGTTTGTTTGTTTGTTTGTTTGTTTGAGGCAGGGTCTCTCTAGCCCAGGCTGACCTGGAATTTACTCCATATCCTTGGCTAGCCTCAAACTCATGATGATCCCCTTACCTGAGTCTCCCAAGAGCTGGCATTCTAGGTGGGAGCCACCATGCTCAGAGATTTTTCCCTCACTTTCCCACAGTGTTCAGGAACAACACGTCATAGCTTTTTCCTTTGGGTTTCAACACGCATGCTGACATCTCTGTGCCAACTGCACATCACAGCCCATGCTTTTAGCCTCCTAGGGTATGTGATGGGTGAGTGTGTGACCTACCCACCCAGGTCTGGGTCCGTATCTCTTTCAGGAAACACCTCAGAAGTCAGCATGTGACCAATCATAGGTGTTTCCTCCACAGGAAGCCCAAACTTCTACGCAATGGCTTAGCAGTGCAGTGGCTGCCAATATAACATGCTGTTATATGTGCTCATGAAGAATCTGGCACTCCTGGGTACATAAAGAAAGGAATTTAGCTGAAACACCCCAAGGAAGTATTTTCCTTTTATCTTGTGCCACCTTGGGTCTCCCCTGATATAAGAGTTGGTCATTATGGCATCAGATGCAGTTCCTCTAACGACCTCCAATATCCCTCAGAGCCATCCACTTTTCTCTACACTCACAGCCACCATCTTTGTCCAAGCTATCGCCATTTCTTACCTGGATGATTGCCAAACCATGAAATCTGCCTCTTCTAACCTGGTTTTTCTTTTCATTGAGGTGAAAGTCACATAACATAAAATTAACCATGTTCAAGTTTACAATGCATTGGCATTTAGTATATTCAAAATGCTGTCCCCATTAAGCAATCATTCCCATAACCCTCTACCTACCCATAAGCTCTGAGAACCACTAATATAATTTTTTGGGGGGAGAGGTCAGGTTGGGTCTCACTCTAGCCCAGGCTGACCTGGAATTCACTCTGTAGTCTCAGGGTAGCCACAAACTCATGGCAACCCTCCTACCTCTGCCTCCCGAGTGCTGGGGTTAAAAAGCATGTGCCACCATGCCTAGCTACTAATCTGATTTTCGAGCTATAGCCTCAGCCCTATTCTGGATACTTCACATAAATAAAACCATGAAATATGTGATCTTTTTAAAAAATTTTTTATTTTTAAATTAATTATTTATTTATTTATTTGAGAGTGACAGACACAGAGAGAAAGACAGAGGGAGAGAGAGAGAATGGGTGCGCCAGGGCTTCCAGCCTCTGCAAACGAACTCCAGACGCATGCGCCCCCTTGTGCATCTGGCTAACGTGGGACCTGGGGAACCGAGCCTCGAACCGGGGTCCTTAGGCTTCACAGGCAAGCGCTTAACCGCTAAGCCATCTCTCCAGCCCATATGTGATCTTTTGATCTGTCTTCTTGCACTTGGCATGTAATTTATGAGGTTCATCCACATTGTAGAACATATAAGTCTTTCATTCCCTCTTCTAGCTGAGTAGTATTCTACTGTTATGGAAACAGCACCATTTGTTTATAGATCTATTGATGGACAAATAATTATATCCTTGGGATATCATGAGTCAGGCTGCTCTGACTATTCATGCACAAATTACAATCAACACATGCATACAAACACATCTCATCATAACCTCATTCCCTTAAAAGAGGATAGAGGTCTAGAGAGAGTTAAGGCATTTGCCTGCAAAGCCAAAGGACCCAGGTTTGATTCCCCAGGACCCACGTTAGCCAGGTGGCGCATGTGTCTGGAGTTTGTTTTCAGTGGCTGGATGCCCTGGTGTGCCCATTCTCTCTCTCTCCCTGCTCTCTCAAATAAATAAATAAAAATTAAAAAAAAAAAAAAAAGAGGATGGGAAAAAAACCAGAAAGGCCAAAGAGACCTGGATCCCAAACATGACAGTCTTGGTGGCAGACAGAAGTCGATCAAAGCAGCCAAGTGACATTATGAAAACCGTTCTAGTTCTGAGCGGTCCCCTGAAGTGGGTTGAAGGGTGGTTAGCCTGAAGCTGCTGAGCTCTGGCTTTCCCAGGGGAGGCGAGTGGGAAACTCTAGTCCTCCCCAAACTGGGGTCATTCTACCAAGGCCATCCCAGGCAGTCACTGTCTCCATAACAGTGCTCCCTTCTCACTCTGGAGAGCTCTCAATAATAAACAAGTGAAGATAAACTGATAGGTCAAGGCCAAACACTGGCCTTCTGTTACACTGGTTTCTTTCCTCAGGCCCGCCCCACTATCTAGAAGAGGAAACGTAGACAGCTCTGTCTTCATGGAGTATTAGTGGCAAATTTACCTAGCCTTCCAGCTGCACGCCAGTGTGATTAACAATTTTATATTAATATCAAGCCAGACCAGTTGCAGGCATTTTGTTGAGTAAAAGCATTCTTTTTCAGTTCTTCTTAGTATATAAATTAGATTTTGACTCTCTAGTACTTTCCTCCAATGATACACACCCTACAAGCCACTTGATGTCATTTTTACTCAAGTGTAATACTTACGACAGTGAGGGCTTGATGGGCCTCTAGCTGAAGACTAGGAAGGCAGAATATTCTTCGCACAGCCTTCACGACCCTAGAAGCAAAAGTTGAATCAAGAACACATCTGGAGCTGGAGAAATGGCTTAGCAATTAAGGCACTTGCCTACAAAGTCTAAGGACCCAAGTTCAATTCCCCAGTACCCACATAAGCCAGATGCACAAGGTGGCGCATGCATCTGGAGTTCATTTGCAGTGGCTAGATGCCCTCATGGCTCAGAGGTTAACAGCACTTTCTTGGAAAGCCTGCTATGGCAGGTTTGCTCCTCGTGTACCCACGAAAGCCAGATGCACAAAGTGGAGCATCTGGAAACCTGGAGTTCTTTGTAGTGGCAAGAGGCGCTGGTACACCCATTCTCTGCCTCCCTCTCTTTTTCTCTTCCTTCCCTTGAAAATAAATAAATATTTTTTTAAAAAAAGAACACACCTTTTACTTTCTGCTCTACAGAAAAATCTCTGGAGACAGGCCTGAAGGGAGAAAAGTCTTGGGAGACAGCGATGCGAAATGGAGGTCAAGGGGCAAATGCCGAGATGAAGGAGAGAAAATTTGGGTTTTCCCAGGACCTCTTAAGAGCATTCAAGATATGAAGTAAGGGGATTGGAGAAATGGCTTACTGGTTAAGACACTTGCCTTCAAAGCCAAAGGACCCAGGTTCAATTCCCCAGGACCCATATAAGTCAAATGCACAAGGGGGCGCACACATCTGGAGTTCATTTGCAGCAGCTGGAGGCCCTGGCACGCCCATTCTCTCTCCCTCTCCATTTCTTTCTCTCTCCCTCTCTCTCTCTCTCTCTCAACCAAATAAAGAAAAACAAAATATTTTTTTAAAAGATATGATGCAAAGGATCCAGCACCAGGGGAGAAATGAAAGGGAGGGGGAAAACAAACAAACAGAAAATATGATTAGAATAAATGGGCTTTAAAAAACTTTATTTTTATTTATTTATTTGAGAGAGAGAAAGAAAAAAGCAGAAAGAGGGAGAGAGAGAATGGGCATGCCAGGGCCTCCAGACGCTGCAAATGAACTCCAGATGTGAGCACTCCCTTGTGCATCTGGCTTATGTGGGTCCTGGGGAATCGAACCAGGGTCCTTTGGCTTTGCAGGCAAATGCCTAAACCACTAAGCCATCTCTCCAGCCTGATAAATGGGCTTTTTACTTAAGGAAATGGTGACTGTCCAAACCACAAGCATGAGTGCCACTATCTCTTCGGAGCTGCTTCACACACGTGCACACACACCCTTTCAGGATGGGCTTAAGAAAGGTCTGTCTGAGTTGAAAGCCAGGTTTGCAGATCTTTCCTCACCACGGCCTTTCATTGTACCAGAGGCAAACACAGCACATGAAGCCACCTTTGGTTTGTTCAACAAAATCAGCCAAGATAGTTAGTAATAGTAAATACTTCCTTAAACTAGGACAGAAGATTGGCCCATCCCCCAATCTGAAAGGCGTATGATGAGCAAAGATGGGGGCTTGGGGCGGGGGAGGGGGGACACTGGGCCATGGAAGGGTGGCCTTCGTTCTCTCTGCCATTCCAGGCAGTGGCTCTGGAATAAGCCCAACGCCTTTGACGGCACTGTCTCAATCCATTCAGGGAGTGACTCCTTTGGGTTTCATTCAAGTCCATGTTCACCCAGCAGCCCTAAATTGAATCTGTGTTGGAAGGCGGCTGTGGAATGTAGCCATTAAAAGTACTCTTAAGTCTTTGTCTCTGACATTTCCTTTCCAATTAGGCTCAAACAAAACCAATTTCCACCCAGCCTTCTGATTGCAAACCTCTCAAGGTGTTCTTTCGCTGTGCACTAAGAAAGGAGACAGATCCTACAAATATCTTTGAGGCAGAGCCTGCGAATTTCTTCGTGGCGTTCTTCCGAAGGGCATGCCAATTTTCTTAATCTCTTCTAACATTTGCAACTTACCTATCTCACTGAGCTCTTACAGAAAAAGAACTTGAAATAAAATTTAAAGCACTATGAGCCTTTGGAGTTTTGAGAAACACGTGATTATTACTATTTGCTATTATAACAGTCCTCTGTTGTTTTGTCATCTGACAAATGTACCTTTCATTAAATATTAAACTTGATTTAAACAAGAATTGCCATGATTTTTAAGAACAGGCTTCCCTCATCACCATGATTGGTCTGGAGGTGGTACATGACCTTGCAGGAGATCTCAGATTTACCCTCAGAGGGGTCATAGTTGAGATAAACTGGCAGTAGAAGGACAGGAGAAAAAGCATTCAGGTCTATTTATGTCCATATGTTTCCAGGAGCTGCACAAAAATTAAATCCAAAGGAGGGAAAAGTGATTGAAGTTCCAATGCCCTCTTCATAGAAGAAAAAGAGAGAGGGGGCTGTAAGCAATTTTAAACAAGTAGTAAATGAATTTTAGGAAAATGAGTAGGCCTAAAGAACAATGTCCTAGGACAAAGGTCCTCGGGGCTCTAGGTGTGGTGTTTGATTTCCAGTCTCTTTCTCCTATGATGTGGCTTTAATCTTGCCTGGCTAATGGGCTTTCAGTAGGAAGAGTAAAGATGGCTATGCTCCTCCTTGGCAAAATCCAGTCTTTACATAGATAAGGAACTACAGAGAACTCTCTCTCTTGGTCTTCAGAAATACAGGATGGTATTGGGAAAAGGGAAGGAAGGAAACCCTTGGGACCTTGAGACTGCTTCTTTCGATTCCCAAGATGAAAGAACCATATTGTAGGATACTGTGTTCTGAGCCCCAACAATCTAAGTAAGAGCAAGCAGTCTAGTCCCTGAGCCAGAATGGAAAACCAGTAAGCTACGGAAGCCACGCCATTCAGAAAGGTCATTAGAAATGAGCCTCGGCTGCAGAACATTCTATCTGGAACAGGCCAGGTGTGTATTCTCATCCCACCATTCACAATATTGCTTTCTGTTGGTTTTTTGTTTTTGTTTTTGTTTTCAAGGTAGAGTCTCAATGTAGCCCAGGCTGACCTGGAATTCACTATGTAGTCTCAAAGTGGCCTCGATCCTCTGCCCTGCTTCACCTCTTGTCCATCTGCAGCTGGAGTGACCAACTACACAAAGGCAAGGTCATGGAAGCTTCTCCCATCCCACCATGAGACTGGAGCGATCTGGAAACACGGACTCTAATAAGAGCATCTAAGAAGTGCAGGGGAGAGAACGCCCTACGCAGCAACACGACTCCCCAGGGGAAATTAGGCCTCAGGGAAGTGCTTCTCTTCTCTGCTACCAGAGGGCATCTCTGAGGGATACTTAGGATACTCCTATAAAGGTGACTGAGGATGGACCCCACCCTCATAATCAGCTTTGGATCTCACTTCTCCCTGTGCCTGGTAAAGGGAGGGAGGTGGAAGTATCCGGGGTTT
Source organism: Jaculus jaculus (assembly GCF_020740685.1). NCBI lineage: Eukaryota > Metazoa > Chordata > Mammalia > Rodentia > Dipodidae > Jaculus > Jaculus jaculus. Next base: position 110,545,902 of record NC_059108.1, on the reverse strand, counting down.
TTGCTCAGGGAAAGTCTTAGTTCTACTCCCAACTCATGGTGGAGACAAGGCATTCTGAGATATCCAAATTGAAATGTTGCAGGAGATTTCTGGGAGTCCAGAGACCAGCGGCAGTCAGGTGAAGGAAAGGAAAGGACGATTATTCAAGACAGCAGACTGCTGCCAGGATCTTGCTCCATAATGGCGCCCGTCCTGAGCACCAGTTTGCTAGGGCTCTTACAGCATATGGGACGAAGCAAGCATGGGTTACCACAGTGCATATGTGACAGTCGAGCAAGCAGGTTACAAAAGATTACAAAAATGTACAGACGATTACAAAAATCTAACAGCATGGCAAACAAGAATGACAATAGGGTGTTCGTGGGAGTTAAAGTTAAACCTGCAATAAACCACAAGGAGGGTGAGGATGATAAACCACAAGGGGCGAGGGTGGCCTCCCTAGTTATCCCCCCGTTTCTTTCTGCCCCAGTAGCTCCTTCATTTCAGTAACTTTCCATGCCCTCACACACCCTCCTCTTTACCTGCATAATCCCTTGGGTCTTCTTTCAGGGATACTCTGTGATATTCCTGCTGAATTACCTGAAGTCTGACGGCCTCTACCCGGTTTCAGATGAATCTAGTGAAAAGTTTCATCAGGCAGGGCCCGGAACAAGAGACCTAAAAGGACCCTAACTAGTGGCTCAGCTAAAGGGACTACCCTAGGGCCCCAGGGCGGTCCAGGTACTCTCCCAGTAAGACTTAGTTCCTTTCCTCTGGCCTTAATTCTTTTCAAGTAGCCGTCTCGCATTTTCCCTAAGTGTGCCAGATAGATTTGCAGAGAAACAGCACTCTTCCCCTAAATTGACACAAATTCCTCCCTTTTCTGCCAAAATCAGGTCCAGACCTCTGCAGGTCTGTAGTACTACCGCTGCTAGAGAATCTACCTGGTTCTATAGTGTGGTACCGCTTTGTTGGACTAGCCCACGGTTTTCTTGGAGTTGGATGGACAGGTTGGATGGAGTCCAATGGCTGCTGGACCTGTAGGTGCCTGCTAGGGCCATTCGTAGGAGGAGAGGGAGCAGAACCGGATCCCTGTTCTACCTGTCATGATAGGATTGGTTCTGCAGCACCTCCCCACCTGGGAGAATATCCAAGTCAGGAGTGAGGAAGACCAGGTTGCAGTCTTTCTCAGGATAGCAGGTGGTGTGCCACTTGGGCAAGCAAAGTAGATTCCCTCCGGGGCTGGGGACTAGGGAAACAGATATATACAATTTCCCTTCTTCCCAATCTGTAAGGCCTCCCCTGGGGTTTGGACTGGAGGCCTGTGCAGGCAGGAACTATTTGATGTTCCATTAGCTATGGCTAAAATTGGTGACCCCCACTCCAGCATCTGATTTGCCCTTAGGCACATCCAGCAATCTCTTCCCAAGTAGTGGTCCGCTTGGTTTAATAGTTTGTGGCTGGGCTGGAGAGATGGCTTAGCAGTTAAGTGCTTGCCTGTGAAGCCTAAGGACCCCGGTTCGAGGCTCGGTTCCCCAGGTCCCACGTTAGCCAGATGCACAAGGGGGCGCACGCGTCTGGAGTTCGTTTGCAGAGGCTGGAAGCCCTGGCGCGCCCATTCTCTCTCTCTCCCTCTATCTGTCTTTCTCCCTGTGTCTGTCGCTCTCAAATAAATAAATAAAATGTTTAAAAAAAAATAGTTTGTGGCTGGTGTTCACAACTTGAGCTTCTTTATTAGGAGGGGCACCGGGGTCAAACTTAGACAGGTCGCTGCTCAGAGCTGGGGTGCTTAGGTTGTGGGGCCCATGGGTCTAGGTTGTTAACTCTCCTGATTGGTACATCATGTTGGCTGCTGAAATGACCAGCCAAAGGGTTTGCAAGGGGGTCTGTTCTGATCATATTATACCAGCCACTCTGAAATTCTGGCTACCCCACAAGAGGGACTTCTCTCTAAACAGTTCCCACATTATGACCCCCTGAGTTCCCCCCTCGAAGCCCACCATGGCCTTAACTCCTTGCTCTGCTGTGGTACCTCTCCCCGACCCCCACCCCCCGGCTCCCAGGCCCCCTCTGTAGCAAAGTCCACACACAAGCAGTATTAAGGCAGGACCAGAAGTTTCCCCCACTTTCATCGTCCTGTCCTCTGGGAACCCATCCATATGCGGCAACTCTCTGGGACGATCTCCGGTGCCCCATCACAGCAGGATGAGGTCCACGGAATGGTCGAGAAGCCATCCCTCATGCACCACCTGAAAGGGACAAGGCAGGGCCCTTTAGGGCACAGTCAGGTATGTTGACCGGTGTCAGAAACCGGGGTTGCCCTGGGACAGGGTTGCTTTCTAGGCAAGCTGTGTGGACGGGTTCATGGAGGCCAGGTGGGAGCTGGTCTGGCCCGACATCCACAGGTTCAAGGAGGCATCAGGAGCCACACTGAGCGCTGGGCCTTCGCCCTCATTCTGTGGTGACGGCGGGCTCCTGCAGTGTGGATCCTGCCCCATGGTTGTCTTGATATCGTCAGTCTTAAAGACTGGTCCAGGGTGGCTCTTGCAGTCCACTCCTGGCTCAAGTCCGCAGCAACCTTGTCATGGGAGGGATGAATCCAAGTCTTGATGCCTGCAACTTTAAGAGCTGAAGGGGATGGTCAGGATAATTTGATAATTGCCCTTGCCACCCTGAGTCCAAGCATCCCCATACTGGGGCTTTGATCCAGACCCAAATCTCCCGGACTCAGGTATGTAAGGGGCCCTGAGTCATGAGGGGAAAGGGGTAGATTTAAGTGACCTGCTATTTCCTTGGTGGTGATAAACAAATCTTTCAGGAGCTACTGTTAGGCAGGTCTGTCACCAGAGTCCCTTGGGAGGAGGGGGCAGGGTAGGAGGAGGGCTCCCAAACAGGATCTCTAAAGGGGAAACCCCACATCTGTGAGGAGCACATCGCACCCTGAACAGCACAATCGGCAGGGTCTCAGGCCAGGAGACACCAGTTTCCTGGCAGGGCTCAGGTAGCTGTTGCAGGTTTTAGGGTTCTGTTGAGCCTGTCCACTGGGCCGCGGACTGAGGGTGTGGCCGCATGTGCAGAGTCCAAGCCAGCCCCGCCACTTTGGCTATTTGTTGACCGATTTTGCTGACCTGACGCTCATCGGGACCCCAAAGCAGGGAACAAGTTCCCTAACCAGGGCATGAGACACCTCTTGAGCCTTTTCATTACGGGTGGGGAAGGATTCTACCCAGCCAAGAAGGTGCAAACCATGACTAGTAACATAGACGCCCTTTACTGGGTCGAATGCCCATGAAGTCCATTTGTAGATGTTCAAATAATAGGTCTCCCATTTCCGTGGCAATCATGAGGCCTAAGGACCCTGTTTGGGGTTGTTTTGTGCACACTGCAAACAAATCCTGCTAGCTAGTGGTGTCCACATCGCCAGCTTCAGGACCACCAAGGACTTGAGTAGCCAGTCTCCAAGGTTGTTTTCCCCAGGTGAGTCACCTACCTGATGGGCATGCCGAACTGGGCTGGGCATGGCTTTCTCTGGTGTCCAAAAGTGGTAAAGCAGCCTCCTGAGTTCTCAATCGCCCCTTGGTTTGTTGCCTCCCTCCTTTCCTCTGAGCTGTATTTAGGGTGCTCAGGTAGTGCTGGGAGAACAAAATGCCTTCCGAGAATAAGTGGGAGTGGGGTAAAAGTCTATGTCTTCATGGAGGGCTGCCTGTTTGGCCGCCTAGTCTGCCAACTGGTTTCCCTGACTTACTGGTTGGCAATATACCACTGCAATGGGGCAGGGGGAGTGAAGGGAGACGACCCAGACAGCCTCTAGGAGCTGGACGTGGTCACGGTTTCTGATCCCTTTGCCCCCTGATGTAAACAGTCACCTTTCTTGATGTATCGCTCCAAGAATATGCAGAGCGGCGAACGTGTACGGAGTCAGTGTAGACAATGGTCCACTTCTGAGAGAAAGCGAGCTCTCTCTCGAGTGTGCGTCATTTAGGTTTTCTGGTCGACCAGTGGGTGGGGAGTCGTCCCCTCCTTTGTCTGCAGTGGTCACCGCGTACCCCATGGGGTGCTGCCCCGTTGCAGACTGTAGCTCCCGTCAGTGAAGAGTTCCAGTTCTGAGTTAGGGAGGGGCTCGTCCTTCCAATCTGCATGGGATGAGAACACCTCCTTCATAACTTCCTCACAGGATGGAGAAGTTCTCCCTCCTCTTCTGGCAGGTATGTGGCTGCGTTAGGGTTCGAATGACCTCTGCCCAAACTCGGGGTTCTCCCTAGCATGACCTGGTATCGACCCACTTGCTCTGCGGTCATCCAGTGGCTGACCGTTCATTTAACAGAAAGATGACTTGATGTGACACTTTGACAGTGATGTTCTGCCCCAAAGTCAGTCTGTCTGCTTCTTGTGCCAGTGTTACTGTGGCCACCAGGGCCTGGAGGCAAAGGGGGGGGGGTTCATGCCTAGGCCATGGGATCTAGACTTTAGGATAAGTATGTCACTGGCCTGTTCCATGGACCTAATTGTTGGGTCAGCACTCCAAGTCCAACTCCCCCTTTTTCGTGCACGTAGAGGGAAAGGGGACAGGTGACATCTGGGAGTACCAGTGAGGGGGCTTCCGGCAGCCTTTTCTTAGGTTTGATTGAAAGCATTTTCTTCTCCCCCCACCTCTTTTTTTAAATTTTGATCTTTTGAAGTAAGGTCTCACTCTAGCTCAGGCTGTCCTGGAATTCACCATGTAGTCTCAAGGTGTCCTCAAACTCTCAACTCTCAGCAATCCTCCTACCTCTGCCTCCCAAGTGCTGGGATTAAAAGCATGTACCACCACACCTGGCTCTTCTCCCCATTTTAATGGGTCTGTTGCAGGCCCTCAGAGGGTGCTGTGGAGGGGTTTGGCCATGGCAAACCACTCTGGGATTCAGAGCCGACAAAATCCACCCACTCCCAGGAGCTCTTAGAGCTGCTTCTTGGTTTTAGGATGGGGGTACTGGATGGTTGCTCACTTTTGTCCTTCCCCTAGTTTTCTCTGTCCCCGGTTGAGGTGGTACCCCAAATAGGTGGCCTCCTCCTAACAGATCTGGACCTTTTTCTTGGAGACTTTATGTCCTGCCTTTTGTAGGAAGGTCAATAGTTCTTCAGTTTCCCCTTTCACAGCTCTCCCTCTTGGGGGCTTCCAGCAGCAGATCATCAATGTACTGCAAGATGGTGTGCCCAGGGAGGTCAGCAGTTTTCTAGGTCCTTTGTTAATGCTCCCCAAAGATGGTGGGGAAGTTTGTGAACCCTTGGGGCAAATGAGTCCACATTAGTTGCCCCTTTGAACCAGTCTCTGGGTCTTCCCACTCAAAGGAGAACAGGTGTTAACTAACTTTTCCCAGTCTCAGGAAAGAAGGCATCTTTCAGGTCTAAGCAGGAGAAGACAGCAGCTGTTGGAAAGCTCAGCAACATGTACAGATGGGGGACCCTGGGGTGCGTAGTCTCCGTGGCATTGTTGATTCTGCGGAGGTCTTGGACCAGCCAATAGTCATTGGTCCCTGGCTTTTTCACCAGGATCAAAGGGGTATTCCATAAAGATTGGGTTTCCCCTAGGAGTTCCTCATCCTGGAGTCTTTTGTTGTTGTTTTGGGGTTTTTGTTGTTGTTGTTTTTCGAGGTAGGGTCTCACTCTAACCCAGGCTGACCTGGAATTCACTATGGAGTCTCAGGGTGGCCTCAAACTCATGGTGATCCTCCTACCTCTGCCTCCGGAGTGCTGGGATTAAAGGTGTGCGCCACCACGCCCGGCCACCCTTGAGTCTTTTGATATGGGGTGCTATCCCAAGTTGGGCTTCCAGGGAGATTGAGTGTTGTCTCTGTCTCACTGGAGTGGCACCTGGTTTTGGTGCCACCACCACTGGAGGGTGGTTTTTTGGGGGAGGCCAATTCCTCCTTTTATGTCTCAAACTTGGGGAAAATGCCCCAGATACCAGTCAACTTGGAGGGACCTTTGTGTCATCTCCCCTGGTGCCTCATGGTGGAGTCTCCATTCCTCTTCTGGGTGAACTTCTAACATTAACACAGGCCAGGGGCCAGGGTTAGTTGTGGGGCCTAAGTCCATGGTCACCATCATGCCAAGCTTGGATGGCAAGTCTCTTCCTAGTCGGGGCCCCAGGGTATCAGGCACATATAGAAATCAGTGGTGAACCCAGTTGCCTCCCACTGAGTAGTCTCATGGACCACAAAAGTATTTCTTGGCAGCCCCCATTTCCCCTGTGATGGTGACAGAGTCTAGTAAGCTTTCCAGTGGGAGAGGTCACCATGGAAATTGTCACACTGGTGTCCAGTATAAAGTCCATGGTTTGGCCCCCTTGATCAACTCTGATCATGGGCTCCTGGGGGCTGATCACAGTTGAGCCTGATCGCCTTCAGTCTGATTTGGAGCTCCAGTCCTAGCTCTCATTGTTGAAGGATCCGCTATGTTTGTTTGGAAACAGCCACCACTGTAGGCTTGGGTGCCCCTTGTCTTTGGTGTCCTCATTCAGGCTCCTTTCTTTCCTCCTCTCATTCGAGGCATTTGTTTTTCCAGTGCCCTTTCTTCTTGCAGCAAATACACCGATATTTCTCAGGGGGGCACACATTGGAGGCCTGTTGCTGGATGAAAGTGGTGTTGACCATGGATCAGTTCTCTGGAGCTTCTGGGTTGAAGGGTGTGTAACACCCAAACACAAAATCTCTCATAAAACTTACTAGGGGATTCTTTCTCTCCTTGGATGACCTCACTGACTTGAGTTAAGTTGGTGGCCTCACAGGTCCCTTCTAGGATTGCTCACTGTATTTGGTCAAAGGGGTGTGCCCTTTCTTGGGTGTTGGGATCCCAATCTGGTGGCTCATTTGGAAAGGTGAGATTTAGTGAGCCTTGAGGGGACTGGGTGACAAGCCATGCCCTGGCTGCTTAGAGGACGTGCCACCTTTCATATGAGTCAAAAGAAAAAAAAAAAAAAGGGTGCTGAGAATCTGGTGGCAGTCATCCCAGTTGGGGTGGTAGGTCTGCGTAATGGAGCTCAGCAGATCTAGGACTTGGGGTTTCTCTGAGTAGGGTGGGATGTGCTATCGTCAATTTAGAAGCCGGGCATGGTGGCACATGCCTTTAATGCCAGTACTAAGGAGGCAGAGGTAGGAGGATCACCATGAGTTTAAGGCCACCCTGAGACTCCAGAGTGAATTCCAGGTCAGCCTGGGCTAGAGTGAAACCCTACCTCAAAAAAAAAAAAAAAAAAAAAGAAGGTCAGTGGTGGTAAAAGGTTGATTTTATCAAGCTGGGAGGGCCAGCTAGGACGGTTCTGTCTTTGCAGAGGAAGGATGGCCCAGGAGCCTGTCGGAGCAGACAGGGAGACACCAGGCCATCCCCAGTAGTGAGGCAGCCCAAGTTATGTCCCCTGAACATCCCCATTTCTCCATGGGAATCAAAGAACTCAGTGGGGGTGAGGGTTCATGCTCATGAGCAGGAATTGATGCTCCAGGTAAAGACAGATAGAGGCTGGGACAGGGACCCTCATTGGCTCTAGGGGTTTCTGGTTGTATGGGAGGGTGGCCAGGGCTATATTCCTGACCTAGCAGAGGAAGTCAATGAGCCCAGGTATGGAGGGGCTCAGAGTCCCGTTCATGGCCCTGGTGAATGGGAGGCCTTGGTGGTTTCCCTTTAAGTGTGGTACTGTGAGAGGCCAAAATGGCAGCAGTTGTAGGTTTCTGAAAAACATGATATCTAAGCCAGTCCGGAGGACTGCAGGGCTAAGCCATTCCAAGAGTCTAGATAGGGAAGCTGGTCAGGAGGCCCTGGGTTGTTCACACAGATTTCTCTCACTCTTCTAAGGGCAGGCAAGTCCAGTGTGCCCCCTGATGGCCAGTCCATGTTGAAAGATGACCACTCAGCTTCGCATAGGGCCCTCAGCTTGGAGGGGTTCATCTTGATGTCATAATCTCCTACACAGCCTAGGTTAAAGTTTTCTAGCATTGTCTGGAGGACGGTCTGAGTCTAACACTTAGACGGGAGGAACGCCTGTGAAATTTTATATGTACCCAGGATGTATGCAGTGTGTGCACACAGACAGGTAGACAGCGTTAGTCTCTCCCTCACTCAGGTGCCTGCCTGGCGGACTGCCTTGTGGCAACATAAATTGTCTTATCTTAGGGCCCCACATATAAACCCCATGCTCGGTCACCTCCTGCTAAGGGAGATGAGTGTGCTTTTAGGTGAAACCTACAAAGCAGAGCTGCAGGTTAGGGCCAAGTCAAATTCCGTGACTGCACAGTGGGACACCATCACTTTCAACCTCACATTCCTGCACAGTCATTCAGGGTTTAAAACAGTTGTTCCCTAGTTATTCCGGCTAAATTCCTGCTCTAGCTTAACAGGGCTAGTCTCTTTTTTTTTGGGGGGGGGGGATAGGGTCTCACTCTAGCAGAGGCTGACCTGGAATTCACTATGTAATCTCAGGCTGGCCTCGAACTCACAACGATCCTCCTACCTCTGCCTCCCGAGTGCTGGGATTAAAGGCGTGCGCCACCACGCCCGGCAACAGGGCCAGTCTCTTAACTATGGTCCCCTCTTCCTGCCAAATCAGAAACCAGTGCCATCTTCTGGAATCCCATCAAGGCCTCGGATGCAACCTTCTGTGGTGGATCAGCCCACACTAGCTCCTGTCTGACTCGGCTGCTTTTGTTCTTTGTGCTTGGTTCACAGAGAGCTTCTGGAAAATGCTCCCATCTCTGCCTCCCTTCTCTCTGTGAGTATGCTGGGATCACAGTGTTCGCCTTTTCATGTGAGGTCTAAAGATCCACTGAGCCATCTCCCCAAACCCTCCTTTCCCACTTTCTGTCTCTTTAATTCCAAGCATCCTTGTGCTAATACGCTGGAAATTCTTGATGCTTTTTTTATTTTTATTTTTTTTTAAGACAAGATCTCACTCTAGCACAGGCTAGCCTAGAACTTCACTCAGGCTGGCTGTTCCTTACAGTGCTCCTCCTACCTCAGCCGCAGAGTGAGTGCTGGGATTGAGGGTGTGAACCACCACACCTGGCAGTCACTCTGGAAATTCTTAGTCTTTCCCTGGATATGCCCTTCCCCATTCACACTCCATGCAGCTGTGTACAGACCTGCAGTGTTAAAGCTATCTGCTTTCTTGGACTTAATTCAAAAGACCTGTCTCTCCTCCTCCTATCCATCTCCCTTTTCCCAGCAGCTGTTCAGATTACAGTTTGCCTGCCTGTTGTTTTTCTCTCAAACTTTAATACAATAATCCTCCAACTGCCTTATGGGTCTATTTCTAATTTCTTTTACAAATGCAATTAAGAACCCACAAAAAGGAACCCTGGTTTTTTTGTAACACTGTGCCATAAGGTACCAGTCACCTTAGCAGTGGCTCCTCTGAGCTCTGTGACCTTGAACAATCTGCTGAAGGTCTCTAAGTCTCTTCAAACTATGGATACTGTTGGGAGTGGTTGCCTGTGCCTCAGCACTTGGGAGGCAGAGGCAGAAGAAGCAAGAGTTCAAAGTCAGAGCTCTAAGAATGGCTCAGTCTATAAAATGCTTGCCACTTAAACATAAAGACCTGAGTTCAAACCCCCAGAACTCAGATAAAATCTGGGCAAGATGGCATGTAATTATAATCTCAGTACTGGGGAGGCAGAGACAGGAGAGCCCCTGGGGCTTGCTAGCCAAATTATTGAGTTCAGGTTCAGGAAAAGATTCTGTCTCTAAAAATAAGATGGTGAGTGATTGAGGAAGATATCCAACATTGATACCTGGCCAACACACACACACACACACACACACACACACACACACACAGAGAGTTCAGGGTCATCCATTGCTATGCAATAAATTGAAGGGCAACCTACATTGCATAAGACCTAATCTCAAACAAAACAAAAGATATATTACCACTTACCTTGAAACCTACATTAAGACACCCGCCCCACACAAATTTCCTATGGTGAATATCTGCTATAATCCTTGATAACCCACTTGACAACTATAAGAAAATAATTCTTCTACTTCCTTTTGATTCTCGGTTGGAATCCCTTCCCTCCCTTTATAGTTCATGTACGTTGAACTTGTCACAAGAGTCACAATCATTCAAACTTAGTCTTTTATTTTGCCTAAATTATTTTTACATTTAGCTTCCTTCAAAGCTGTCTTCCCATCCTCCAAAGAACACATGGCAAGTGAAATTACTGCCAAATTTTTCCACCCTTCTAAAAATGTGAGTTAGTATTAGACAGAGTATGAAGAATCCAGGACATAGCCAGGTGTGGTGCCACATGCCTTTAATCCCAGCACTCGGAAGGCAGAGGTAGGAGGATTGCTGTGAGTTTGAAGACACTGTAAAACTATATAGTTAATTACAGGTCAGCCTGGACCAGAGTGAGACCCTACCTCAAACACCCCCCACCCAAAACAAGAATCCAGGACAATGAAGGCCTTTGTGATCTTAAGGAACAAGGTCATTGCTAAGGTTCCTTCTCGTCCTAACTTGAAATATCTAAGCCAAATGTTACAGATTCCTAAGGTGGTCTTGAGTCAGCCATTGAACCTTGATGCCCATTTATTCCTTATACTTCCCCTTGGAGTCATTCCCAGAACCCAAGAGATCATCTACCTGAATCATAGAAGTCTCTGAAACTTCTGGACTCTGTTCCCATGACTACTATGAACATATGCAAAATGATGTAGAGGAAGACCACTTAATGCCATGGATGTTTTCCATCCAAATCTATGCTGAGTAGGACCTTAGTCTTTATAAACAGTTGTAGTGAATGCATAAAAATGTTTTGAAGTTGACATATCCTGGAAAGATGTTGAGTGGCTCTTTTCCCTTGTGAGTGGTGAGCTTTCTAATGTCTAAGTGTGTCCTTTCTTTGTAATGAGTTCTGAGTCAGATGTTGAACTGAAACAGCCCGCCCCTAAGCCCAGCAGGCAGGCTATCACTGGGACCTGAGTGTCCCCTGCATCCCAAAGTCCCAAGTAATAGCTCCCATGTGGTTCTCTCAAGCTCCAGCTCCCGACTATTCATCTCAACCCCCTTTTATGCTGGACAAGAAGTGAGGTGGCTCCCCAGGGACCACGTCAGGTGCCTTAGTGTTCTCTCCTGGGAAGGCAGAAGTCTTGAACACTGTGGGCCATGGCAGGGAGTGACAGAAGCAGGTTTGCTGCCTGCATCCGTTCCTCTCCCTTGGATTGCTTCAATGATTGCCTGTGCTGGGGACAACTTGGGAAGGATAAACCAAGCCCTGATGGTGGGCTACTCAGAACCAGCCTCTGAGGGAAGGGAGGTCAAGGGTAGTGAGGAAGTAACCAGGAGAAGGGAAAACACGCTTGTCAGAGAACTTAGAAAAGGACAGAAAATAAAAAAAGACTGTAGGCTGTGGTGGATTCAGACATCTGCTAGAACTAGTTCCAACCCCACTTACCACCTATTAATCCTTTAAAAAAAAATAAAAACTTAGCCTCTTTTGAACTTAACTCCTTTTTTAGTAAAATTGAGAGAAATGTGTCTTGCTAGATCATTTTTTTAAAATTTTTATTTATATTTGAGAGCAACAGACACAGAGAGAAAGACAGACAGAGGGAGAGAGAGAGAATGGGCGCGCCAGGGCTTCCAGCCTCTGCAAATGAACTCCAGATGCGTGCGCCCCCTTGTGCATCTGGCTAACGTGGGACCTGGGGAACCGAGCCTCGAACCGGGGTCCTTAGGCTTCACAGGCAAGCGCTTAATCGCTAAGCCATCTCTCCAGCCCTTCCTAGGTCATTTTGAAGCACGGAGGCCACCTCTGCAAAGTAGGTCCTCCTCTGGAACTCCTGTGACTGATCACTTGAATTTACTATGGTAACAATAATAAGAAGAAACAAATTATCTTCGACTGTGTTCCAGATGGAATTCACACATAGTCACAAACCACACGTACTATCATTTATAGGATCATTCAATTGTAGCCAGTGCCTGCTAAATACTAGGCTCTGGGGAAGTTAGGTTGAACCCTTTAAAGTATGGCCACTCGGTGTATGAAGACCATCTGAGTGGGGCGGTGGGGGGTGCTCCAGCAGAAAGAGTGGTGGGATTAAGAGAAGGGCCAGGACCCCTGAAAAATTTGGCCACCTGGGAGACTGGAGGATGGCTTTCCAAGGCTCGGGAAGGACATTTAGCAAATTCAGCTTATGCAGAGATGGCATTGTAGAAGAAGGCTATTGCATCTAGGTGACTTCAGGGGGGAATGGAGCATGGATGTGCCAAGGAGAGGCAAGAACCTGGTGTCGTGGCACAGGCCTGTAATCCTGGCACTCAGAAGGCAGAGGCAGGAAGCTCATCATAATTTTGAGGCCAGCCTGGTCTATATAGCAGGTTCTGGACCAGCCAGGGTTACATAGTTGTGTGTGTGTGTGTGTGTGTGTGTGTGTGTGTGTGTGTGTGTGTCAGTGTCAGAGAGAAAGAGATGCAGGGCTGGAGATATGGCTCAGCAGGTGCTTGCCTATAAAGCCTAACAACCTGGGTTCAATTCCCCAGCACCCATGTAAAGCCAGATGCCAGAGAAGCACATGCATTTGGAGTTCGTTTATGGTGCCTAGAGGCACTGATGTGTCCATTCTGTGTCTTTCTTTCTGTGTCTGTTTCTCTCTCTCTCTGTGTGTGTGTGTGTGTGTGTGTGTGTGTGTGTGTGTATCTCCTCTCAATGCTTGCAAATAATTAAACAAAATAAAAATTTTTTAAAGGGCTGGAGATATGGCTTAGCGGTTAAGGCATTTGCCTGCAAAGCCAAAGGACCCAGGTTCGATTCCCCAGAACCCATGTAAGCCAGATGCACAAGAGGATGCCTGTGTCTAGAGTTCGTTTGCAGTGTCTGGGGGTCCTAGAACCTCCATTCTCTCTCTCTCTCTTTCTCCATCTTTCTCACAAGTAAATAAATAAAAATAAAACTATTAAAAAAGAAAAGAAAAGAAAAAGAGAGAAAGACAGAAAGACTCAAAGAAGAAATTTAGCATGCTGGAACCAATATAAGTCCTCAAACAAATAGCCTAAGCAATGAGATTTTTGTCTTGCCCACTACACTAGGAGGGAGAAGCTCAGAAAGGAAGATGCCCCTAATAATGTAGCAGCCATGCTAATAAGACTTGAGCAGATGAGACTGACAGGACTTGGAGACTGTGGTGGTTTGACTGTGGATGTAAGTCCCCCCATAGCCTCAGAGACTTTTGATTCAAGTCAAGCTTGCAATTTAAGTCTCCAGCAGTCGGCTGGAGGAGGTATCACTGGGGGTGGATCTTGTAGCCAGTCTGAGCTCTGGCTGTGTGTGCTCGCTGCTGTTGGCTTGTTTCTCTCTGTTGTGGAAGCTGAAGTGAACCAGGTTCCTCTGCCATTGATGGTGCTTCCCCTGGAATCTGGAAGCCTGAAATAAACCCTTTTCTCCCATCAGCTGCTTCTGGTTGGGTGTTTGTCCCGGCAACGAGCAGAGAACTGCAATAAGGAAGAAGGACACATTTACAATCCAGTGTTCAAGTCTAATGACTGGTTTCCCTGGAATATAGGAGGAAAGGCTGAGTTTGAAAGGGAAATGGGTCTTGAATTTAAGGTGACAATGGGGTGTGAGGTGAGACATTTTGTAAGGAGTGAAAATATGAACCAAGGGCAGGGGAGATAGCTCAATAGTTAAAGGCACTTTCTTGCAAAGCCTGCTGGCCCAGGTTTGATTCCCCAGTACCCACATAAAGCTAGATGCACAAAGTGGTACATGTGTCTGGAGTTTGTTTGCAGCTCAAGAGGCCCTGGTAAGCCCATGCTTTCTTTCTCTGTCTTCTCTCTCTCTCACCCTCTCTCTCTCTCTGTCTCTCTCTTTCAAATAAATAAAATATTCTTTTTGAAAAGAAAGGAAATATGGACTAGGACTTGAAGAAAGAGCAGCTGGAGAAATGGCTTAGCAGTTAAGTGCTTGCCTGTGAAGCCTAAATCCATGTTCGAGGCTCGATTCCCCAGTACCCATGTAAGTCAGATGCACAAGGGGGCACATGCATCTGGAGTTTGGTTGCAATGGCTGGAGGCCCTGATGCATTCATTCTCTCTCTCTCTCTGCCTTGTTCTCTCACTTTTTGTCATTCTCAAGTAAATAAAAATAAACAAACAAAAAAATAAAACTATGAATCAAGTTAAACATATTTTCTTATGTCTAGTCATATGTTTCTTTTTGTTTTCATTTATTTCTATTAAAAATTAGATTGTTGGGCTGGAAAGATGGCTTAGTGGTTAAGGCACTTGCCTGCAAAGCCTAAGGACCCAGGTTCAATTCCCCAGGTCCCACATAAGCCAGATGTGCAAGGTGACACATGCATCTGGAGTTCGTTTGCAGTGGCTAGAGGCCCTGGTGAGTCCATTTTTTTTTCTCTCTCTCCCTCTCTCTGTTTCTAATAAATAAATAAAAATAAATCTTAAAAAATTAGATTGTTGGCCTTATTCTTCCTGATTTACATGAGCTCAGATTTGATCTGCCATGTAAGTTGCAAATAATTTTGCATGCTGTTATTTATTTATTTATTTAAGAGAGAGAAAAGAGAGTGAGAATGAGTGCAGTGGGCCTCTTACCACTGTAGACAACCTCCAGATACATGTGCCACTTTATGCATCTGGCCCTTACATGGATACTAGGGAATCCAACCCTAGTCATTAGGCTTTGCAAGCAAGCACTTTTAACCACTGACCCATCTTTCCAGCCTTATTCGATTGAAAAAAACAAAAACAAAAACAAAGCAACAAAAACCTTTATTTGTGTTCTTTCTGCCCAACAGAAAATACCACTTTTATTGAGGCAAATTCATCAAACATTCCTTTGTGGGTTTGGAGCTTTATGTTATTTCTCCAGCCCCTGGGTTCATAATTTCAATCACTTCCACTTCAAATTAGAAAACTGTAACAGCTCTGCTGACATCTAATTCATCAACCACATCCCTTCATTAGACTAGATAAGTGAGTGGCTTTGAGCATAGACACAATCACGAAATTATCATAGGATTCCCACAGTGGAGGGCTTGTCACAGAGCTGGCCAGTGGGAAGTTTTGGCCAGCAGGAGCAGTTATGCTTATTACCAACTGTCACACAGCAAATGCAGGATGAGCATGGGTTAGAGACCCACCTTCCAGGAGCTGTTTCTGGGCAGGGACTTGACGAGGTATCAGTGGGTGTAGGGAAGGGAAGTCAGTGGCCATAGTTGTACAAGAAACCAGACGACGGCTGTGACTAATGACAGAGCACAGCCACTCCCACCAGTAATAGTGCCGAGTGCCCTTTGACACACTTCTAGGATTTATCCTACAGGTGTGTTTTCACAAACACTCACACATTGCACTCAACATGGGAGAGAAAACTTCAGCAAAGGAAACAAAATTTGACGATGGTTTCCAATGTGTAAGTTAAATAAGACATGACAGGTTTTAGAACATGTGACTAAGTAACCAGTTAATAACTCAGGAATCCCTCCTGAACCTTGAGAATTTGAAGTCAGATCTATACCGAAGGTCCCCAAGATGCTGAGTTCATCTCCTTCTAAAGATCGGGAGAATCAGCCTTTGCCCCTCACATCAGAGGATTCAGTTTGTGCCCCTGCAGCCACAGGACCCTCTGGGCTGGTTGCTGGCACACTTTACCTGCTTCTTCAAGACTAAAGCCCGCCGTTCCATTCAAGAATCTGATGAGAAAACTTTCCTGCAGAACTACAGAGCACACCCCTCAGCTCCCTACATCCATCAACCCGGTCCTTCCTTGTAACCCAGAAGAACTTTGTTATGAGAGAGCATTGGTGCGCCAGGGCCTTAGTCCCTACAAACGAATTTCCAGACACGTGCGCCACCTTGTGCACACGCATCACCTTTGTCCATGCGCCACCTTGTGCTTCTGGCTTATGTGGGTTCCTTGGAGTCGAACTTGGCTGCTTAGGTTATGCAGGCAAGCACCTTAACTGCTAAGCCATCTCTCCAGCCCCAGAAGAACATTTTAAAAAGTGAAATCATTGAAGAAAATCCGCAGTGTGAAATAAAGGAACAAGTAAACAAGGAAAAAAAAAAATTCCCTTAATCCCAGCACTCAGGAGGCAGAGGTAGGAGGATCATCACCATGAGATCAAGGCTACCCTGAGAACAAAACGTGAAAGGCAAATTCTAAGTTGGTATCTTAGAGAGATTCTAGAGAATCTCTCTTTCATAAAATAAAAATGCTATTGTGGGGCTGGAGAAATGGCTTAGCAGTTAAGCCCTTGCCTGTGAAGCCTAAGGACCAGGGTTCAAGGCTTGATCCTCCAGGACCCTGTCAGCCCGATGCACAAGGGGGCGCATGCGTCTGGAGTTCATTTGCACTGGCTGGATGCCCTGGTATGCCCATTCTCTCTCTATCTGCCTCTTTCTCTCTCTATCTGTTGATCTCAAATAAATAAATAAAAATAAACAAAACAAATACATTTTTTTTAAAAAAAAATGCTATTGTGGCTGGGCGTGGTGGCACACACCTTTAATCCCAGCACTCAGGAGGCAGAGGTGAGAGGATTGCCATGAGTTCGAGGCCACCCCGAGACTCCATAGTGAATTCCAGGTCAGCCTGGGTTAGAGTGAGAGCCTACCTTGAAAAACCAAAAAAAAAAAAAAAAAAAAAAAAAAAGCTATTGTGGAAAGGACGCACCAGAAAAGAAAAAAAAAAAAAAAAAAGACAGAGCATATGGATACTGGGGTACTAGGGTACTGGGATACGGGGGTGGTTTGGATGTAGAATGTCCCCAACTGAGCGTTGTACTTGACCCCCAGCAGGTAGAGCCTTCCTGGGGGAGGTGTGTGACTGGGGGAGAGCCTTAGGACTTTATGACTTTATATCTTTCTATCAGCCCCCTTGCTGGGCTGGCTAGCTCACTCAGACTACCTCCTTCCTGCTATTATGATAAGATGCGTCACCCCAGTTGTCTGCCCTGCCATTGTTTTCCACACTAGGATGAAACTTCCACTCAATGCTGAGGAGAAATAAACCCTTTCTTTCCGTCATCTGCTTCTGGTTAGGTGTTCCGTCCCAGCAACAAGATTAACTGAAAGACACCTAAACTATGGTTGTCTCAGCCGGGTGTGAGGCCACATACCTATAATCTTGACGTTTAGGATACAGAAGCAAGGGAATTTGAATTCAAGGTCAGCCTCAGTTACTGAGTGAGACCCTCTCTTTAATGAACAAAAACAAGCCAAGTGAATTTCATAGAACTTCAAACCAAGATACCCAAAGTTTCCTCGATCGCTATTAGAGTGAATAATTTATCATATTACTTTTCCTGTTCAAATTACTGTGTAGTTTCTGGGTCTTGATTAGACTCAGGCTGATACATAGACTTTTGGATCCAGACAACTATTGATCATAGATGAGGGCAAAATATAAATAGTTTTGGAAATCTAGTATGGAGAAAATTCTACTGTACGTTATTCCCGGTAGTTATTTGACATTCGTCTTCAGCTAAACAATCACCAACCAACATAACAGGACAATAAACACATTGTGAGTGGGGGAGGCACTATAAGAACTATTGAACAAATTGGGATGACAATGTTTGCATTCAACTTAACAATTGATCCAAATTAAAAGGAGGCCAGCAGACTCTGGGAAGGTCTTCAGGAAGTAAATGATCCCATTTATGACTAGAAACCGGAAGTTTTCTTTTTTTTTTTTTTAAGCAGGATCTCACTCTAGGCCAGGCTGACCTGGAACTCACTCTGTAGCCCAGGCTGGCTTTGAACTCACAATGATCCTCCTATCTCAGCCACCCGAGTGCTAGGATTATGAGCCACTACAGCCAGCTTTGTAAGGATGAAGAAGTTCTCAGGACATGTTTCTTGACTAAAGAAAAAAGTAAGATAATTAGAGACTCCAAGGGTAGAGTTCAAAAAATTACTTCAGGTAGAATACAAATGAAAATGTGAGAAATTGAAGTTATTACAATTAAAAAAAATAATCTACTTTATATGAGGTATTCTGTTGTTTGGCACAGTATGTCATTTTTTTTTCTTTAAAGCTTCATTCAGAC
Source organism: Jaculus jaculus (assembly GCF_020740685.1). Lineage (NCBI taxonomy): Eukaryota > Metazoa > Chordata > Mammalia > Rodentia > Dipodidae > Jaculus > Jaculus jaculus. The sequence continues at coordinate 110,527,878 of NC_059108.1, read as the reverse complement.
TAGTCAATTCTGTTGGGGTAGGGTTTCATAATTATGATACCATAAATGTTATGCGTGGCATTCCAACGTTAGAATATATCAATGGACAAAGTAGAAAGCTTAACTACAGCTATGCCACAGAAAAAGCTGGAGCTAAGAATGTGAAAGTAATATCATAAGTCCCAAAGCTTGGACAAACCAAGGACAATGGGAGTTGAAGAAATATGAACTGTTCCAAACTGTTTATTTTAAACAACAAAGAAGTTCTTGTCTATATTTGGTGACTTGAAAAATAAATGGATATGTGTACAAGTAAATATTATAAATTTTTAGTTATTATTTTTTTGAGAGAAAGCAGGTAATAGAGAGAATGAGCATATCAGGGCCTCCAGCCCCTGCAAATAAACTCCAAACACATTGTGCCACCTTGTGCATTTGGCTTATGTGGGGAGTTGAACCTGGGTCCTTTGGCTTTTCAGACAAGTGCCTTAACCACTAAGCAATCTCTCCAGCCTTATTTACGTTTTTAAATTAGGGTCATGAGTTGCTTACTGGAGGATTTGTTCTCAAAAATACATCAGTTGGTAGTTTCTTTTTTTTTTTTTTTTTTTTTGGTTTTTCAAGATAGGGTCTCACTCTGGTCCAGGCTGACCTGGAATTAACTCTGTAGTCTCAGGGTGGCCTTGAACTCATGGCGATCCTCCTACCTCTGCCTCCTGAGTGCTGGGATTAAAGGCGTGCGCCACCACGCCCAGCCAGTTCGTAGTTTCATCACTGTTCAAACATCATACAATGTATTTACACAAACTAAGATAGCAATGAAGTCACCAGGAGATAGAGTGATTAGACTGCCATCTTACATTCAGCCCATCATGGACTAAAATGTTCTTATGCTATCCATGGCTACCAGGTGGTCATCAAAATGATTAAAAGGGGTCACTGGTTCTTCAGGACACTTCTATCTTTCTTCTAATGACTCTGTGATATCTGATGGTTTTAAGCTTGTACTTGGGTATCTTAAGCAATAAAACATAATATGGGTTAACTGAAGAGGAGCATAAGATTCCATAGTGTGCTTAAGGGCTGGAGAGATGGCTCAGGCGTTAAAGGCATTTGTTTGCAAAGCTTGATGGCCCAGGTTTGAATCTCCAGTACCCACATAAAGCCAGATGCACAAGGTGGCACACGCATCTGGAGTTCATTTGCAGTGGCTGGAGGCCCTCCCTGGTTCACTCACTCATTCTCTCTATCTCCCTCTCTCTCACTCTCCATCTATCTTCAGTAAATAAAAAAAACAAGCTATTAATGGTTTTAATAGTTTAGAACCTGAAATGATTATAAAGCAGAAGTGAGAGATCTGTTAGCAAGACTTCTTTGTTCTATCTTTTCGTGTATAATGCGTTTACACCAGGTCCTACCATAATTCTGCCCATCTCACAAGATACTTGTTTACCCATTATACTTAACTTATGAGTGCCATATACCTTTTTCTTCTTTAGAAAGAATTGAATAGTCACATAAGAGAGTAAGCATATATTATAAGCATATGAAATAGTCTGCTTAAAGTGTATAAGAGTTATTTTGAAAGTGAGGAGAGTGGAAAGAAACTTTCTTTTTTTGTAATATTTTGATCTATTTATTTGCAAGCATAGAAAGAACTAGAATAGCAGGGCCTCTTGCTGCTGCAAATGAACTCCAGACGCATGCACCGCTTTGTGCATCTGGCTTTACATGGGTACTGGGGAATCAAGCCCAGGCCATTATGGTTTGCAAGCAAGGGCCTTTAACTACTAAGCCAGCTCCCCAGTCTGGAAAGAGACTTTCAACTGTCCATTTACACCTTTTTGTTTGTTTTGTCCATTTATACCCTTTTATTCATGTTTGCCTTTTTCAGCATGAATACACATTTTATATTTATATTTTATTTTTATTATGGTAGGTTATAGGCTATTATCCCCTCACCCCCAACTCCCATTACCATACGGGCCCTTTGCAGTTAATTACTGAGGGGTCATGAGGCCTCAGCAAGTCCCTATGGAGTAGTGGGGGACCATGCCTCAGGGCAGTCTTACCCACTCTGTGGCTCTTACAATCTTCCCGCTCCCTCTTTAGCAATGTTCCCTGGGCTATGGCAGACCTGTTGGCAATCTAATTTGCTGCTGAGTTCTTTGTAGTCCCAGATCTCTGTTTGCATAAATCTTGATTATTCTAAGTGTTTGTCACCATCAACCTGGAGCTGGTTGTCAGGCTAGCAGTTAAGAGCAGTATTCATGACATTGCTTCCTCAACAATTTCTCCTGGGCCAGAGCAGCTGTGGTAGAGGTGGAAAAAACTCATGGTGGGCAGTTGGTTATCTTCTTGTCTTATGAATGGATCTAGGCTCTTCTCCATTTTCTCTGTCATCTGTAAAATAAAACAGATTCTCCAACCAAGCATGAGAGCAGTTTGGGTTAAAGGGGGTATGCCGAGTTGTTCAGGAGATTTTTGGTGTGCCAGCCACTCTTTCCTGATCATGGGATTCTGACTTGATTTCAGTACCAGTTAGGAGTTCCTTCCCACTCAGTGGACGTTGGGTTTAATCAGAGAACAGTTGGTTACCTGTAGAGGATACGTACCACTGTTCCACAAGTGTGTACTAATTGTCCAGCTGGTTGGTTTCATAGTCTGTAGGGTCCCCTGCTTATTCATGCTACTGGTGACCACTGTCCTCTGGCACCTCCAATAGGGCTGTCCAGCACTATGTGGACTATCCAGGAAGGTGCTAATCCCCTTTTGGTTCCAGCATGGTGAATACACATTTTTAAAGTTGTTAATGAAGCTTTTAATTCTAACAATAAATTGCTAATCTCAAAAATGAGATGTTTACCATGAAAAATTATTGGACCATAACAGGAGGATAGCTATAAAACATAGTGAGAACTCTAAAGAGTACCCTAGGGCTGAAGGAAAGTGCTTAGGAGGGGCAATCTTGAAAGAGGCAGAGGTCCAGATGACAGTGGAGGTCCTTACATACACCTCGCCATCAAGTATGTAGCAAAAGAAAAAAAAAAAAACCCAGGTTGGAGACTTTGAGCTACTCCTGAATGGTCTCTACAGCATCCTCTAATAGGAGAGAGAGCTTGGTAGTGCTCATTGTAAAAAAAAAAAAAAAAAAAAAAAAAAAAGGAAGGAAGGAAGAAAGAAAGAAAGGGATAATAAAGAAATTTCACCCAATAGTGCACAGTAGATATTAAAGGGTAGAAGAGGGGTTTAGGGTTATGAAATTATAAATGCCAACTAGTATAATGACTTTAATGACAAAGTCATGTCTTTTCTTAAATATTTTCATTTATCTGCAAGCAGAGAAAGAGAGAGTGTGTGTGTATGGGCACACCAGGGCCCCTTGCTCCTACAAACTCCAGATGCATGTGCCACTTTGTGCATCTGGCTTTACATGGGAACTGGGGACTTGAACTCATGCCAGCAGACTTAGCAAGCAAGTGCCTTTAAGTGCTGAGCCATCTCCCCAGCATCTCAGAAACAAACAACCTGATGTGATGCTCACACAAGTGCAATAGTGGCACACTGCCAAGATGGGTAACCAACTGTTCTTGGATTGGCTAACAGAGCTGCTCAGTGGAAAGGAAACCATATCTGGAACTGGGAAACAAGTCAGAATCATATCCAAATAATGATTATGTTTTCCATTGTCAAGCTCCCACTAATCTTGGACTACAAGAGGGTCCACACCCTTTATATTCTCTCTAAACTAATAATGGTTATCCCATTTAAGCAGTGCTAACTTCACTCTCTGTTGGAGAATCTGCTTCTCTTTTTCAGATGGGAGCTGGACCTGAATAGATAAACAACCCAGTGCACTCTATCCCAGCCCCATCTGAAAACACAGAGGAACTGGGGAAATGAGCAAGGGTTCTGCTTTCTTTGTGAATCTGATAACAGCCAAAGAGTGAAGGAGATAGACACTGAGGACACTCAACACCTACCAAACCACAGATCCAGAGGCTCCTAAGAGCCCATCACTGAAGTAGTTTTAAAATGCACCCAACATGGCTCAGGGAATTTTGCAGGAGAGGAGGTGGAAAAATTGTTAGAGTCACAAGTTGTCACATTTTGCACAGAGACATTGCCTCTCCCCCATAACTGACTGCTGCCCCACAATGCATGACCCACGATCCCCATGGGGTTGACCTGTATGCCCAGTGAGGAAGGCCTGTTCAGAAAAGAGACAGGGAGAAGGGAAAGGATGGTACCAACATGTGTTATTTACATACTAAATATGTCCATATCTAATAAAAATAATGGTTTTTGGGCTGGAGAGATGGCTTAGTGGTTAAGCGCTTGCCTGTGAAGCCTAAGGACCCCGGTTCAAGGCTCGGTTCCCCAGGTCCCACGTTAGCCAGATGCACAAGGGGGCGCACGCGTCTGGAGTTCGTTTGCAGAGGCTGGAAGCCCTGGCGCGCCCATTCTCTCTCTCTCCCTCTCTGTCTGTCTTTCTCTCTGTGTCTGTCGCTCTCAAATAAAATTAAAAAAATAAATAAATAAAGGCCTATCCTCAGGTCCCTCATTAAAAATTTAAAAAAAATAATAATGGTTTTTAAAAATTGGTAAATTACTTATAAATCTCCCTGAATTCTACAGTATCTGTCTTGCAAGCACACAGAAAATATATGTGAGTAAAAATCTGGGAAGGCAAACACAGCCAAAGTTAACTGAGTATTCAAATTGTTATAATGTACACCTTCTCTAATCCTACTTGTAGGCAGGGAATTTGAGTTTAAATTCATCTGCTTTCCCAATCAGTGTAAGAAATCTTCCCTCTTTAAACACAAAGGCAGAAATACTTCTCCATGGTGTGTCATGTGTGCTATGGTTATTATGATTCTGTGATGCCCTTTAAATTTTTTTGGCTGATTCCAGATCCATAAGAGAACAAGCCAAAATGAATATTTTAGCAAAAAAGAAAAGGAGGAAATTGCTAAATTTTTACTGATCTTTTTTCTGGGTTTAGATGCTTGCAGTTTGCATGAATCATGGAGATGAATGAGTAAAATAATATAATAAGCAATTTTAACTGAATTTAGAAAGAAAAACCCATAGGTCCTCAACACGTGGGTGAGTTGGAAGCTTGTCCCAACTTTCCAGCTCTCTGGGGCCTTAAGAACGTGTGCTTCTTGGGCTTTCCAGGTGCCATAACTTCCTCCCAGACATATTTCCCCATTCCACTTCAGTGCCAGGGCCCAGGCTGCCCTTCTCCCCACCCTCCTGTGGCTGAAGAGTCCAGAGTCTGTGTGGATGAAGGTAGCCCCCAGCCCAGGCATCCACCTTCAAATCCTCAGGACTCAAGAAGTCCTGCGCTCTATCAGTTGGAATCTCAACCCTCCATCCCACTGCAATGCCAGTGAGGTAAGTGGGAAGGATGTAGACACATGGGGAACTCTTTTGTTTCTCGGTTGGCTTGGGAGTTGTGGGGGATCCAGATGTTTCTCCCGACCTGAGAGATCATCTGAGAGAAGCCAGTAAATAGGGTCTGCCAGCAAACTTAAAGCTTGTTTGTTGTTTTGTTTTGACTTTCAGAATTTTTAAAATTTTATTCCTATTTATTTATTTATTTGAGAGAGAGAGGAATACAGAGGGTCAATGGGCACTCCAGGACCTCTAGCCAATGCAAAAGGAACTCCAGACATATGTGCCACCATGTGCATCTGGCTTACTTGGGAACTGGAGAATCAAACCTGGGTTCTTAGGCTTAGCAGGCAAGCACCTTCACTACTAAGCCATCTCTCCAGCTCTGATTTTCAAAATTCTTTCATTTGCTCCTGTTCTCTTTCCTAAATCATGTCACTCTCAAATCGCTGTGTTCCCAAGGGACCATTTAGGCTGTGGAAACTTGCAAGGGCCAGTCTATGGAGGAGCGCCTGCGCAGCGGTTGCTTACAAGATGGTGGTTCCCACCAAAAAGGTCATGACTAGCAAATACAAGTAGTTGGTTGAAATTTGGGCCAAATCACTCCCATTTGATAAAACTATCAGCGCCACCTCTAAAACAACATTGTTCTGAAGGCAAATACAGTGAATGATGCACAAATAGTACAAAACAGTGTTAAAAATTCTAGGGGAAACCCAGTCCTCCAAGATGCCTCCATGGTATTAATCTACTTCATTCATTTTGCTGTAATGCAATACTCCATACTGGGCAATTTATAAATGATGTAAACATACTCCTCACAGTTAATGAAGGTGGGAAAATTTAGGTCTCAAGGCATAGGCAAGTTCAGGTCTGCTGAGGGACCCACCACTATGTTTCCAAGATGGCACTTTGTCACTATATCCCCTAGAGGGGACAAATGATGTGTTCTCAAATGATGGAAAATGGAAGAGCTCCTCTCATTTTCAAGCCCTTTTCAAAAATATATATTTTTTGATTAATCAATTTATTTGAGAAAGAGAAAGAGGCAGGTTGAGAGAAAGAGAGAGAGTGGGCATGCCAGGGCCTCTAGCCACTGTAAACAAACTCTGGGTGCATGTGCCACCTTGTGCATCTGGCTTACATGGGTGCTGGGGTACCAAACATGGGTCGTTAGTCTTCCCAGGCAAGCGCCTTAGAGGCAAAGTCATCACTCCAACCCGAGGCCTTTCAAATTTTTATTTGTTTATTTTCAAGGACAGAGAGAAAGAATGGGTATGCTGGGTATGCCGTGGCCTCAAGTCACTGAAGATGAACTCCAGATGTATATGCCACCTTGTGTATCTGGCTTTACATGGGCACTGGGGAATCAAACCCCGATCGTTACACTTTGCAGGCAAGCACCTTAACCTCTGAGCCATCTCTTCAGCCCCTCAGACCCCATTTTTTTTCCCTTTTTTCTTTTTTGTTTTTTTGAGGTAGAGTCTCACTCTAGCTCAGGCTGACCTGGAATTCACTATGGAGTCTCAGGGTATTCTCGAACTCATGGTGATCCTCCTACCTCTGCCTCCCAAGTGCTGGGATTAAAGGCGTGTGCCACCACGCCTGCCTTCAAGTCCTTTTTAAAAGAGGATTAATCCGAGCCCTGAAGGGAAAATTTCCAAAATTAATCTCCCAAAGTCCATACTTCCTAATGTTGTTGCATTAGGGTTCAGTTTTGACCTGGATTTGGGATGGGAAACGATCTCTCAAACCATAACAATCACCGCAGTTTCCTCCAGGAGACTCATGAAGCAGATCACGTACCTCGTGCGTGGCAATTTGGATGTGGAGTGGTCCCACAGCCTCCGGTGTTTTCATTAAGATTCCTCCTTCATTCTCAGCTGGTGGAGCTTGCTGGAGGAGGTGGGTCACTGGGAGTAGACTGAGGCTTGTTAGTCTAGCTCCGTCGGGCATTGATAGCTATCTGACTTCTGCTTCCTCCAAGCCGATATGACAAGACGTGATGCCCTGCAGTCTACTTTTGCCACCGTGATGAAACTTCTTCCCAAAACATCTGGTAGGAATTGTGTCCTGGCAACAAGGTAATGCTACACCATGTACTGAGGAAAACTATATCTGAAATGAATCCTTTAGTGGTGAACGCAGCATTTTACAAACTTTTTTTTTTAGCTACTGAGCCATTATTTTGTGTCATCTATTAATATCTCAGAAAACACTTTGGGAAGTGTATTGAGAAAAAAACAGGAGGCAGTAAAGAAGTATAGAAGAGAGACATTTTGAAAAGCACATTTTTCTTCAGCACAAGACTCATATAATACCATATTTTAAAAAAAAATTAGGGCTGGAGAGATGGCTCAGCAGGTAGAGGTGTTTGCTTTCACAAACTGATGGCCCAGGTTCAAACCTCCAGTAGCCACATAAAGCCAAATGCACAGGGTAGTGCATACATCTGAAGTTTGTTAATAGTGGAAAGAGGCCCTGATAAACCCATTTCCCCATTCTATTTCTCTTTCTTTCTTTCTTTCTGTCTTTCTTTCTGTCTTTCTTTCTTTCTTTCTTTCTTTCTTTCTTTCTTTCTTTCCCTCTCTCTCTCTCTCTCTTCCCCCTTGCAAATAACTAAAACATTTTAAATTTTTTATTTTATCTTATTTGCAAGATATAGATATAGAATATGTGTGCCAGGGTCTCTTGCCACTACAAATGAACTCCAGATGCATGTTGCACTTTGTGCATCTTGTTTTACCCTAGGCCAGCCGTGGTACATGTAAGCACCTTTAACCACTGGGCCATCTCCACAGCTCATAAATACCATCTTCATGGCAACTAGAGGCAAGCATTCTGCTAGGACCAAGGTTTGGAGTGTGTGCTTTCCTTGGGCTGGCAGCACCACACCCACCCCAACAGCCTTTCCAACAGAGCTAGCCGGGCTTAGCCCTACTTGCCCCCCTTAACCAGACATCTCTGTGCAGGGAACAGCCTGGAACACTGTGCCTAGAGGTTGTACCTGGTCCATTACAAACCTGAGACACCGCTGCTGTCCTTCCCATTACGAAACACACAGAGACTAGGCGTGCCCATCCCGCAGGATTATAGCCCCTGGCCAGATTGCAACAGGTCTATTGGAACCTGGTATAAGAATAACAATTTCCAAGGTACAATGCTAGGTTAATGGCTACTCACAACCTCCCTACTCCCTAACCCCAGCACGCATATCCTGTTTTTTCTGAGGCATTTCTTTCCTTGTTGGGTATACTGTTTTGTTTGTCTTTAAGAAAACACTTTTTTGCAACCTCTGTGCATATACACAACATACCGCGATCACAGTCGCATTGTGCCACCCTCCTTTGCCCTCCCTCCCCTATCCCTTTCTGCTGAACCCCTTCTTCTTGCCAGCTAAGCCCTCTTCTATTTATTTATTTTTTCAAGGTAGTGTCTCACTCTGTAGCTCAGGCTGGCCTTGAACATACAGCAATCCTACTACCTCAGCCGCCCAGGTACTGGGATTAAAGGTGTGAGCCACCACCATGCTGGGCACTTCTTCTATTATATTTTCATGTTTAAGTATATTTTTATTGATTTTGTAAGCTCAGAAAGAGAGAATGGGCATGCCAGGGCTTTCTGCCACTGCAAACATACTCTAGACACATGCACCACTTTGTACATCTGCCTTTACCTGGATACTAGAGAATTGAACCCTGGTTCTCAGGTTTTGCAAGCAAGCACCTTTAATCACTGAACCACTTCTGCAGTCTCCCTCTTATATTTTGATGTTTCTTTGTCTTTCTTTCTTTTTTTGCCCTCCTATTTTGCAAATGTGTAGGTAGCATGAGCCACTGTGAGCTCATGAATGCCATGGCCATGTTGTGTCTGGAAAACAGTATTCCAAAGCACTCCTCCCCTTCCTTTGGCTCTTACATTCTTTTGGATTAATTTATTTACTTTTTTTTATTTATGAGAGAGGTGGAGAGGAAGAAGGGGCACACCAGGGCCGTGAGCCACTGCAAACTAACTCCAGCTGCATGCACCACCATGTGCATCTGGCTTACATGGGTACTGGGGAATCAAACCTGGGTCCTTGGGCTTGACAGGCAGGTGCCTTAACCTCTAAGCCATCTCTCTGGCCCCGGCTCTTACACTCCACTCTGTCTCTGTCTCTGTCTCTCTGGGGACAGCTGCTCTTGAGCACAGCACTTGGAACTTGGTTGACTTAGCTTGTCACAGCTGCACCTGGAGTTCCAGTTCACAGCCTATGGTAAGTTTGGCTATGTGGTCCAATTGCCATCAACCATAGATTCCTTCCTGGATAAAATGGGTTGTTTGTGGGTGGTTGTGAGCTGTTTGCCTCTTCAGGATCAGTACCTTGGCAGAGCCAAGGGGCTTGTCCCAGAAGTCACAGCGAGGAGCAGAGGTCAGGGATGAAAGACACAAGACATGCAGTGTGTGTCTGCTAGTTACAGTTCTCTCTCTATATTTTTTTTCTGTGTATCTCTCTCTCTCTCTCTCTTTGTGTGTGTGTGTGTGCGCGCGCGCGCGCGTGTGTGTGTGTGTATCTCCTTCTCTCTCCCTCTCTCTTACTTACAGGATGAATTGGCCTTTCTGTTATTGCTATCATTTGTTCTGGGGGCTTTGCCCTGTACGAGAACATCTGTCACAACAGCGTCACACCCCGGGGTTTCCTGGAAACACTTCAGTGCGGACTTGGAACCCTGCTTAGAACGAGCCCGGCCCTGGAATGTTGTGAGCTGTAACCTCTGCCCACGTCACACTGGCTCCCTTGTTTCCTTTGCAAAACGTCACCGCCATCCATCCCGCTGTTGTTCAACGAGAAGGGTTGGCAGCGAGCCCAGAGCAGCCCCAGGCCCCTGTCTTGCCAGGAGAAGAGGGTATGCGGGCCTGGGCCACCGCCTTCCCACCACACCATTACTTGGTGCCCATCCCACTGCCCTGCCTGGTGAGAAGGGGATGCGGGCCTGGTCCACCTCACCTCTCCATGGCACCCACTCTCCTGCCCTGCCTGGCTCCCTGTGGGGAGGAGAGGTCTGAGTGCAGAGCAAAGAGCAGTCTGGGTGGGCAGACTTATAGCCCTGGGATTGCAACACATGAGTCTCTTGTAGCTCTCCGCATGGCACTAATGGAGTGCCCCCCAAAGGTCCATGCGCAGTGCCCCCAATGTCCATGGGTACCCATCAAGGCCCATCAAGGCCCATGAGTGCCCCCCAAGATCCAAGAGTACCCCCAAATATCCATGAGTCTCCCCCAAGGTGTCATGAGTGCCCCCAAGGTCCATGCCTGAAATGCTTGGTCTCTGCGGTGGTGCTATGCAAGTGAAACGTTTGAGAGGCAGGGCCCAGCAGGAAGTCATGGGGCAAGCTTCCTCACCTCTCCTTACTCTCTCCCTCTTTTTACTTCCTAGATATGAGGAAAGTGGTTCTGCTCCAACCCACACCCCTGCCAATGATGTGCACCCCACCATAACTTTCAGCCAAGGCCAGTCCATCTTGGACTGCAGCCTCCACAACTGTGAGCCAAAATTACCTTTTTCTCCTTGTAAGTTAATTAGCTTACATATTTGATGATAATTAGAGAGTGCTGACAAAACAGAGGAGACTAGCCAATGAAGAAGCATGAATGAGAAGCTTGATACTACAGAAGGCTGGGGACCAGTTCCCTGGGTCATGGACATCGTACAGCGCATCCCTCAGAATGGATTTCTATGAGGCGAGGAAGCTACAAGATTGACTGGCTGAGCAGGAAGCCTTCCCGTCCTTCAAGTTGGTCTGCAGAAAAAGGGGCCAGAGACCCGTTCCCAAGCAAAGAGTACAGGAAGCCATCAGGCCTGCTGGAGATGTCTGTGGGTAATCTCCAGGGACCCTAAAACCCCTGCCATATGTAATGACGAGTGATAAGCTTCTTCTAACCATGCCCCATGGGGAGATGCGCTTGTGTATATCTATTTTGGGTTTTTCTTAAGGTCCTACAAATCCTTTCAACAATCCTTAAATTGGCATCGTTACACAAATGAGCCTCGAGGATGTCTCTGAACGGAAGGCCCCTGATATGAAACAAAGCCTTCACTGGTGGCGTGAGTCTGATTGCCCTAGAATCCTGATCCAGGATCCGTGAAGCCCCAGACAGAGACTTTGGACCCAGGGAGGAGGTCAGGTCTCACCAGTTTTCCATGGAGACCAAGCAGGGAAAAGATAGTGGCCTACTTTGCAGTGCTTTGAAGTTCAGATGGAAAGCACAGCAGGGAGACCCACACCCTTCCCCCAAGAAGCTGTGGGGGGTGGGGGTTAGGGGGATGAGCTCAGCAAAGACTGGGATGAACTGGATTCTGGTGAGAATGAGTCCTGGGGGAGGGGGGAGGGGCTCTGCACCCACCCATGCAGGCCTGTTTGCTTTCAAAGCCCTGGGTGGAACAGGGTGGGCTTTACAACAACAGAAGCCTATCAGGGAAAACTTTCCTGGAATCCAGCCATGGAAAATTTCACCCAACGAGACCACTTGATATTTTGATCCATGGTGCCCCCCCCCACCCCACCCCTCTCAGGCACTCGGAACCTCTATCTTTAGCTGATATCCTGACGCAGTGATCTCTGCCAACTCAGGGAAATTTTCCATAGACATTGGAGCTTCTGCTGCATGAATTCTGCATGGATGGCTCCAACGAGGAAGGAACGTCTCCTTCACTCCGGGGCCACAGCCCATGCTAGGGATCAGTTGTTAAACAGATGGAACAGGACAAGTGGGTTGTCTGCCACCTTAACTTTAGAAGCAAACTTACAAACAGCTCCCCTGGGTGATGGTAAAAGGGTCACAGGACAGACAACTCAAAAGACGAGAGTTCTGTGTTCCGGTTGACTCTGTGAGTAACTAGCGCTGTGGCCTTGGATGAATCATTTGTGTATCTAGACCTGTAAACCGATAACTCCATCAGGGTTAGCCATCTTTTACAACATTGAATAGAGCCTCGGTCGCTAAAATGGCGTCTTAGCCACCCAAAGAGTGTGTTGTACATGGTAGGTGTTCAGGGTTTAGGGACTGAATGAATGAATGAATGAACTGTGGTAAACATGTCACAGCTTCTGACTTGTATACCCATTGCAGACATGACTAATTGACTTTGTTTTCTCTTTATATTTAAACATCCATGGAATAGAATCTTTCTAACATAATGCTCTAGATAGGCACACCCAATCTAGCAGAGTCCACATGTGAAATGATATCTAATTGGCATATCTCGGTCATTTCTAGAAATTTTTTACATTCAACTTTTCTTGCAAAGAGATGGCTTAGCGATTAAGACACTTGTCTGCAAAGCCAAAGGACCCAGGTTCAATTCCCTAGGACCCAAGTAAGCCAGACACACAAGAGGGTACATGCATCTGAAGTTCATTTGCAGTGGCTGGAGGCCCTGGCACGCCCATTCTCTCTCCCTCTCTCTGTCTCTCCCTGCCTATTTCTGTATCTCTCTCTCAAATAAATAAAAATAAAGAAAACACTGAAATGTAAATTAATAGAAACTCAGAAATGATAAATACTTTGGTCTCATTTGTCTGTAAAAGAATATAGATTTTTTAAACTGAATGTAGTGGCTCACGCCTTTAATCCCAGCACTCGGGAGGCAAAGGCAGGAGGACTGCTGTGAGTTTGAGGCCATCCTGAGACTCCATAGTGAATCCAGGTCAGCCTCGGCTAAAGACCCTACCTTAATAAACCAAAAAAAAAAAAAAAAGAATATAGATTTTTATTTATTTATTTATTTATTTGAGAGCGACAGACAAAGAGAGAAAGACAGATAGAGGGAGAGAGAGAGAATGGGCGCACCAGGGCCTCCAGCCTCTGCAAACGTACTCCAGACGCGTGCGCCCCCTTGTGCATCTGGCTAACGTGGGACCTGGGGAACCGAGCCTCGAACCGGGGTCCTTAGGCTTCACAAGCAAGCGCTTAACCGCTAAGCCATCTCTCCAGCCCAAGAATATAGATTTTTTATTATCCTAACAGGGAAAGGAAATACATTTGGTCAGCGAAAACCCCACAAAGTGAGGCTACTTAGAGATCTTACAGGTAAATCTACATATACTTCTAGACCCCTTTGGAAGCCATCCAGCTTCTTACCTCAAGTATATAGAAAAGCACCCAGTTCCAAACATAGTCCCATCCCAGTAACTGGCCGCCTCTGATCACTCTACTTCTAGAAGGGTCCAATGTCTCACATCCCAGGGCCACATTCTCCCACCACGTACACCAAAGTGAAGTATTAAGTGTGACAACCAGAGGAAGGAAAAGTCAGCAAAAGACAAGAGAAAGCGAGATAGGAAAAGTCATTTTCAATACGCGAACCTTCTATATTTTCAGCCTCATTGACCCAGTTGTCTGGAAATAGTTGGTTGCACTAATCCATGATCCTCTGTGTTTAGCCTGAGAGACTTTTTCCTGAGGCACAAACATTGAAGCTCACCAAATGGCTTTTGGAACATCATCAAAGAAACCCGACTGTATGAAGTTGCCCATCTTCATGTTTGAATTCAAGAGCTGCTGACCATCTTGGACCCAGATGACAAGTCCCAAGTAGGTAAGCCGTGCCCACGATCCTTCTCTGCCCCATCTGTTGACATCAGTTCCGTGCCCTTGCCTGGTAGCAAACCTACGTCTTTGCCAATTGCCAGGTGTTAAATTAGCTTCATCCCCGTACAATGAGAAGAAACAAAGCAGGTCACTGCCTCACTCACCACATGTGCAAAGCAGAGGCACAGATGTTCCCTCTGGCCAAAAAGTCAGCTCTCAAAATACGCCTGTTGTTCATTGTCTTCCAGACGTGACTCTCAGGGAATAAATCTTCCAGAAATCTCTGCTCATGAAAACAAATGGATGATGTTTGAATTCCTCCCAAGTAGCTTTAGACATGGGTGGGGAGCATATATTTTATTTGCTCTGTTAATTGCTGAGAATCTTAACTTGTACTCATGAAGGCTTCAATCAAAATCCTTAGAGGGGAGCCAGGCGTTGTGGTGCACACCTTTAATCCCAGCACTTGGGAGGCAGAGGTAGGAGGATCGCCATGAGTTCGAGGCCACCCTGAGACTACATAGTGAATTCCAGGTCAGCCTGGGCTAGAGTGAGACCCTACCTCAAAAAAACAAAAACAACAACAACAAAAAAAAAATCCCTAGGGTGGGCGGGGGGGGGGGGGCTAGAGAGATGGCTTAGCAGTTAAGGTGCTTCCTTATAAAGCCAAAGGATCCAGGTTTGATTCCCCAGGAGGACCCATGTAAGTCAGATGCACAAGGTGGTGCATGCGTCTGGAGTTCGTTTGCAGGGGCTGAAGGTCCTGGTGTGCCCATTCTCTCTTTCTCTACCTGCCTCTCTTTCTCAAATAATTTTTTTTAAGGGGAAAAATCCCTAGGGCACTTAATTAGTGAATGAATAGATTTAACCAGAGCCTAGGGATGAAGAGTCAGAGAAGCAGGTATGGAAGGAAGCGCTGGGGACTGTCAGAGAGCAGCTCTAACTCCCTCAAGATTGGTCCTGCTGCGGTTCATTCCCAGATCTACAAAAACAAACAGAGCACTCTAGCCTAGAGCATTAGCCTGGATGTGGTGATTTCAGCCCATAATCCCAGCATTCAAAGGGCTAAGGCAGGAGGATCAAAAGTTTAAAGGCGGAGAAGAGAAGACAGAAGGGAGGGAAATTCGACTGTCCAGCTGGGGAAAGACAGAGTGCAGTTTGTGATCACCCATCAACTTCACATAGTTCCATTCTTTCTTAACTAACATGAAATTTCCCCCTGGAAGAAACATGCTAATATGCCCAAGTTAAGATACTTTTAACAAAGAAAAATTTTGGTGAGCACTATTTTGACCACAAAATTGTGTCTATCAGTGATAGACAGTTTCCCGCCACCGAAGATTTTGCTTTCTCTCCTTTAAATGAAATTCTTCTTGGTAAGTGAGGGCCCAGCCCAAGACTTTCAAGTAATGTATGAATCCCGGCAGTTGCAATGAATGGAGGCCTCAAACACCTGCTTTAAGTAGAGTCTCCCCATTTTCAGCCAACCAGAAGATAGCCCTGTTTGCCAGGAAGACACACCTTGTGTGATGTCACTGGAGTTTGCCATAGCAGCTAGGATGCTCCACCAACCCCCATGCCCTGAACCAGGAGGAACACACCCTATTGCCATTCTCTGGGGACACAGCTCCCCACCGCTCCTACATCCCGTCCCGAGGTCTCAGAACAGACCCAGCCTTTAAGATCCTGTCCGTCATCCTCTTGATCAACCTTTGCTGCTGTGGTTTCCAGGAATGTACTCCATGTGTAACCTGCCACCCAAAGGGAGCTGGGTGGGAATGGGGGGAGGGGGGCGTCAGTAGTCTGGGTTTTCACAGCTTCCATTTGGAAGGTGGCTGACTTACCAAACCCCTCTGTCTTCCTGCTTGGCACACATTCTGGAATCTTCAGACACTGCTACGTGATTCTGACCTTCTCAGATAGCCATCTGCTTAAGTTTCTCCAGGCTACGAGTAATAGTGTCTGACCTTCTGGAAGGCCTGAATGAGCTAGCTCGGGTACCACTTCTCGCAGGGCCGAAGCGATGCAGCCCGGGCGCAGGCGCGGCTGGGTCTGGGATGCACCTCTTCCCGCTTTCTAAGAAAACCCCACGCAGATCCCCAGCTCTAGCTTAGAGCTGACAACTGTGTACTGAGATCTCAGGAGGCAGAAATCCCACCAGGGGTGCCATGCTGTGAAAATTCCTATGAGGAAGCTCCTTCCTTCCAACACAGTCTGGAAGATGTCTGCCAGCCCTGCTGAGCAGCCACGGGGTCATCGTCCCTCAGAGGCAGTGAGCCGCTGGGGCCCTGCCCTCCAGAGAGAACTGGTTTGGGGCCTCTCTTTCCAGCCCCACGTTTGCTCAGGGCTATCACATTGGCAGCCTGAAATCAGCTGTGGTGAAAGAACTGATGCTGTAGAAGTTGGTCACATACTGCCAATCAGGGCTCTTAAATCCCAGGGGATTGGTTGTGAGCCTATGAAAAGGAAGGCTGCCAAATGGCCCCGGCCCGGCAGCAGGGAATGGGTTCCAGCTGGCTGCCTCAATGGAGACAGTACCGAGCTCCAAAAGCTGTGACCAGCGCCGCTGGGTACACTCAGTGACGGTTACAGGGCTGTGTTCTAGAGTTGACAAGGAAGAAGACGACCAAGGGCTTGCCATGGGGATGCACGGGCTCCACAAAGTTGACCCACTGTAGTAAAATGAGCTCCTGGGAGCTGGTTTGGATGCCATGAAATGCATCCTGGCTCGGTGATCAGCGCCTAACATCTACTTTGTCACCGGCCTGACCTCTCAGGTCTCCCAGGGGACGAGGAAGAATGAAGGTGGACCAAGCTCATGTCGGCCCACGTTGGGTGAAGCAGTCTTGTGCGGAGGCCAGTGCAGCTCTCCTCCCACGCAGCCTTGGTTTAGCTGTCAGCCTACCCGGTTGTTACAAGACAGGCACTTTAGCGAAGCCATGGAGCCAAGCATCTACTCAATTTTTTTAAAATTTTTTTGTTTACTTATTTATTTGACAGCAACAGACAGAGAGAGAGAAAGAGGCAGAGAGAGAGAATGGGTGTGCCAGGGCTTCCAGCCACTGCAAACGAACTCCAGATGCGTGCGCCCCCTTGTGCATCTGGCTAACGTGGGTCCTGGAGACTGAGTCTCCAACCAGGGTCCTTAGGCTTCACAGGCATGTGCTTAACACTAAGCCATCTCTCCAGCCTGTCTACTCAATTTTTAAAGGGTGTTCATCAGGCCCCAGCAGGTCAGGACAGAAACTTGCATAGGGTCACATGTTGGCAGAAGTTTGGAGATAGACCTACCTGTCTGATTCCAGCGTCGAAACCAATGGCGTCACGCCAGATGGTCAGCAAACTCTGCTTGATTTTGTCTGGAAAACTGCAAAAAATCCACCACACCCATCTCATGGAAGAATAATTACCAAAAGGAAAAAGAAAAAACCTTTGGAAAAAAGTTTTATTGAAATACAATTCATGTCAGTTCAGTGGTAGAATATTTACCTGGCATGCATAAAATCTAGGGTTCAATCCCCAGAACTCGGAGGATCACCCTTTAAAAAGCTACAATTTGGTGACGTGAAGGCTTAGACATGTCACCCCAAAATGAGGCACTTTAGAAACTCAGAAAACTATAGAAGCAAAAAGGACAGCCTCAAATCATCTCCTACCTTTCTGTGTGAGAGGCACCTATAATAGAATTCTCTTGAGCTAAGGAGATTGTTCAGTGGTTAAAGTCACTTGCTTGCCAAGTCTGCAGGCCCAGGATGCATTCCCCAGACCTACATAAAGCCAGGTGCTTAAAGTGGTACATGCATCTCGAGATCATTTGCAGCAGCAAGAGGCCCTGGCATACCTATACCTTCTCTCGCTTTCCCTCTTTTATAAATATACCAAAAATCTTCTCTATCCTGCTCCTCTTAAAGTTGGTCATCAGACTGTAATGGGGTCCTTGAACCCCAAACCCTAGGTCCATGTCTCAGTTTAATCAAAGAATTGAATAAGCTAAGACTGAGAAGGATAATTATTGAATTATTATATTTATCTAGGGAAGTACAGAACCAAGGAAAGACACCCATGTGACTTGACAGCCCACAAGGTGGGCCTGAAAAAAACCTCAGAGAGGACAGAAAAGAAAGAACAAAGAGCTCCTGTCATGTGGAGAGAGAGCCCATTTGGAAAGTAAGGGGCTAGGGACTGAGCCAAGGAAAAACTCACCAGCAGCTGGAGGCTCCTGAGTGGTCAGGCAGTTCAGAGAGGGCTTGCCCTCCCCTTGCAAACACGTTTATGACCTTGTGGTGGTGGTCCCTACCTTCTGGCTCAGGCAAAACAGTGTGGGTGATTGGTCTGGGCTAGGGGCTATCTCAGATAGAAGCTAGCCATGACACCAAGTTCTGGGAGCTGAACTTGACCAAATACAATGTCAGGATTAGAAAAGGGTCCTCCCTCCCAGGAGGGTCCCAGATTGTTTGTAGAAAAACAGATCTCCTTTAGGCAAGAGATTTGAATCCAGATCATCATTTGATTTCTAGCAAGTACAAACTTCAAGAATAGACACCAAAACATACCTGTTCCTTACTTTTAAGGGCCCAGTCACCCTAACTGCCTAAAAGAGCTACCTGACTCCCTCCTAAGACTCTCAAGAAACAAGTGACCTGCTGTCCGCTCAGAGGAAAGCAGTGAAGGAGAGAGGCACCACAAGAAAACTCTGAGCAGGGCCTGCTAAATTCTTCCCACTCCACAGTGGCTGCATCATACCCACTTTTCTCCCATCATGCTATAAAACACTTCCATTGGGTGTTTTCTAATATATATATTTTATTTATTTGAGAGAGAAAGGGGCAGACAGAGAGGGAGTGTGGATGAGCCTCTCACCACTGCAAACAAACTCCAGACACATGCACCACTTTGTGCATCTGGCTTAATGTGGGTACTAGGGAACTCAACCCAGGCCTTCAAACTTAGAAGGCAAGTGCCTTTAACAGCTGAGCCATCTCTCCACATCACCACACCCCCAACTCCCCCAAGCCCCCCAAACCCCCCAGCCCGTCCCCCCCGCCCCCGCGCCTTCTATTCTTCACCAAACACAAGCATACAGATAACTTTCCTTGGCTTTTTGGGCTTTCATTTCCAAAGGCTCCAGTGTCATGTAAAACTTTAAAGAAATGTTTTGTGCTTTTTTCTTACTAATCTGTCTTTGTAAAAAGGGTATCATGAACCTTACAACAGGTGAGAAAAACATATGACTTTTTACCCCCTGCAGTGGGTTTCAGTATATCCACAGAGTTGTACGCCCTACCACTATCAAATTCCAGAATATTTCCATTGCCCCTACAGAGGAGCCCAGTCCCATTGACGGTCACTTCCTATTCCCTCCTCCCTGTCGCCCCAGGCAACCGCCAATCTGTCTCGTGGATTTACCTATCGACAGTCTCTGTAAGCGGAATCACATGACATGTGGCCTGTCGTGTCTGACTTCTTTCACTTAGCACAATATTGACATATCTACTGTAAAGTTCATGGAGTTCTACAGATGAAATCTACTAAGTCAAAAGACAAACATATGTAGTTTCATTTAAATACCAATGAGCTACAGAAGCAAGACTTGGAATGCTTCAGTGCCAGCATAAGGTGTTTTCAAATTCAATCTTTTTCACCGTGTGCCTTTTATATGCTAGACATAAAATACACAAAACCCTTGACCTCAGGGAACACACACATTATGGTATAAAAGAAACAAAAACAGAAATGAACATTTAACAAATGCATATAGTTTAAAATAACTGTGGGTGAAAAAGAGCAGGCCTGTGTGAAGGACACTGAAGGTCTCTCTCTCTCTCTCTCTCTCTCTCTCTCTCTCTCTCCTCCCCAGCAGGAGTCACTGGGACCCCATGCCATAGCCCCTCTCTGGAGGTTACTGGGCCTCTTTCCCACCATGGACTGAACCAGCAGTCAGCAATCCCCATTCCTTCTGAACTACGTTCACCTTCCTCCCAGATTAGGCCTCCTTTCTCTCAGAAAGCCTGAGCCCAGGGGCTGGGGAAATGGCTCCGTAGCGATAGGCACTTGCTTGCAAAGCCTGTCAGCCTAGGGCTCAATTCCCCAAGCACCCCTATAAAGCTGAACACAAAAAGTGATGCATGCGTCTGGAGTTTGTTTGCAGCTACAAGAGACCTTGGCAGCGCGCGCGCGCACACACACACACACACACACACACAAATTAAAATTTTTTGAAAGAAAGAAATCTTAAGGGCTGGAGAGATGGCTTAGCGGTTAAGCGCTTGCCTGTGAAGCCTAAGGACCCCGGTTCGAGGCTCGGTTCCCCAGGTCCCACGTTAGCCAGATGCACAAGGGGGCGCACGCGTCTGGAGTTTGTTTGCAGTGGTTGGAAGCCCTGGCTCGCCCATTCTCTCTCTCTCCTTCTATCTGTCTTTCTGTCTGTCACTCTCAAATAAATAAATAAAAAATGAACAAAAAATATTTTTAAAAAAAAATATTAAACAGAGAGGAAAAAGAAGTTGTTCCTCCTCCCTTCTCCAATCCATGGCCTCAACCAAGCTGTTCCTGGAAAGACATGAACGAACGTGTGCTCCACTAGATAGGGCACCAATGACAGACCAAAGGAAGGCGTCCATCAAGGTCCAGCTTCATATAGCCAATGAGTTTATTGGGCTAGCTTACAAGGGCATACATAGGTAATGAGATTGGGGGTACCGATAGGGTGACTGGTCCCCCGAAGGTGAAAAGCACAGGAAAGTTTGCACTTGCTAGAAATCAAAGATGATCTGATTTCTTATCTTGCCTACACCTGTTGTTCCACAAACAACCAGGACCCCCCACCCCCCGGGAGGAGGTCTTTAATAGGTTTAAACATTGTGGTTAGTCTAGTTCAGCCCCCAGAACTTGGTGCCAGAGCTGACGTCTTCCTGAGATAGGCTTTAGCCCTAATCAACCAGCTGGCCTTCTGGTTCACCTGAGTGGAAGACAGCCCACCACTTTAAGGTTAGAAATACCCTTGCAAGGGGAAGGCAGGCTCTCAGATCAAGTGGGAACTTGTAGCTGTGGGTGAGTTTTTCCTGGGCTGGGCCTGGGCTGGTTCGGCCTTGGCCCAGGTTCCAGCCTGGAGGGACCCCTCGCCTTTACTCACTACATGGGCTCCTGTGTTCTCCCCAGCTCCCCACATGGCAGGAGCTCCTTGAACTTTCTTTTCTCTTTCTCGCCATGCTTTTTTTCCCAAGGCCCTCCAGGTGGGATCTCTAGCCACATGAGTGCCTTCCCTCGGCTCCACTTCCCTCAATCAACATAATGATTTAATAATCATCCTTCTCAGTTTTCTTTTTTATTCAATTCTTTGACTAAAATTAGAAATGAACCTAGGGTTTGGGGTGCAAAGACTTTCCTGGACCCCTAGCACCCCGTTGCAGTAAGGACTTACTTGCAAGAGCATGGGAAACCCCAAAGCAATTGCGTCACCAAAAAGTCTCCCCAGCATGGCTAATGATTTCACTGCAGCTAACTAAATGGAGCCCTTCCTCCCCCACCTTCAGTTAATCTTCCACACACTGTACTCTGAAACACATCCCCAAGACAGCGAGACCACATGCAGCCAAAACACAGTTACATGCAGCTGGCACAGAGGTGCAGGAGGGAGTGGCTGCCATCTCAGGTTAGGGGGCCTTATTACCCTCCCCACACTCTCCAATGAGGGATCATCACCAAGCCCCATCTTGATAGTCTCTTTCTGTCAGTCACAGCTACTCTGATGACCATGGTAATGGCTGTTAGGCTTGGAGGCCAGAATTCTACCAAGGTCAGAAGTGCCCTCTTCCACCCTCCCCCATGCCCTTCATCATGCCCTGGGGCTGCCCCCTCACAACCACACACAGATAACAGTCATCTGGCCAGACGTTTAAAGGTATGACATTGGCCTTGGTCTGAAATTTCCTGGGGCCTGGGGAAGTGTCCCCCAGGCTCGCATGCTGACCTTTCACAAATTGCTGTCTGCCTCAGCTCCCCTTG
Organism: Jaculus jaculus; assembly: GCF_020740685.1. NCBI lineage: Eukaryota > Metazoa > Chordata > Mammalia > Rodentia > Dipodidae > Jaculus > Jaculus jaculus. Next base: position 110,505,921 of record NC_059108.1, on the reverse strand, counting down.
GTCTGCTGAACATTGTTTTAACCCTGCATTGATTCTTCCATCTAGAAACATTCCAGTGTTTGTTTCCTCACAGCTCACCACTATCTCAAACACCAGTAAGAGTTCCTACAGTAAAACAATACACATCTTTGTGCATGGATGGTACCTATAGAAATCCTAATTTTCTCCCACCATATGCATAAATAAAAACCATATGCTTAATCATGGCTTGATAATAGCTTTTTATGTTAATACAAGAGTCAAGTATTTTGGGCCAGTTAAAAAATTTTAAATATGCTTAAAAGTAGATTTATATAGAGACTATTACTAAAATTTTGTTTATGTTTTTGTTCCTTGGTTCTAGTCATAAATTTTCTTGAGGCAAGCCCAACAGACTGGCCTTTTCTTGTGTGCAAGAAAGCAAGAGTGAAAGTGAGAGAGAGAAGGAGAGAATTGGCACACCATGGCCTCCAGCCGCTATAATCAAACTCCACATGCATGGTCCACCCTGTGCGCATGTGCACCCTTGCATGCTGGCATCACCTTGTGTGTCTGGCTTACATGGGACCTGGAGAGCCAAACAGGGGTCCTTAGGCTTCCCAGGCAAGTGCCTTAACCACTAAGCCATCTCTCAGCCCATCACAATTTTTTTTATTTATTTTAGACAGAGAGAGAGAGTATGGGCATGCCAGGGTCCCCCTGTCACAGCAAGTACATAGCATGTGCTACTTTGTGTATCTGGCTTTACATGGTGTGGTGGTTTGATTCAGGTGTCTCCCAAAAACCTATGTGTTCTGAATACTAGGTCCCCAGCTGGTAGCAATTTGGGAATTGGAGCTTCCTGGAGGTGATGTAGTGTTGGGGGCGGACTTACGGGTATTATAGCCAGTTTTCCCTTGCTGGTGTTTGGCACACTATGTTATTGCTATTGTCTACCTGATGTTGGCTAGGGAGTGATGTCCACCCTCTGCTCATGCCATCATTGTCCCTGCCGTCATGGAGCATCCCTTCGAGCCTGTAAGCCAAAATAAACCCTTTATCCCACAAGCTGCTCTCAGTTGGGTGTTTTCTGCCAGCAACGCGAAGCTGACTGCAATACCCGGTGCTAGGGAATTAACCCAGGCTGTCAGGCTTTCCAAGAAAGCACCTTCAACCAATGAATCATCTCTCCAACTGCTGCCATAACTTTTATTTTGGAGTTCTTTCTTTACCCGAATTTTCTAGACTTTTAGTTGACATTTAGTGATGAAAAAATTAAACATATACTAAAATATACCTATTACTAAAAAGAAAACGAGAGCTGGGTGTGGTAGCACATGCCTTTAATCCTAGCCCTCGGGAAACCCGGGTAGGAGGGTGGCTGTGAGTTCTAGGTCACCCTGATACTAGTGAAGTCCAGGTCAACCTGGGCTATAGTGAGACCCTACCTCGAAAAAAGGAAAAATGGAAAAGACAGATGGGAAAGGAAAACGTATCCTGAATAGCAAGGAGCCCAGGGGTGCCTGCCTCCCTGTATGGCCGCCTTGTCAGTCTCTCTCCTGGATGTGGGTGGGCTGCAGCCAGAGGCTCACATCTAATGAATAGAATACAGAGAAGTAGCGGATGTCTCTCTTCCAAGAGTGGGTGTCAGGGAAGAGTTGGCACAACAAGCCTGAGCCTGCTCTCCTTCAAAAGGCCTGCTCTGGGGCTGGAGAGATGGCTTAGCGGTTAAGCACTTGCCTGTGAAGCCTAAGGACCCCGGTTCGAGGCTCGGTTCCCCAGGTCCCACGTTAGCCAGATGCACAAGGGGGCACATGCATCTGGAGTTCGTTTGCAGAGTCTGGAGGCCCTGGCGCGCCCATTCTCTCTCTCTCCCTCTATCTGTCTTTCTCTCTGTGTCTGTCGCTCTCAAATAAATAAATAAACAATTAAAATAAAAAAAAGGACTGCTCTGGGTGGGCCCTCAACTGGCATCTGGGAGCTTGGGTTATATGAATCAAACTTCCTACTATCCCCTGAGAAGAAGGGTTCTTTATGCATCTACTATTTGGTACGTGCTACTTACGGGGTTGCTATGTGAGCAGTCCATAATAAAGCCCCGAGAATTGGGTCGTTAGTGAGGCACCAGCAGACCCCTTTTCCCTCATGCCTCAACTCACTGCTTGGTGGATTCGGCCCATCCTGTGTGACTCCACTGGGGGATGACATGTGGTGGTTTGAGTCCATTTTTCGGTGTCAACTCACGTGTTTTGTATACTTGGTTCCCAGCTGGTGGCAATTTGGAAGGCAGAGCCTCACTGGAGGAGGTGTGCTGTTGGGAGCATGCTTAAGGGTGTGATAGCCAGCTCCCCATTGCTAAAGTTTGCCTCACTCTCCTGCTGTTGTTTTCCCCCTGTGGTGGCAGAGGTGATGTCCAGCCTCTGCTCATGACATGCTTTCCCCTGCCATCACGTAGCTTCCCCTAGAGACTGTAAGTCAAAATAAACCCTTTCCTCCCATCAGCTGCTTTGGTTGGGTGTTTTTTGCCAGCAACGGGAAGGTAACTGCAACAGGACTCTTGGAAGCTTGTTCCTGGTTCTCTCGGGACTTCACTTCATGCACTTTTCCCTTTGTTGTTTTGTTTCATCCTTCTGCAGTTATAAATCATATCCCTGGACGCAGCCGCACACTGAGATATGTGAGTCCTAACAAATGATCTGAATGCCAGGTAGGTCTTGGGGACCCCCCAGCACATTAGACTACAAAAAGCCTCTCTCTACTCCTCTTCCTCCTCCCCTCCTTATGTCTCATGAACTCCCAACAGCCAGCACCTACCTCATTTATTTCTTGAGACAGACTCCTATGTTGAACAAGTTGGCCTGGAGCTTGCTACGTAGCCCAAGATGGCCTTGAACTCTCTTTCTTCCAGTCTCTGCCTCTGGAGTGCTAGGATTACAGGCATGTACCACCATGCCCCATCCCTTGAGTGAGCATACAAACACATCTTTCCCAGTTAGTCTAGGGCTCACTAAGACCCAGCTGTCACATTGACCATGGCCTTGTGAGAGACTCTGAGCCAGAGGACCCCTAAACCACACCTGAATTCCTGACCACAAAAATTATGAAATAGTAAACATGTCTTCTTTTTAAGCTGCAGGGAAGCTTTAGAGAATCTTTCAGGATCAGATAACTGTCACAACCTTTACCTAGAGAGTCTCAGCTTATCTCTCCAAAGGTTTGTTTCTTTTTTTTATTTTCTACATCAATGCATAAGTAGAAAGTTCTAGTGGACACAGAATTCCTTCCACATTGCTGTTATTATTAATGCTATCTTATGAGAACTCAAAGGCATGGGATGAAGATACAGTCTTTCCTTTTGTTACAAGCAATTTTTGCATTTCAGAATAACTGATACTTCCTTCTGGGGCAAAATGTACACTTGTTTGGGGAAGGAGGGGAAGTGGAGAGGGAAACATGTCTTTCAGGGCTGTTTGGTCACCCCAACATAAACCCCCATTCCGAAATGGAAGTGTTTCAGATGATAAGTTCAGTGAACCCACCCAATAATGTAAATGTTATTCTCTGCAGTGTGGGTGGGATTAATTTCTACAAATTGTATTTCCTTTTAGGAAAGCTGTTTGTCCCTTGTCAGGATCTCAAAAGGATTGGTGAACAGGGCTCCTGGGAGGGTAGATAAGCTTAAGGACACTTAGCAAGAAAGTAATGCTTGCCCATGCAAAATGATGTTGAGAACTGGAGAGGTGGCTTGGTGGATCAAAGCATTCGTTGCATGCATGACTGCATAAATTTGAATCCCCAGAACCCATGTAAAAGCCAGACACAGTGAAAAGCATCTGTAATTCTAGCCTTCCTACGGCAAAGGTATGAGGTGGAGACAGGAGAATCCTTTGACAAGAAACCCTGCCTCAAAGTGGACAAGGCCAGAGAGATAGCTTAGCAGTTAAGGTACTTGCCTATAAAGCCTAAGGACCCAGGTTTGATTCCCCAGAACCCATGTAAGCCAGATTCACAAGGTGGTACATACATCTGGAGTTCTTTTGCAGTGGCTAGAGCCCCTGACATGCCCATTCTCCCTCTCTCTCTCTCTCTCTCTCTTTCTGCCCCTTTCTCAAATTAATTAATTAATTTAAAGAAACCAAGCTGGACAGCAAGGACTAACACACAGAGTTATCTTCAGATATCCACATGGACAGGTGGCAGGCACACTCACACACATGAACATATACAAATAAGATATAAATACACACACACACATTTATATATAGGATAAAGAAAGAAATGGTCAGCAGCAGACCCAGTATGAGAGGTGGACCCAAATGTATTTAGTAAGCAATTGAAGTTTTCCTTTCTTGGGTTTTCAGTGCCCTCATGTCATACCCAGCTACCCAGGCAAGTTGAATTAAGCACCACAGCTCGATCCCACCTGGGTGTGGGGCATTAAGGGAACCAGTTGTTTATATTTCAACAAAAGTTACATGGGAGAGATATTAGCCTGGAGAAGTCAGCTTTCTGAAACTAGAGGTGACATGCAAAGGAATGAAATATCAGGTAAGGAGATGAGAGTCAGGGGAGGGCAAACTTCTAGAAGAAAGAGCTTTTTGTAATCATACTAGGAGGGAGAGAGAGCCCCAGGATGCAAATATTAGAAACAAGTGTACCTCCTGCCCCGGAGGAAGCCAGGAAATCCAAGTTGTCCCCTTGTTTCTGATAAGAAATTGCAACGCAGCTGAACATGCCTGTATGTAGCCTGATTGATTCATTCAGCAACATTCTGAATCATTGAATACTCCTTTTGAAAAATTATTTCATGGGCTGGGGAAATGGCTCAGTTGTTAAAAGATGCTTTGTTTGTATAGCCTGCTGGCCTGGATTTGATTCCCCAGTACCTCAGTAAAGCCAGATGCACAGAGTGGCACACACATCTGGAGTTCATTTGCAATAGCAAGAGGCCCTAGTGTGCCTGTTCTCGCTCTCTTTCTGTCTCTCTCTATCTCTATCTCTCTCCCCTTGCAAATAAATAAGATATTTTTTAAAAAATAAAAAAGTATTTATTTATGAAAGAAAATGACATGTGCACTTCAGGGCCTCTTTCCACTTCAAACAAATTCTAGATGCATGTGCCACTTTGTGCATCTGGCTTTAAATGTATACTGGGGAATTGAATCTGGGACAAGCTTTGCACACAAGAACATCTAATGGCTGAGCCATCTCCCCAGTCCACATTAGATCCCCTTGTAAATGCAAATTATACTGACTGCCACAAATTCCACAGTACAGGAAAACTATCATTTATTTTACCAGTTTCCTCTTATTAGTCATTGAATTCATTTTCCAGATTTGTGCCATTCTTACCTACAGTGAAGTAATGAACATCTCTGTAGCTAAATCTCTCTCCAAAATCATGGTCATCTTCAGACACAGCAAGACATGCAATTGTTTGATCAAAGGATATGTACATTTTTATGAGTGATGCATTTTCAGACTCCTGGCCTCAAAGGCCAACTTTGCCCTATTTAGCCAAAATTTATCTTTTTATCCTTTTTATATAATACACAGGCATATTCTATACTTGCTTGTATATACTATAAGAAACATATGACTGAAATTTGCTTCTTCTTTTTTTTTTTTTTGCCTGGTTCTGCATAAATGATGAAGGTCATTCTAAGGAATGCTCAGAACTAATGAAGTTAGCAAACAGGAAAGCCACAACACTGGAATTTTCTTGGGACATATACCTCCCTCCATAGCCATCCCTAAAGGTGACTCTAAATGCAGGCCCTGTGGACTATAAAAGCTCTTTTACATTGAACATTTACAATTTATTCATACTCAGGGTTTTTTTTTAAGTATTTCTTTTGCCAAAAAATGTAGACTAAAAATGGATAAAACATAAGTTTTGGAGAGCTGGAAAAAGAAAATGCTTCCCTAGCTGCGGAAGTAGCTATTGCTATTCATAAGTTGGGAAAGATTGTTTGTAAAACCAGGGTTTCTTTCTTTCTTTCTTTCTTTCTTTTTTTTTTTTTTTTGTAGCAACAAGCCAGAACAGAAAATCTTCTATTTTTATCCCACTGTCTCATTGGAGATTGTGTCCTCTGCTCTTGGATATGTCCAGGCACTATAAAAACTTCCCTAATAAGCAATTCCAGAGAGAAAAAGAGAGATTCCAGATAAGAAACTGTCAGAGCGGTTGGATGTTTATCACTTCCTCAATTACTAATGATCCTTATTCTGTACAGAAAATGTAGACCATGCTCAAATATGAACAGTCATTGGTTCGAGAGCCTTTAAGTAACAGAAAAATTCTGCAACTTGTTTGCAGTGAAGCTGGATATCGTGGTCTATGCCTGTCATCCCAACACTTGGGAAGCTGGATCGAGAGTCATGAGCTCCAGGCCAAACTGAGATACAGAGAGTTTCTGGGATGCACAGAAAGATCCTATCTCAAAAAAAAAAAAAAAAAAAGAAGGTGGGGGGCTAGAGAGATGACTTAGCAGCTAAGGTACTTACCTGCAAAGCCAAAGGACATGTGTTCGAATCTCCAGGTCCCATGTAGTCATACACAGAGTGATGCAAGCACACAATGTCACACATGCACCACAAGGGGGCGCGTGTGTCTGGAGCTCGTTTGCATTGGCTGAGGTCCCTGGCACCCCCATTCTCTCTCCCCTCCCTCTTTCTCTCTCTCTCTCAAAAAACGAGGGCAGAATGGATATTAAATGTGTTGTTGTAATACAGAAGGGATTGTCAAAGAATGAAGAACAGTCACCTGGAAAAGGGTCAACACGCATGCGGCACATGCCTTCATTGCCAGCTCCAGCGGAAAAGCTGAACAGAGCTGTGAGAAACCGTGTAAACCGTGAGCAAGCAGAGAGGAACACTAAGGTGACTGAGACCTAGACCGACTTGGAGTGACAGCATTTGATCCCACCTTGTACACAAAAGAAATTACAGAAGGTAAGTGGGTGTGTTAGGTAGTTGCCAACCTCTATAACAAAATACCCAAGGTGGCCGGGCGTGGTGGCGCACACCTTTAATCCCAGCACTCGGGAGGCAGAGGTAGGAGGATTGCTGTGAGTTCGAGGCCACCCTGAGACTCCATAGTGAATTCCAGGTCAGCCTGGGCTAGAGTGAGACCCTACCTTGAAAAAAAAAAAAAACAAATACCCAAGGTAGTTGCCATATGGTGAAAAGTTCATTTTGGCTAACAGTTTGGATTCCAGTTTAAAATTTGGTACATTCATTTCTTTGGGCCTCTGGTAGGTGTGTAGAACGGCCATCATAGAGCTCCCAGGGTGGAAAAACAGCTTACCTCATGGCCCGGAAGCAAAATAAGAGGGAGTGACGAAAATCCCACTGTTCCCTTGGAGGGCACCCCCTCAATAACCTAAGGACCTCCCACTAGGCCCCACCTCCTAGAATTCCTCTTCCGATAGGAGCAAACCTTTAACACTCAAGCCTTTGGGGCTATTCAACGTCCCAACTAGAGTAGGAGAAGTGAGAATGACCAGTGACGATGAAGGAGCCAAGGCTGAGAAAGCAACGAGGCAGGGGCCCAAGGGGCAAGAGCACCCCCAATTGGAGGGTCACCTAGCTACATAGCAAGGCCCCATCTCAAAAAATTGGCCCCCAGGGCTAGAGAGATGGCTTAGTGCTTAAGGCGCTTACCTGCAAAGCCAAAGGACCCAGGATTCCCCAGGACCCACATAAGCCAGATGCACATGTGTCTGGAGTTCATCTGCAGTGGCTAGAGGCCCTGGCACGCCCATTCTCACTCTTTTTTTCTCTCTCTCTCTCAAATAAATAAGTGAAAACAAAATATTTTTAATTGCTCCCAAAGGACTTTCCAAATAGAACTCCAGTTGCCTAGGAAGTAAAGCAAATGATTAGCAAATAGGACCTCATGAAACTAAAAAGTTATGGTACAGCAAAGGAAACTATCAACTGAGTCAAGAGATGACCTACAGAAAGGGAGAAAACCTGACCCATCTGACAAAGGATTAGTGTCTTGACCACATAAGGACACCAAAGCACTAAACATCAAGAAAACAAACAAGCCAAACAAAAAGTGAACCCTGGAGCTGAAGTTTTCAAAGAAGAAGTAACAATTAATAAGTGTATTTAAAAGTGTTCTACATCCTCGGCCATCAGGGACATGCAAATTAAAACCACTTTGGGATGCCGTCTTCCTCTAGTCAAGATGCTTAGCATCAAGAAAACAAAAGACAATAATTGTTGGTGAGGGTCTGGTGGAAAGAGGGACCCTTACCCACTGTTGGTGACGTTGTAAACTGGTACAGCTACTACAGAAATCAGTGTGGAGGTTTCTCAAAAAGCTATGATTAGAACCACGATATGACCAGCCATAACACTCCTGGGCCCATACCCTAAGAGCTCTAGACTCTACCAAACAGATACTTGCTCACCCATGTTTATTACTGCTCTATTCATAATCCCTAGGAAACATAATCAGACGAGATGCCCATCACCTGATGAATGGGCCCTGGCACACCCATTCTTATTCTCTCTCACTCTGTCTCACTTCTTGCAAATGAATAAGTGAAGATGTGGTGCATATATGCAATGAAATTTTACTTAGCTGTAAAGAAAAATAAAATTTGCAGGGGAATGGATGGATCTGGAAAAGATTATACTAAGTGAGATAATCTAGGCTCAGAAAGACAAGCTCCACATGTCACATGCAGATTCTCACTTTGAATTTTTAGATATGTTCTATGTAAGTAGGAGTGAGAATTAGTAGAAGCCAGGAAGCTAGAAATGGGCTATAAGAGGTGGTAGAGAGCGGGGAGGAAGGCTTTAAGGGGCAGGGCTAATGGAACACATGTTATGTGAAAGTAGATTGGCAGAATATTGAGGATGGACAGTAAGTGAGAATAAGCTTGGAGATGCGTTGAGGAGAAGAGAGGATGGCTAACCAAAGCTTATGAGGTAGGAAAAGGTCATATGGAAACCTACTTCTGTATTAGCTAATTAAAATTGTAATTAAGGGCTGGAGAGAAGGCTCAGCAGTTAAGGCACTTGCTTACGATGCCTAATGATCAGGGTTCAAATCCCTAGTACCCACATAAAGCCAAACGCACAAAGTGGTGTATGCCTGTGGAGTTTCTTTGCAGTAGCTAGAGGCCCTGGTGCACCCATTCTCACTCTCTCTCTCACTCTTTTTCTATATATATCCTTGCAAATAAATAGAATATTTTTAATATACATATATATTTTTAAAGTTTGGCTGGGCGTGGTGGTGCATGCCTTTAAACCCAGTACTTGGGAGGCAGAGGTAGGAGCATGTCATGAGTTTGAGGCCACCCTGAGACAACATAGTGAATTCCAGGTCAGCCTGGGCTTGAGCAAGACCCTACCTAGAAAAACCAAAAAAAAAAAAAAAAAAAAAAAGGTTGGACAGAATTTCCCTGTATGGGTAGACGATGCTGTTCCCCCAAACCCATAGATTATTATAGAAAAATTCCAACACCAAGCATAGAATACCACTCAGCAAAGTATTGGTTAGTGAGGACTGTGATCCCCCTCTAAACAGTACAGATAATTTCTAGGGCTCTTGGTTGCCTATCAGAGCTAGATGGTAAGACCCTGTAGCAGTTACCATCTCATTGCTGGACAAAAACACCCAACTCAAGAAGCTTATGAAAAGAAAAGGATTTATTTCCAGCTTACAGTTCCCAGGGGGAAAGTTTCTTCATTGCAGGAAAAAGGCGCCTAACAGGAGCAGAGAGCTGGACATCACATCCCCATATCAGCAGGGACCAAGTAAAGAGAATGAGTCTGCTGAGGCAAGCGGGGCTGGGCTGTGGCACCCCAAAGCCTACCCCAGTGACAGACCTTCTCTAATAAAGCTCCACCTCCAAAGACTCCACCAGCTGCAGATTCAGAATGAGGCTTCATCCCAGACCCATGAGGCTACAGGGCACGTTTCACATTTGAACCAACAAAGACCCTATTACTGGAGACACCACTTGTTCCGGTCGCACGATCCTGAGTCATCAGGCTGAAACTGACCTGGAAGTCTTCTCCCTGCTGGCTAGCTGTCACAGTGCTGGAAAGTGCTCTTCAGGCCGCTGGGGGAGAAATATCATCAACAATCTTACCCAGCAAGTGGACCCTACAAGCTACACTTTTGATTAGGCAGGCAAGATGTGCACACTGACTGCTTCCATAGTGGCATGACAGCTAGGGAGAACCCAGCTGCCCTCTAATTTGATGAGGCCTGCTCCCCGGGAGAGAACTCATGCTTGGTACTATAGACCTAGTCAACAGCCTGTGGTGAGGGAGGTCATGGGCCCTAAGAGCAAATCTACTGGTTTTGTTTAGCTAAATGAACACATTGTGTACCCATAAAATTGCCCTCCAAATATGTATGTCTATGCCCATATATTAGTGCCATTCTTACCATTGACTAGAGAAGCTTCTCTTTACAGATGGTGGTCACTACTGAGGAAACTCAAAACTTATCAAAGTGCTGGGAATGAGTGACACTGGAGTGCTTAGCACTAAATGAGGCATCTCGATCACCCCCTCCAAGTCTCAGGGAACAATGTAGAAGAGGGGCCGGAAACAATGTAAGAGCCAGAGGACGGGGCGGAGAGCTGTGGATTGCAGTTGTCCAGACAAGACTTGATTGCTACACTCATGACCTCACAGTGAATGCCAGAACTTGCACAAGACTCACGTGATACTGGGCCCATCAACATTCCATCATGTATAACGGGGGAGGAGGGCGTGAGGCCCTCATTCCTTCCTAAGGAGTTATAAGAAGTTAATGGTGGCTGGAGGAGTGGGAGACATTTTATGTAGTAGTGGTTAAGCACTTGCCTATAAAGCCTAAGGATACCGGTTCAAGGCTTGATTTCCCAGGACCCACATAAGCCAGATGCACAAGGTGGCACATGCCTCTGGAGTTCATTTGCAGTGGCTGGAGGTCCTGGTGCACCCATTCTCTCTCTCTGCCTCTTTCTCTCTGTGTCTGTTTGTCACTCTCAAATATATGTTTATGTATTGCCAATAAAATCCGCCCCCAATAATCTTCTTGATATCTTTGCATGTGTTTAGTCAGCTTCATGCTGGGGATCCAATGGTGTCACAGCTCTGGCCTCACAGAGCAGCTGGCAAAGGGCTCGGCGGGCCTGGCAGAGGTGTGTCCACTTAGCTTCTTTTGTTTGTTTATATCTCAATACTCATATCTCCTTCAGCATTCCCAGAAAAGTTTAAGCTTCTTGTCCAATTTTCAAGTTTATTTTGTTAAAACTAGATACATGGCTAGAGAGATGGCTTAGTGGTTAAGACACTTCCCTGAAAAGCCAAAGCACACTGGTTCAATTCCCCAGGACCCATGTAAGCCAGATGCACAAGGGGGCGCACACATCTGGAGTTCATTTGCAGTGGCTGGAGGCCCCAACAAGCCCATTCTCTCTCTCTTTCTCTCTCTCTCTCTATTAGCCTTTCTCACTCTTTCTCTCTATCTCTCTGAAATAAATTTATACATACACACACACACACACACACACACACACACACACACACACACACATATTGGTAGGGTCACACTTGAGCCCAGGCTGCTCTGGAATTCACTATGGAGTCTCAAGGTGGCCTCGAACTCAAGGCAATCCTCCTACTTCTGTCTCCCAAGTGCTGGGATTAAAGGCATGCGCCACCACACCCAGCCAAATAAATAAATATTTTTTAAAAACTAGATACAAAAGCCTTGCCCCTGTGTTTGCATAAATGACAGCAAGAGGATGACTCCATTGTCACTTCCTCGGCATGGCAGAGCTCCAGCTCCTCCTCAGCCTATCTGGATGCACGGGAAGATGGTGACTGCGCACAGACAGCCACAGTTAGGGTCCTGGTCTGAATACGAAGGAGGCAATGAGTGAGCCCATGCATCCATCTCTCTCTGCTTCCCGACTGCAGAATGAATGTAATTAGCTGCCTCATGCTCCTGCCGCCACGCCTTCCCCTCCAGGATGGACTGTGTGGTGGTTTGAATAAACTCATGTGTTCCAAATGTTTGGTCCCTAGTTGGTGGCAAGTTGGGATGTGGAGGCTTGCCTCGAGGTCCCTGGGAGTGGACCTCGAGGTTGATTAGCCCCCTGTTAACCAATGCTCGTTCAGCTCACTTTCTTGCATTTTCCACCTGCTGTAGCAGAAGTGATGCCCACCTCTGCTCATGCCATGCTTTCTGCTACCATCATGAAGCTTCCCCTCGAGGCTGTAAGCCAAAACACATTCTTTCCTCCCATCAGCTGCTTTTGGCTGGGTGTTTTGTTCCAGCAAGGAGAAGGTGAACACAGCAGCCTGCAGCAGGGTGTGGTGGCACATGCCTTTGATCCCAGCCTTCGGGAGGCAGAGGTAGGAGGAGCGCCGTGAGTTCGAGGCCACCCTCAGACTCCATAGTGAATTCCAGGTCAGCCTGAGCTAGAGTGAGACCCTACCAAAAAAAAAAAATAATAAGTTAAAGTGAGCCCTTCCTCCCTAATTTGCTCCCTGTTAATTTTATTTTTATTTTTGTCACATAGAAAAAAAAAATGACTAACACACTCCTGCTCACACATGGTCAAGTGTGGGGGCCACCATTTTGAAGGCCAGTCACCACTTAAAGAAAAGCCCTTACTTACATGGTTAGGAAAGAATGGCCGATTGCAGTGTGTGTTTTAGGGAGCTCTCACTGTTGTGGATGGGACAGGCTTATCAATAAATACATCAAGGAAGTGATAGATTTAGTCCAGGCTAGAGGCAAAGAGAGGTTGGAATTGAATATTGGTACCTTCAGATTAGACCACCGCCCCCCCCACCACCACCACCGTTCACCACAGCCCTTGTCCCTTCCTATTGGACCACAGATGGCACTTCAACTATTTCCATGATCTCTCTGGCCCCTCCAGGCTTCTATGGCTGGTAAAGGTGTCAAAGGACCCACTGATTGATTTCTGGGAAGAAAAGGAAGATGTCACCAAGAGTTCTTGCCTGAGTTACTAGAAAGGATGCAACTCCATGAATCCCCTGAAGAAACGGGTTCTGCTTACAGGACCACTACCCTGAGAAGCTTATCTTTATCAGAGTTAACTGAAGACACCTTTGGATCATCCCCAAACGTCCAGAAAGAAAGTGATGACACAGACCCACCAGCGTCTTCCTCTTAGATGTCCAGCTTCCAGAAGTGTGAGGAAATAGGCTTCTGCTGTAGTAAGCCACTACCTTGGAGGCGCTTTGCACTTCGCTGCAGCTGTCCTAGGGGTCCAAGCAGATTCCAAGCTAGGGACCAATGTGACAGTTGACATTGCAGGAGGCATGGAGCCAGGCTGAGAGAAAATCATAGAGGGGAAGAAAGATCCAAGTCCATATCAGAGCAAGGAGCTGTGTGTAAGAAACCTGCTGGGAAGGCAGAGGGGACCCTGGACCAGACATCTGAGACAAGAGGGAACCCATGGTTTAAGGAGACACGGGTCTGTGCAGGGGTTGAGGGGAGAGGAGAATGGTAAGCAAACTTTTGCATGGCTCTGAATATCTGAAAGAGCAACTTCAGAAAGAAAAGATATGTTTGGGCCTGTGGTTTCAACCCGAGGTCACTCGGCTCTGTGTCTCTGGGTCTGGAGCGAAGCAGGATATCGAGGTGGCGGGAGCGTGCGTGGCAGACGCAGTGGCGAACAGGAGACAGAGGAAGGGAAGGGCCTGAGACAAGCGCCAACCTTCAAGGACACACCCTCAGCTAGGTCCTAACTCCTGAAGCTGGGGGGACTTCTCCAAATGAAGTCCCCAACACATGAAACTGTTTTTTGGTTGGGGTGGTGGGGAGGTGCTTCATACCTGAGCCATAGCTCAGTACAGTGCGGTGGAGTCAAGGCAGAATTGTGAAGAGGGCTGTGCTAATCATCTGAGACAGATCCTTCTGGAACAGTAAGCAAGAAACAAGAGAAGCTACCAAGTGGTTCATAAGGAGCACGTTGAAGAACTACCATTTTCTAAGGAAAAGAAACTGTGGGTGGTGGTTGATACTGTGTGGTCATGGTTGATACTGATTGTCAACTTGACAGGACCTAGAATCTCCTGGGAGGGATTCTGTGATTAGGTTAGTCTCTGTGCATGTCCGTGACTCAGTTAATTAAGATGGGAAGACCCTCGCTAACTGGGGACAGCACCGCTCCCTTGGCTGGGGTTCTGGACTGGATAAACAGGAGAGAGCTAGCTGAGCAAGCAGCATTCTTCACTCGTTTCCTCAAAGTGAACTGAATGTGACCAGCCCTTCTCCAGATCCTGTCACCAAGTCTTCCCCGCCACAATGGACTGCCACCCGGAACTGGGACCTGAAATGAACCCTTCCTGCCTTAAACTGGTTTTTGTCAGGTATTTTGTCCTAGCAACAAAAAGGTAACTAATCCATTATGTATGAGCAGTTAGAAAAGTACTGGGTCTAAGGCAATTAAATGGTAAGTTATAAAACAACAGAAAAATTACTATTAAAATGGTTGTCACTAGGGGGGAACATTATATTCTGCATGTTTCATATGTCTACAAAAAGTATATGATTGGAAATGACTAAATATTTTTAACCATAATCCTTTGTCATTTTTAAGCAGAAAAAGATAAACACTAAAAAAGAACATAGGATAAAAACCAATGAGTAAATTATCCCATCATAAATTGGCAAATCCCTTTGTATATTTGGATAAAAACAGAGCTTAAAGATGTTAAAATGCTATACATGTTTTTCACTTCCTTTATTCTGCATATTTTTCTTTGTCTCTCTTGTCTTGCTTTCTTTTTAAATAGTTTACTTATATATTTATTTGAGAGAGAGAATGGATGAGCCAGGACCTCTAGCCACTGCAAACAGACTCCAGACACATGTGCCACCTTGCACATCTGGCTTTATGTGGGTACTTAGAAATTGGATCCTTAGGCTTTGCAGGCAAGCACTTTAACTGCTGAGCCATCTCTTCAGCCCTTGCCTTACTTTCTTAAACTGAGTAAGTATTATTTTCTTTTTTTTTTTTTTGTTTTGTTTTGTTTTGTTTTTCGAGGTAGGGTCTCACTCTGGCTCAGGCTGACCTGGAATTCACTATGTAGTCTCAGGGTGGCCTCGAACTCTCAGTGATCCTCCTACCTCTGCCTCCCGTGTGCTGGGATTAAAGGCGTGCGCCACCACGCCCGGCTAGTATTATTTTCTTTAAGAACAATGTCATTGGTAGTGTGGTCTAGGAATAAAGCCTTCTGTTTTCTGGTTTCTTTCTTCTCCACCTCAGTTGACAGTGCCAAATGAACAAACAAATTTGTCTTTGATGCTCTGAATATGTTTTCTATGTTAAAACTCTTAATTTATTCCAAAATGACCAGAGCAAGGCAAAAGAGCTATGTGTATGAGTAGTTTCTGGACTTTGTCACTCCAGCACAGTTCCTCCTGAAATTATGTGACCTTTAACAGGGCAGACAAGGCCATCCTCCCTGCCCTCCTTCTCCCTCACAAGTCCACTTGGCCTCCTCCGTCTTTACATCATCTTGAAGCATTTCACTCCTGCCCCTTTGAAACATGAGCTAATTATGTTCCAGTAACTGTATGTTCTACAATTTGTTTAATTAGCTCCACGCTGGCAAATTTCTCACTTACGTAAAAGCAAAAATGTCTTTGTTTCTTCAACCACATTCAGTTCTTTTTATTCTGTCCAGTTTTCTTCCCAAAGAAAATTGAACCTGACTCTTGGTGGTAGCCAGATTTGCAATCCTTTTTAGACCTATTTTCTTTTCTTTCTTTTTTTTTTTTTTTTTTTTTTTGTAGAGTCTCACTCTAGCCCAGGTCTCAGGGTGGCCTCGAACTCACAGCGATCCTCCTACCTCTGCCTCTCAAGTGCTGGAATTAAAGGCATGTGCCACCATGCCTGGCTTAGACCTATTTTCATAAGAAATGGTACAAATCTTACTCCAGGCATAGTGGTGCACATCTTTAATCTCAGTACTTGGGAGGCTGAGGTAGGAAGATTATCATGAGGTCAAGCCAGCTTGGGCTACAGAGTGAGTCCCAAGTCAGCCTGGGCTAAAGTGAGACTCTTGAGTTCAAGGCTACCCTGAGACTACATAATGAATTTCAGATTAGCCTGAGCTAGAATGAGATCCTACCTCAAAACAAACAAACAAAAAACAGAGAAAGAGAAATTGTATACATCTTTCCCAAAGGACTGAGCCAGCCAAAGGAGAAGTCTCTGAGTTTGAGTCCCAGCACCCATGTAGAGCCAGGCACATGAACCCAGAACAGTCAGCTTTGCAAGCAAGAACCTTTAACTGCTGAACCATCTCCAGCCCTAAACAATACACGTCTTAATTTTAGACTCCATGATGCTATGAGAAGATGCCACATACTGGGCATGGTTTGTCCCCCAGGGGTTCATGTGTCACAAGTGTAGTGGCACCTTTAGGAAACAGGACATCATGGGAAGTTCTTAGATCATTGAGGGTGCAACTCTCTGAAGAAGTTGATGCCATTCTTATTGGACCCTTTGTTGAAAGAGAATTGTCAATTTAAATGACATAAATAAAGTAAAGCAAACGCTTGGTGGCGCACGCCTTTAATCCCAGCATTCTGGAGGCAGAGGTAGGAGAATCACCATGAGTTTGAGGCCACTCTAAGACTACATAGTGAATTCCAGGTCAGCCTGAGCTACAGTGAGACCCTACCTCAAAAAAGCAAAAAAATAAAAATACAAAATAAATAAAGTAAAGCAAGTGTGGCCCCTCTTGGTTTCTCTCTGGTTTCCTGTATCACTATGGGAGCTTGCGCTCTCTCTCCCCCTCTATCCTTCTCTCTCTGTTCTCTCTCTCACTCTCCATCCTTCTCTCTCTTTCTCTCCCTTTTTCCTTCTCCCTCTTCTCTCCTTCTCTCTCTTCCCCCTCTCTCATGCTCTCTTCTTTCTCTTGCCACATTGCTGCCCACCAGGATTTGACCAGGGAGTTTTCACCAGTCACCCAATCTTGAATTTTCAGCTTCTGAACACATAAGTAAGCCACTTCCATTTATAAAGTACTCAGCCTCAGTTATTTTGTTACAGCAACAGAAAATGGAGTAACACAGAAGCATTATTTCTTGTGGTACTCTTGCCAAGAATGAATAACCTGAATTTAATCAAAAAGAGATACCAGGGCTGGAGAGGTGGTGTAGCCATTAAGGCGCTTGCCTCTAAAGCCTATGGACCCCTGTTCAACTCTCCAGTTACCATGTAAGCCAATGCACAAAGGTGAGGCAAGTGCAAGGTCGTACATGCCCACTAGGTGGTGCAAGCGTCTGGAGTTTTATTGCAGTGGCCAAGGCCCTGGTGCACCAACTCACTCTCTCTCTCCCTAAAATAGAAATTAAAAAAAAAATTTTTTTTGGTTTTTCAAGATAGTGTCTCTCTCCAGCCCAGACTGACCTAGAATTCACTCAGTAGTCTCAGGGTGGCCTTGAACTCATGGCGATCCTCCTCCCTCTGCTTCCCAAGCGCTGGGATTAAAGGTGTGCACCACCACACCCAGAAAAAAAATTGTTTTTAAAGAGATTCCAGATACACCTCAACTTATGAACACTCCATGAAATACCCACCACTCAGTACTTTTCAAAAGCATCACTCATTAAAAACAAAGGGAACGAGTTGGAGAGATTGATCAACAGTTAAGATACTTGCCTACAAAGCCAAAGGATCCAGGTTCCATTCCCCAGTACCCACATAAAGCCAGATGTACAAAGTGGTGCATGCAGCTGGAGTTCATTTGCACTGACTAGAAGCCCTGGCATGCTCATTTTCTCCCTCCCTCCCCCCCCCCCCCCCTCTCTCTCTCTCTCTTAGATAAAATATTTTTTAAAAAGGAAAAAGAAAATCAAAGGCAAAAGATATTCCATGTTAGAATAAAAGGAAATGTAGCAACTAAACATAATACGGAGTCAGGGATTTACACTAAACCAGAAAAGGGCCAATTAGGGGACAATTGGAGAAATTCAAGTGCTTTAATTTGAATTATTCTACAAAATTAAACTGTAGAGTCTTGATTTTTATCAACATTAATTTCCTAGTTTTGATCCCTACACTGAAATAGGGAACATGCATATTTTCTTTGAAATATTTTATGCTTTTTTGTAAGCATATAGTTATTTCAAGATTTAAAAAGTTAATGATATGAATGTTTCTTAAATAAGAGAAGGGGCTGGAGAGATGGCTTGGAGGTTAAGGAACTTGCCTGCAGAGCCTAATGACCTGAATTAGATGCCTCAGTACCCACATAAAGCCAGATACACAAGGTGGCACATGAATATGGAGTCCCTTTACAGCTGCTAGGGGCCCTGGCATGCCCATTCTCTCTCTTTCTCTCTCTTTTCTCTCTCCCTCTCTCTCTCTTTCTCTCTCCCCTTACAAATAAATATATTTGTAAAAAATTAATAAATGGGAAAGAATTACTTTTCTTTTCACCCCTTCTTCCTCCTGTTCCAGATGATGTACCCCGTGCTTCCTGGGGCTGTCTTCTGGTGTCCCAAGCAAGAATCTAGGCTTTGTGTTCATTCTCACTCTCTTGCCATCCATGCGAAGCTATGCTGAGCCCTGGATCTCCCGGGACCTGTGAGGCTGCCGTCCCATAAAGCCACATGAGTCCAAGTGTTAGCAGTGAACGATGGCTCTTGGCACCTTTTCAGATACCAAAGGTGAGAACTTTATAGGAATCTCTCACATGCTACAGAACCAGGGCTATTTGAAAAGAGATAGATTCAAGCCATGCAAATAGTTGCAAAAAAAAAAAAAAATCAGAATTTCCACATACAGCTTGAGGCAGGTATGTTCTTACTTGGCAGACTTGCCCACTTAGCTTTAAGTCCTCTGACTACAGCAAAGCTCTCTCCTGGAGCCCTGAGTGAGAAGCCCCTGTGTGAGCTAGGGGTCTGATAGTATAATCCTCCCCAGGACTGGAGAGATGGCTCAGCAGTTAAGTCCACTTCCTGCACAAGCATGAGGGACTGAGGGAGGCTGTGACCATCAGATCTCCAGATCCTATGTAAACACTAAGCATGGGCACCCTTGCCTGTCTTACAGGGGAGCAGAGAGCTGAGAGTCATCAGAGCCCCATAAACTCTGGAATTAGCAGAGAGACTCCAGCTCAAAATAAGACCAGGTGGAAAGTGATGGAGTGGGACACAGGATGTTCTTACTCTGGACACTATAGGGAAGAATATAGGGCACCACCACAACTACCAACACACACACACACACACACACACACACACACACACACACAGCACAAACAAAAATCCTCCCTAAGATTCTAATGCAATAGACCCAAGGAAAGAGAACAGCAATTCGCAAGAATAGTACATCCTAGAGATTGCTCAGGAAAAACAGACACAGAGAAAGGAAGAAGGAAGAAATGATGCAAGAGTGGTGACATGAAACGTTGGGTTTCATGCTCCTGTCGTTCATAAAAGCAGATCTATGAAGCACACACCACACTGAAGCCTTCACCAAAGAATCTTGGGATCTAGGTGGGGCTCAGTCCTGTTCTCATTTTTTAAAATATTTTATTTATTTATTTGACAGAGAAAGAGAGAATGGGTGCTCCAGGGCCTCCAGCCACTGCAAATGAACTCCAGATGCATGAGCCCCTTGTATATCTGGCTAAGAAGGGTGCTGGGGAACTGAACCTGGGTCCTTTGGCTTTGCAGGCAAAAGCCTTAACCACTAAGCCATCCCACTGTTCTCATTTTATAGAAAGCAAAATTGAGGGCTGGGCTGGAGAGATTGCTTAGTGGTTAAAGCGCTTGACTGCAAAGTCTAAGGACCCATATTCGACTCTCCAGATCCCACATAAGCCAGACGCACAAGGGTGAGGCAAGCACAATGTTGCACATGCCCACTAAGTGGCACAAGCGTCTGGAGTTTGACTGCAGTGGCTGGGGCCCCGACGTGCCCATTCTGTCTCCCTTTCTTTCTCTCTCTCTCTCTCTTTAAAAAATAAAAACAAAAACAAAACTTGAGGGCTGAGTGGATGTCAGTACCTTTTTCAAGGCCTCTAAGTCTCTCTGAATTTGGATTTTGGTTTCATCTGCCAAAGAAACTTTTAGGCCCATGTTCCTCCTCTTCAGGGAGCCTAGTCGGCTTGTCCAAGAATTCCTCATCATAGTTCCGAGTTTGTGGGCTCAGTGACTGAGCAAACCTCCAGCATCTGTCGCCCTGCATTTGCGTGGGGCCCCAATCTTCCACCGGCATTGGAGAAGGGGGTACCCACCTCTCTCACGGTGAGATGCCTGCTCCTGCCACACATGCACCGGAGTGCCTGGATGAGCCCCCTGCCTGCCTGCCTCCCAGGCCTCTCCCCACGTGTCCTGAGAGAAGTCTCGGGAAGGTGGTGGGTGGCGCCAGCTTACTGTTCCCCAGTGAACCTGACACACACAGTCTGACCCTCTTGCCAAGAGTGATCACCGGCATGAGGCAGCGATCAAGGTTCGAATCCTTGCCCTTCTGCTCCACGTGTAAGCCTCTTCACTTTTCTCACGTTACATTGTGTTCCTTCTGTGCTAGCTTCTAGAACCCCCACCCCCCAATTCACATGTTTGGCCAGCTGCCACAACTCACTCCTGTGCGTGCGTTTCTAGGTTCCATCCATCCTTGGTCTTCATTCTACCTCTCTCCGTCGAGTTGTATTTCCCTTTAGAATCACAAGCACTTTTGTTAAGCAGCTCAGACCCTTCACGGGCAGGAACAGGGGAGCCAGAGAAATGAACTGAACTTTCTTGAGGGTACATACACTCATCCAGACAATAACGCTACCCAAGACGCCCACTGTCATCCCAAAGATGACAAACCACATCAGCCGACTCATCTATGCAGCCTGTTAGCAGGGCAGGGAGGGGCTGACCAGCAGCCTTCATCACTTCCCTGTCTTCTTCCACACTGAGCCTGAGGACCCCAGGGCCTCGGGTCCCATTTCACAGAGAAACATGCCTCATGGTTTCCTCTTAGGGTAACAGCATGGCAGGGGAGAAGAGGCACTTAGGACCCAGGGTGAGCCCCACATGGGCTATAGGGTTCTCCAAGATAGGGCTTGCTATTTAATCCGGCTAAAAAGCAGTCCCAAATATTACTTCCTGCTGTTTATTGGCAATTTTCAATACTCGTTGACCTTTTTAACATCAGCCTTTGGGCACAAAGCCCAAAATTCCTTCCGCTGCAAGTCATGAGACAATGGACCCTATAAATTGTGTTGGCCAAAACTCTTAAGAGCCAGCCCTCACATTCTTTCTGGAAGGTTCCTCCATGATGACGTAGGGGAGGCAGGGAAGGATGTAGGGGAGAAATTATAAGCAAACTGAGGTAGTGTTGACAATGAGGGGAGAGTGGAAAAAGGAGACGGGCCCCATGTTTGGTCATTGTCCTACAGGATGGTTTGGGAAAGATAGGTGGTCCTGGGTTCCTTTGCTTATAAAGCTGCACAAAGCCGCCAGGTAAAAACAGTGCTCTCTGTCCACAGATCAGAGCTGGTCGGCATTTTCCTAAGGCACAGCGGCCCAGGGCCCCCCAATGCCTTCTGTGAGGCCCACTCACCTGCCTCCATGCGTCAGTCACCCAGCTTCAGGAAGAGCCTGAATAAACAGGTGGACCAGGCCTCACAGTGACAGGAAAGCTTTATAGGGTTTTGTTTCTAACTCATTAGGCATGTTTTGGTGGAAAGGGGAAGGACAAACTTTCTTTCATCCAGAATGGAGCTAAAAATCTTTTCCTTTGTGAAGTGATCCCCTGACTCCCACAATAGCAAAAGCACAAACTAGAGGGGACATCATGACATGGATAACAAGAGGCCAGCCAAGCCCTCAAAGACACTACACAGCCAGAAGTGATTTTCCCATAAGTCATCAGGGCCTGTATCGGGTTCATGGTAGAAAAACACTCCAAACGTTTAAAGTTACCACTTAATCATGTCAGCAAACTGAGGCTGTGCAAATGTGTGGGGTCATTTCTGGGTGACATGGAAAGTAAGCCAAAACACACCCTGACGCTAGGACTGGGGGGCTGGGGCAAAATCTCCTGGGGCGCACACTTGACGTAACACATAGAGGGGGATCCTCAGGCAGCTGTGGGCTATAGAGGCCGTGGGGATCCTGGTGACATTATGAAATTTAAGGCTGAGCGGAGGTGGCTTGTGGTGTCATTAGAACCCCAAGTGAGAATCACACCCCATGCTTCAAAGCCCAGCTGGGCGGCTGTTTGTTATTGCTGTTCGCCATGGACAGCTCAAGAGCCAAGGCTTGTTAAAATCACACTCATCTGGGCCTTCCATTTGGTACTTGTTTTAGCACTTGGCATTTATAAGACCACGGGGCACCTTCAACCACGTTTCCTATGTCCCCATTCCAAGAGAGGAGAACTAAGGGCCAAAGAAAGCCAGCCACTTTGCCAGACTCATATCGGAACCTCCAAATGTTGCCTGTGTGCAGGGACCCTAAGAACAATTAGACAGCCATGAGAAGCAAACAGCAAGTGTAGGAGACAGGAAAGGCAATCTACAAGAGATGTGGTTAGTTACAGTAAGCCAAGGCCAGACTGCCTCATCCCAAGGATATGCAAAGGCTACTTACACAGGAAGAAGGCCTTGCTGCAAGGGCTATTAGAAAAGCAGGTGACTAATAGCGTCAGAATGTCCTTCTGGGGACAGGTGGGCTGGAGAGATGGCTTAGAGATTACTGTGCTTGCCTGCAAAGCTTAAGGATCCCGGTTCAATTCTCCAGTACCCACATAAGTCAGATACACAAGGTGGCGTATGTGTCTGGAGTTTGTTTGCAATGGCTAGAGACCCATTCTCTCTCTCTTCTCTTTCTCTCTCTCAAATAAATAAAATATTTTAAAAATAAATGTTTTAGGGGCTGGAGGGACGGCTTAGCAGTTAAGGCATTTGCCTGCAAAGCCAAAGGACCCAGGTTCAATTCCCCAGGACCCACGTTAGCCAGATGCACAAGAGGCCACATGCATCTGGAGTTCATTTTCAGTGGCTGGATGCCCTGGCATGCTCATTCTCTCTCTTTCTCCCTCTTTTGGTCAAATAAAGAAATAATTTTTTTTAAACAATGTTACAGTAATAGCTAAAAGAAGGAAATTTTCAAATATTCATCAATAGATGAATAAATAAAAATAATATTAAAAATAATGTTGTATATTCACACAATGGAATATTATTCAGGCATAAAAAGAAATGACTCTCAGCTTTTGAGCCAGCCATTGCTTTTGTAAGCAACTCCTTACCCTGTTATGTAACTTAACTCAATAAATTCAATAAACTGCCAAAAGAAAAACAAATGACCCTCTCTCTCTCAAATAAATAAACAAAATATTTTTTAAAACTAAAAAGATCTGGAGAGAGGACTTAGTGGTTAAGGGTCTTGCCCGCAAAGTATAAGGGCCCAGGCTTGATTCCCCAGTGCCCACGTAAGCCAGATGCACATAGTGGTGCATGCACCTGGAGTTCAGTTGCAGTGGCTAGAGGCCCTGGTACGGCCATGTGCTCGCTCTCTTGCTCGCTCTCTTGCTCCCTTGTTCTCTCTCTCTCCCCGCCCCTTTCTCTCTTAAATAAATAAATAAATAAAAATAAAATATTTTGAAAAAGAAATCGAAGACTGACACGCGTTACAGCACGAGTGATCATCAAAAATATGGTAAGTAGCTGAAACCAAGAGTGATTGGGGAAATGAGCAAGAGCGCTGCTTTCCTGGTGAACCTGCTACCAGTACAAGGGTAAAGGAGATAGACACAGAGAACACTCAACTCCTACCAAATGAGAGCTCCAGAGGCCCCCAAGACCTCACCACTGGAATAGTCCTAAAATGAACCCAACATAGCTCAGGGAAATTTGCAGAAGAGAAAGATTGTTAGACCCACATGTTGGGACATTATGCACAGAGACATTGCCTCTTACCCGTAACTGATGGCTACCCCCACAATGCAAGACCCACCTTCCCCAATGAGGAGGGTCCCTGTGGAAGGGGGAGGACAGGGAAGAGGCTAATGGTGGTACCAACATAGTTACACACAATGTGTTCATAACTAATAAAAAAAGAAATACTTATGGTAACACTTAAGCTGGAAAAAAATATGGTTAGTATAAGAAGGCATACCACAAAGGCCATTCATTGTATGATTTTCATCTATACAGAATGGCGTACACAGACAGCGGTCTGTAGGAGAATAAGAAGTGACTGCTTAATGCATATGGAGTTTCTGCATGTCGGGGGGAGGATGAAATTGTTTTGAAATCAGATAGAGGTGATGGATAGCTGCACAGCATTGGGTCTGTACAAATGCCACTGACTGAGCTGGGGAGATGGCTCAGTGGGTCACAAGCGCTGCCCGTGCAAGCATGAGGACCTGGTTCATACCCCCTTGCTCTCACCAAAATGCCAGGCAAGCCTGGTGACCCACTTGGACTCTCAGCCCTTAGGAGGTAGAGACTGTTGCAGGGAGGGGCGAGCTGGCGGGCTAGACTAGCAGAATTGGTGAGCCCTGGACTCAAGTGAGAGAGCCTGCCGTACTGAATGAGCTGGAGAGTGCTAGAGAAAGACTCTTGACCCCAGCCTCTGGCCTTCCCGTGCACACACACACATGCTTGTATGTGCACACCCACATGCATGAAAACATGCATACACACCTGCAAGATCATTGCTACTGATTTAAACTTAAGAGGGTTAATTGTCTCTGCTATCAATGTCCCCTGAAAAGAAAATGTGGTAATATTGCTGAAATGGATGCCCCCAAGATTCTGTGGCTGGTACAGCAGCTGATGGAGGTGTGAGTAAAGCAGGCACAAAGAAAGCAATTAATGAACCCTAAGTTCACCCACAAAGCAGGGCTACTTGTAAAGGGGAAGCCGGGTTAAAGCCACACAGACTCAGCACTTCAGGAAAGGGCTCTGGTCCTATCACTTGCTAGCCAAGGGCTTGTTTAAAAAAATATATGTATATAATTTTCTTAAGCCCGGATCCTTGCTTGATACATATACCATTTTTCTATAAGCCCAGACAAAGAAAGGGCACCCTGGCTAGGTCAGTCACCCTACGACAGCTTTGCTAAACAGAGACTTCATTTGTGTGACATCACTGGAGAAGAAGAAAGGCCACACACAGGGTGAACCTGAGCGCAGCAGGTTTCATGATGTGGGGGATAGAGCCCTCCCCGAGCTGGCCTCTTTCCATATACACAGCACACAGCTGGGCACAGTGATCTCCTCTAGGGTGGCACAGACCTCCTCTCACTGAATCACACACTCCACAGGGCAGGTGCTTTCTATTTGGGAATCACTAGCTAACCACAGATGGATTGTCCATGATCTCCACTGGAAAGATCCAGAATCAACAGCAACATCTGAAAAGCATGACAATAAATTAACATAGTAACCCTGTATCAAGGACTTGTTTTTTATTCCCTTTATGCAATGCCTCTTAGTGAAATTTTAAAAGGTTTGATTTTTTTTTAAATGTTCTTATCTTCTTGGAAGTGAGGATGAGTTTTCCAATGAAATAAAAAGTTGGAGTAAACAGACAGTTGATTTAAGAGAAGAATGTTACATAATAACATTTATAGCTCTGAAAGGTTTTTTAAATATTTATAAATTTTGACATATACATAGTCCCAAAATGTCTGAAATGAATAAACTGGCTTTTCTATGTGTACTCCGTGGCCAAGTCTGGAAATAAGTGTTTAAATAATGAATATAAATGTTTGAAAAATCAATTTTATGACTCCACTAGACTAAATTTCATAAATGATTAGAGTTACTTAACGATCCTCATGAGCATGTAGTTTAGTAACTACACAGTGTTATTGCTTCTTAGATTTCTATCTGAAGGCTTTAATACTATCTGCCAGCTGAGAGGCTGTGGTTTTTCTGCTTCTATTACAGCGAGGAAGTAGGGAGATATATAAATGGATGGACTGATAATAATGATGATAATAATTGCGATGGTATTTTTAATTTTTTATGCTCTCTAAAATTTCTACATCTTACCCTTTTCCAGTTGCTATTTTATTATTATTACTCTCTGACATTTAAGGAGCACGGGACCTCTTGAGACCCGATGGAAATGATAAATGCAAATAAGAAAGTAGGATGGCTGATGTCACTACCATAATGCCAGTCCAGCCAGTTTACCTTATGTGGTGGACACTGGCTTTAATGGGTTATTTGTATTCCTGAATCCATATGGCGTAGCCCTAACACTTGACACCTCAATGTGAACTTCCTTGGGAACGGAGTCATTGCAGAGGTAACCGCTCAACATGAGGTCTTGGAGTAGGTGCAGTTTCTGTGTCCTCACGAAAGGAAGAGGTCCTACTGGAGTCAGTGAGTCTCATACACAGTGGCTCTGCCTCTTTCTCTCTCAAATAATAAATAAATAATTTAAAAATGCTTTAAAAATAGACGAGAGGGAGATTTTTTGACACAAGGTTGCATACAAGAACGTATCCTGCAACTTTCACAAGGAACCAACTCCGACCACACCAGCCATCCTCCAGCAGCAGAGGCAGTACATTGCCACTGTCTGAAGACAGCTCGTTTGTAGCCCTTTGCTGTGGCAGTCCTAGTAAATGAATAGGGCTTCCACTTGACTGCCATGTCTGTCTTCAATCCCAGCTGACTAGAGCTTTGATATCATTCTAGACTCAAGAAATGAGCTATGATGGGTCACAAAATCATCCCAGTATAGGCATGGCTACTAATTGCTTTGGAGGTGAGCATGACATTTGAGTCTGGTGAAAGGGAGGTAGAAGGATTTTTTTTTTCTCCTGAAAGTAAGGAGAAGAACACAGAGGGGCATAAAAGAGAAGGAAGGGCAAGAGGAAGAGAGGGAAAAGATAGGAAGGATGGGTACTGGAGAGATGGCTTAGCAGTTAAGCACTTGCCTGTGAAGCCTATGGACCCCGGTTCGAGGCTTGATTCCCAGGACCCACATTTAGATGCACAAGGGGCGCACACATCTGGAGTTTGTTTGCAGTGGCTGGAGACCCTGGCGTACTCATTCTCCCCCCCCCCCTCTCTTTCTCTTTCCCTCTCCTTCCTTCTTTCTCTGTCTGTTGCTCTCAAATAAATAAATAAAAATTAAAAATATATTTTAAAAAAAGATAGGAGGGATGGTAAAGGAGAGGGGGCAGATGACAGCAAAGAGGAACCTCATGCCCACATTTTCCTTCTACCTGGAACTGTGTGGCTGCAAGGCATGCCAGGGCCCTGGTAACCATTTGTGATCTTAGCAAAAATGCCAACAGAATTTAAGAAACATCAGCCAGGGCGCTCAGTGGGTAAAGTGCTTGTCATGCAAAGATGCAGACCCAAAAATACAGATCTCCAGAACCATGTAAAAGCTCAGGATCCCCGGGGCCTAGTGGCCAGCTAGAATAGATGAATCAGTGAACTCTGAATTCAGTGTGAGACCCTGTCTGGAGGAATAGGTGGAGAGGGCTGAGGAAGACAATGTCAATCTCCAGCCTCCTCATGAATGTACATAGATGTGTACCTAAGCGTGCATGCGCACGCACGCACACACACACACAAAGAATAAATGTCAATATTCAAGAAAAGATGTGAAAAAATATCATTAGCCTTTAGGGAGATGCAAAGCCAAAGTTGTGAGATACCATCACACCCCAGTTACAATGGATATTATCAAAAGGAACAAAAATAACAAATGCTTCTGAGGATGTGGAGAAAAAGCAATTCCTCACATTGTTGGTGGATATATCAATGAGTACAGTCATGGTGAATTCGGGGCAGTATGGAGGGTCCTCAAAAACTAAAACTAGATCTAACATTTGCTCCAAATAGCCCACTCCTTGATATATAGTCAAAGGAAATAGAATCAACACACCAAACTCATGTCTTCATGTTTATAACATGATTTGCCATAGCCAAGACATAGAGTGAGTCTAGGTGCCCATCAGCGGGTAAGGAAAATGTGGCATGTATACAGAATGGAGTATTAGTCATGAACAAGAATGAAAGCCTGTAATGACAGAGAAATGAATGGAAATAGAAAAATATTATGGGTAGGTGAAACAAACCAAACACAGAAAGGCAAATATCCCATGCTCTCTCCCAAATAAGGAAGCTTAAAAAATGTCAACGTGAGCCGGGCATGGTGGCACACGCCTTTCCGGGAGGCAGAGGTAGGAGGATCACCGTGAGTTCGAGGCCACCCTGGGACTACAGAGTGAATTCCAGGTCCGCCTGGGCTAGAGCAAGACCCTACCTTGAAGAAAAAGAAAAGAAGATGTCAACGTGAAAGTACAACAGCAACTACCGGAGACCGGGTAGGCTGAGCAGGGGGGAGGGGAGGCTCAGTCGCATTCAGCACCTGCACGCCATAGGCGGGTGTGGGACCATCCCACTGAGCTGCGTCAGCATGTGTTTGTGTGCATACAAACAGTTTAAGTGAACACTTTCCACTGCATTTTTATTTCTTTGCCACTTCTGCTCCTGCTGCCCACTGCACAGGTCTGTGTCATTCTAGAAGGTGCGAGACTCCGGCGCAGACTCAACAGGGAGGCGTCCCCATCAACCAGAGGTGCCACGAGCGTGAGACGCGCCGCTGCTGTGGGCGGAACACGGCGCTGGGGTGCAGCCAGCTATTTTCTAATAAGGAGAAAGAGTTCTCTCCAGAATGATGACACGAGCGTATAAACACGCAGTCACTTATGATCACTGTCACCTCCTATAGACTGTACATAACTACACATGCTGAGCTTTTGTCTGACCGGCAGGGCCGTGGGTTTGCGTATTCCAGCATCACAGCACGCGAGTAATGGGTGACCCCGTGGTGCTCGGGTGGCTACAGCGCTGCTAGGTGACGGTTCCTCGTGAGCTGATGCGGGCATGTGGCCGCGACTATGGTGCCATCCAGCAAGGAGCTTCTGACCTCCAGGGTGCAACATCGACAACCTAAGGAGCTCGCCTAGGCGCCCTGCACCGGGCAAGGCCTTTGGACTGCACGATGTCACATACGCAGCCAAGCCCAGGTTGCCCACCTCGCCCCGCGCCCGTGTCTCACACGGCACGGGGGTCTGGCGAGTCACCTGACCCAGAGCGATCAGCCCCAGGAGTCCACGGAGAGCGAGACCCTGGGCCTCCCCAAGCCATGCTGCTCTCAGAGGGCTCCCCAGCAACTGTGGGAGCCACTCTGGGCCAGAGCGGACTCCGCAGTGCCCAGGGGCTGGCCTGGAGACCTCGTCCGAGCGGCAGTGAGGAGGGTTGGGGTCATGGGGAGGCGTCATCAAGGAAGGCCATGGGCATGGAGGGAAAGGGGAAACGAACTAAGCCTGCTTACAGAAACTTTCCCTGCAAAGTTGGCAAGAGCATATTTCCCACAGCAGTTTTTCTCCCCTAATCTGTAGGTCTGAATGCAAACCCATCGGGACATTTACTAAAGATACAGATTCAGAGCTGGAGAGATGGCTAGTGGTAAAGACTTTTGCCTGCAAAGACAAAGGACCCTGGTTCAATTCCCCAGGACCCACATTAGTCAGATGCACAAGGGGGCGCACGCGTCTGCGCGCCCATTCTCTCTCTCTCCCTCTTTCTCTGTTAAATAAATAAATAAATAGACAGACACAGATTCAGGCTGGGGAGTAGGATTAGTGGATAAGGAGCCTACAGCTCCAACCTAAGTAATCCAGACTCCATGTAAAAGCCAGCAGCTACAAGGCGTGATGGTGCACGCCTTTAATCCCAGCACTCGGGACGCAGAGGTAGGAGGATCGCCATGAGTTCAAGGCCACCCTGAGATTTCGTAGTGAATTCCAGGTCAGCCTGGGCTAGAGCAAGAACCTACCTCAAAAAAAAAAAAATAGCCAGTAAATATGGTGAGCTTCTATAAGCCCAGCAGGCTAAAGTTTTCTCTGTAGCATGCAGACCAGCTAGCCTGGGGGATGCACAAATGAACAAGGGACCCTGCCTCAAATAAGGTGGAAGGAAAGGCCTGAGACCAGAAAGTTGTCCTTTGACCTCCACATGTGCACCTGCACTCACACGAACATGCACACACATATACATACAACCTCCCCCCAAAAAAAGTCACAGACCATTCTTAAGATCTACTGAACAGCCAACAGGGACGCTGGAGCCAGGCATGGCTGCTTAAAATCCATGTCAGTTGACAACTCCTATCCCAGATGGTTCAAAACACAAGTCAGGGGCTGGAGAGATGGCTTAGCACTTGCCTGCAAAGCCTAAGGACCCAAGTTCAATTCACCAGTACCCACGTAAGCCAAAGGCACCTGGTGGTTCATGCATCTAGAGCTCTTTTGCAGTGGCTAGATGCCCTGGCCCACCAATTCTCTGTCTCTCATAAATAAATAAAATATGTTAAAAAAAAAAAAAAGCCAAACATTTACTCACTCAACAACCATTGGACTCTCCTAGGCCCAGTCCTAAAGTGAACCACCCTCATTACCATAACAATAAGAAGGAGAATCCTGAAGGGATGTTTTCCTGGCATATCCTGTTCCTGGTCACCAGGGTAAGAAAAGCTACTTGAATAATCATGGCATAATTGAGAGAAGGAAGAGGTGGGACCCCCACAGGCCCAGATTTGAGCACTGAACAGGTCTACGTATTGGGGGAGGCGGCTGTATTCGAAGCTTCATTGTAGGATTCCCCTGCTGCAAAGAATCCTGTCCCTTTCTGCTCTATTATAGCGTGAAAACAAAGAAATATCTAGGAAACACGACTGGGAAAATAAGACTGCTTTAAGTAGTCATCTGCAGAAATCAATAAAAGCAGAAGAAATTCCAAGCCCGCCCTTGTCTTCTAAATGGCTTCCCAGTTTTCTTTGGGTTTCTTCCTCAGAAGTGACAGAGTGAGTGAAGGAGAGGGCAGCCTCCGGGTAAAGGGTTCTGGCGTCAGCCCCGGGTAGCACGCTCCGGCAAAGGACAAGCATTTGGCAGGCACAAATGAGCCCCTGGAGGTGCTCTTCACAATTAGGAGCAACTCTGAGAAATCTACTAGACGTTGCAAAATATCCAACCCAAGACATATGCATTTAGATATAGCTATAATTAATTCTCCCACTCACATAAAATAGCAAAGGAGTTAACAATATGGCCAACTCTTACAAAGTCCTTCTTAAAAATATTTTTATTAAAGCCGGGTGTGGTGGCGCACGCCTTTATTCCCAGCACTGGGGAGGCAGAGGTAGGAGGATAGCCATGAGTTGGAGGCCACCCTGAGACTCCATAGTGAATTCTAGGTCAGCCTGGGCTACAGCGAGACCCTACTACAAAAAAAACAAAATTAAATTTTTTTAATGTATTTTATTTGCAAGCAGGGAGAGAGAGAAGAGAAACTGACAGAATGGATATGCCAGGGCCTCTAGCCACTGCAAACGAATTTCAGATATATGCTCCACTTGGTGCATCTTGTTTTATGTAGGTACTGGGGAATCGAACTCGGGCCATTAAATGCTACTGGAAAGCATCTTAACATTACACTTAGCAATCTCTCTGGCCCCTCAAAAACTCTTTTTGTTTGTTGATTTGTTTTTTTTTTAATATTTTATTTATTTATTTATTTATTTATTTATTTGAGAGCGACAGACACAGAGAGAAAGACAGATAGAGGGAGAGAGAGAGAATGGGCGTGCCAGGGCTTCCAGCCTCTGCAAACGAACTCCAGATGCGTACGCCCCCTTGTGCATCTGGCTAACGTGGGACCTGGGGAACCGAGCCTCGAACCGGGGTTCTTAGGCTTCACAGGCAAGCGCTTAACCGCTAAGCCATCTCTCCAGCCCTGTTGATTTGTTTTTGAGGTAGGGTCTCACTCTAGCCCAGGCTGACCTGGAATTTACTATGTAGTGTCAGACTGCCCGAGGGCAGCGCTTCAATTTGGGTGTCAGGCCGCACAAGGTGGTTATTGATTGGCACACAGAGCCCCACGTAGTGCTCAGAAGCCAGCCAGCAAGTGCTGTTTACCTGTGACAAAGATCACCTAAGGAACGTTCCAAGCGCCCTTGAGAGCTCTTCAGATTCCCCTGCCACAATCCTCCTTCCTGGGAAGGTATTTGTGTTTATTTTTCATTCAAGGAAAGAAATTGATTAAAAGTGTGGGCTGTGAGCTCCTTGCCTTCCACCCAAGAGAGGTCACTAAGTATGCTCTTGATTCAGAATGACTTTTGTGTTTTGTTCTGTTTTTAATTCAAAGGAAAGAAGTGAAACACAGAGAAAATTGGGGCTTCCCTTAGAGCCCAAACCTGGGGTGGAGGCCTGCAGAGCAGGTGAGCTACCACTGAGTGTGGAGGAGTGCCAGGAAGGCATCCCAGACAGCCATCCGGGCACAGGCAGAGGCTGGCCTGCTGTGGCTTTCCTGTTTCCAGCCTGGCTTGGTCCTGAGGCTGGCTTTTCCATCTTCCCCACCCGGGAGCCTCCATGTGGATCCCAGTGGCCAAAGACAGGACTGATGTGCTGCAAGACCCACAGCCAAGCATTCCCAGGAAACCCGAGCTGAAGATGCCCGGGCTCTGCAAATGGCTAGGCTGTGATAGAATAGCAGTCATGGAGCACCAACTCCGTGCAAGGGACGCATGACTCCAAGACTCCCTTCTGACGGAGCTTGGAGTTGGGAAAAGAGAAGCTGGGGTGTCTGAGGGCAAGCGAATAAATTCGCATTGTCACTAGGTTGGGGGCAGGGACTGGGGCAGAGTGGTACCACAGTTCCAGAGTTGGTGATTATTTTGGAAGCTTTTGACAGCAGCATTAAGTTTCCAGGCTCCTCTCCTAGAATAGAGTAGCTAAGAGCCCCTCACAGCTTTGGAGTCCAAGTTCTGCATTGATGATTCTGATTAGAAACAGATGGCTCAAGTTGACAAAACACTAACATCTCAGGGCTCCCTCCCTCCCTCCCTTCCTCCAGATCATCAGTGCTGTGGAGTTTAGAGAGAAGAGGCAGAGGTCTACTCACCATGTTACACATCTCCTATGCTGTTTTATGGATTTTTCCAACTTGTTTTCCTCCATGATCCAGTGTGGATATTTCTAGTCACCTATTCTATAGGTCAGGAATCTCTTTATTTGAATCTTTTTAAAAATATATTTATTTGAGAGCAACAAACAGAGAGAGAGAGAGAGAGAGAGAGAGAAAATGGGCGCACCAGAGCCTCCAGCCACTGCAAACGAACTCCAGACACATGTACCCCCTTGTGCATCTGGCTAACGTGAGTCCTGAGGAATCGAGCCTCGAACCAGGGTCCTTGGGTTTCACAGGCAAATACTTAACTTCTAAGCCATCTCTCCAGCCCTTGAATCTTTTTATCTCTATTAAATCTGACTGTGCGATTCTTAATTTCATGTAGTTATTTATTTTAATTGCAGAATTTCTATTGGATTTTAATATAAATTCTTATACTTGGTGAAAATTTCTACTTTCTTAAATAATTAATCACTGTCATTTTAAACTTAAACTTTAGTCATTCTTATAAGTGGAGCATCGCTTGAATCTTTTTTCTGGCCTATTTTTTTTAGGTACATGTGATAACTGGTTATTGGATCTGAATTCTGTGTATGAAGAGTTACAGAGGACTTGAACGCTATTCCTCCCCACCAAGCGCCACAGAAACACATCACCTAAACCAAATCAGGATGTCATCATCCGCACCCGCGTTTCTGGCTTACCTCCCACTCCTGGGGCTCAGCTCTCCCAATTGAGAATCTAG
This sequence comes from Jaculus jaculus, assembly GCF_020740685.1. Lineage (NCBI taxonomy): Eukaryota > Metazoa > Chordata > Mammalia > Rodentia > Dipodidae > Jaculus > Jaculus jaculus. Next base: position 110,472,248 of record NC_059108.1, on the reverse strand, counting down.
GACATTTCCCAAGGTTCCTCCTTCGTGATGTGCTCTGAACTCAAACGTTTGTCTCCTCAGTACTCCCTATGAGTTCTTTCCATTTAATCAGCTTCTATCACTACTTTTTGCATCTTACCCTACAGTCATTTTCTTGAATAAAAGGCCAGTGCCATAGCTGATTCACTCCCGTCTAGGATTTTGGACCTTGATTCACTCCTGGCTGTCTACAATCTTGAACCTTAACTTCCTGTTGCCCGGCAGATCCAAACTCTAATTTCTGTCTCTCTGTGTTCACTGGATTGCTTCAGAAACATAAGTCCAGAAAGTCAACTCTCCAGTCAAATTCTTGGCATACCATCCCATATCTAAACTCACAGAATGTTCCAAGGAGAAAGCAGCACTTTAAAAAGAAAAATGGGCTTACTAAAATGAGCCCTCCTGATCAGCACTACCCCTTCAAGTCTTAGCAGGCTTGGCATCTGTCAGATGCTTTCAAACAAACATTACTTTTGTATTTTATCCAGGCTTTCTAGGTGGTCCTGGCAGGGGCAATTGTCTGCTGGAAGTGGAAGGCGTATCATAGCTGGAAACCCATTACGTGTGCATACAATAAGCTATTCTTTAAACCAAAACATTTTTCAATAAAGATATAGTGTGTTCTCTCCAGTAAAATTATTTCTTAGGGAGGGGCTGGGGAGATGGCTTAGCTGTTAAAGATGCTTGCTTGCAAAGCACAATGGCCTGGGTTTGATTCCCTGATACCTGTGTAAAGCCCAATGCCCAAACTGGTACATGCATCTGGAGTTCATTTGCTGTGTCAAGAAATCCTGGTGCGACCATTCTTCTCTCTTATCTCTCTTTCTTGCAAATAAGTAAATATAGTTTTTAAATTTTTTTTAGGGTGGAGAGATGGCTTAACAGTTAAGGTACTTGCCTGCAAAGCCAAAGGACCCAGGTCCAATGCCCCAGTACCCACATGAGCTAGATGCACAAGGTGGCACATGCATCTGGAGTTTGTTTTCAGTGTCTCTCTGTCTCTCAATAAATAAATAAATAATAAACCTTTTAGGGGCTGTAAAAATGGCTTAGTGGTGAAGGCACTTGCCAGCAAAGCTAAAGGAAAAGGTTTGATTCCCCAGTACCCACATAAAGCCAAATGCACAAGGTGGCCCATGTATCTGGAGTTCATTTGCAGTGGCTAGAGGCCCTGGCACACCCATTCTCTACCTACCTGCCTCTCTCTCTCTCTTTCCCTCTCAAATAAATAAATATTTTTAAACATAAAAAAATTTTAATTAAAAAATTTTAATTATTTCTTAGGAGGCTGGAAAGATAGTTTAGCAGTTCAAGTGCTTACTGGAAAAGCCTAAGGTCCCAAGTTACATTCCCCAGGACCCATGTAAAGCCAGATGCACAAAGAAGCACATGCATCTAGAGTTCATTTGTAGTGGCTGGAGGCCCTGGTGTGCCTATTCTATGTTGGGTGTGGTGACGCACGCCTTTAATCACAGCACTCAGGAGGCAGAGGTAGGAGGATCACTGTGAGTTTGAGGCCACCCTGAGACTACATGGTGAATTCCAGCTCAGCCTGGGCTAGAGAGAGACCCTACCTCAAAAAAACCCAAGAACTAATGTTTTTTTCCTTAGGGAACATGAGCCAAGGGTATAGAATAACTATTTTTCATGTAGAACATAGAAAAATCCTCAAGTAAATAGACATGGCCTCTGGAAGAAGGAGACAGAGTGACAGTCCCTGGAGGCTGCAGCCCACAGCAGTGATGCCAACAGTACCACTGCCCTCACTAGCCAAGCACGTTTTTTATTTATTTAATAAAAAGAGAGAGAGAGCATCAGGGCCTCTAGCTGCTGCAAACAAACTCCAGATGCATGCATCACCACGTGCATCTGGCTTACGTGAGTTCTTAGGAATTGAACCCACTTTCGGTACCTTAACTGCTAAACCATCTCTCTAGCTTCCAGGGACATTTTTGAGCCCTTGGTGTTGCCCTGAAATAAGTGGCCTAGCCTAGAAACCAGGGCAACCCCTCACAAACTACAGCTTGGCAAAAAGAAATCTGACTGATCGGCAATGATCAGGCTTGACCTGTCTGATTCTGGTCCTGAAACACAAGAGAAGGCCACCATTTGCCTGACAATTAACATCAATAATGGCAAGGAAGTGGCGGCAGAGCTAGAATCTCAGCTGCTCTGCGAGCGCAACCGCTCTACGAGTCTTCAGTGTGGGCTTGGGATCCCCTATATGTTGTAGGAAGGACAAGAGAAAATTATGATGTACCAGTCTTGGATCTTCCAGGACCTAGCCTTGAGGACCTCTTCAATTTCTGTCCAAGGAGATTCACAATGAAAATGGTACTTACATTAGCTGACCAGATGATCTGCAGAATTGGATATGTGCATAGGAAAAATTGTATACACATTGACATTAAGCCAGATAACTTCCTAATGCATATTGGGCCATTCCTTTCGGTTATCACTTTGATTTTAGTTTGGTCAAAAAGCATAGAGAAGGCCAGGCATGGTGGTGCAAGCCTTTAATCCCAGCACTCAGGAGGCAGAGGTAGGAGGATCACTGTGAGTTCAAGGCCACCCTGAGAATACATAGTGAATTCCAGGTCAGCCTGAGCTAGAGTGAGATCCTACCTCAAAAAACCAAAAGAAAAAAGAAAGAAAGAAAGAAAGAAAGAAAGAAAGAAAGAAAGAAAGAAAGAAAGAAAGAAAGAAGGAAAGAAGGAAAGAAAGAAAGAAAGCATAGAGATGGGCTGGAGAGATGGCTTAGTAGCTAAGGCATTTGCCCATGAAGCCAAAGGACCCAGGCTCAATTCCTCAGGACCCACATAAGCCAGATACACAAGGAGCACATGCATAAGGAGCACATGCATTTGGAGTTCGTTTGCAGTGGCTACAGGCCCTGGTGTGCCCATTCTCTGTGTGTCTGTCTCTCTTCTCTTTCTCTCTCTCTCTCTCTCTCCCCTTGCAAATAAATAAATAAAAATAATTTTTTTAAAAGCATAGAGACAACAAGGCAAAGCAACATATACCACACAGCAAAGATAAAACCTCAGTGGTTCTGCCCAGTGGGCTAGCTTCAGTGCACACCAGTTACTGAGCAGAGCGACAAGGTGACATGCGATCGGTCATTAGAATATATTTTTCATTGTTTTTTTTTTTTTTTTGTGGTACCGAGGATTGAACCCACATCTTAGGCTTGCAAGGCAAACACTCTACCACTGAGCTATATCCCCAGCATTCTAGGATACGTTCTGATGCTTGCTTACTTGGGTTTGGGGGAGGTGGAGACTTGTTTGCTAGGGGTTTTTTTTAATATTTTATTTATTTATTTATTTGAGAGAGAGATCCAGAAATAGGCAGGTAGACAGAGAGAATGGGCACACCAGGGCCTCCGGCCACTGCAAACAAATTCCAGACGCGTGGGTTCTGGGGAATCAAGCCTCGAACTGAGGTCCTTAGGCTTCACAGGCAAGCACTTAACCGCTAAACCATCTCTCCAGCCCTGTTTGCTAGTTTTTGAAAAACATTTATTCATTTGTGTGCTTGCTTGCTTGCAAGAAAGAGAGAGATTGGGCACACTAGGGCCACCAGCCACTCCAAAAAAAAATTCTGGCTTTATGTGGATACTAGGAAACTGAACCCCATGTTGTTAGGCTTTGCAGGCAAGTGTCTTAGCCATTGAGCAATCTCTCCAGCCCCTGTTTGCTAGTTTTGTGTCTTGTGTTTGGGATTTCTGAGATGGAGACATGCAATATATCCCCGGCTGGCCTGCCTGGCTATGTTTACCAGGCTGGCCTCAAATTCACAGTGATCCTCCTGCCTCCTATATCTAAGTGCAGATATTACAGGCGTGTACCACAATGCCTCATCTGTTTTCATGTGTTTTACTAGAAACAGCCTGTCATGACAAGAGCTAAAGGTGGCAAAACTAAAAGAGAGCAAAGTATTGCTGAAGACTCCACATACGTGGGCTGCAAGGCCACTGAGAAATCCTGCTGGACCTGAGCTGATAACCTCCTCCATGTAGACCAGCTGACAGAAAGCTGAAAGAAGCCATTCTGCATGCAGTTCAATGGGAGAAAGAGATACCACCAGTGAAGATACTCAACAGTGGACACTGCAAGCCTTATAATTGGCTAGCCAGGCCAAATGAGCCAATAGGTGCAATAGTGGCACATTTGTCATGGTGGAAACCAACTGCCCTCCAACTGGACTGGAGGCCCGCTCCATGGGAGGGAATACATCCCTGATACTGAAAACTTAAAACAGGGGTAGTCATGAGCCCTAGGGGTGTAACATCGGCTGATGTCTGGAAAAATGTGTATACTATGCTTATCAAACTGCCCAGTAAGCACTTCTCTTAATATTCATACCCTTATATTAACGCTACTCTCACTTTTAGTAGAGAATCTTCTCTTTTCAGATGGCAGTGATCTTGGGATGACTCAGAAGGTATCATAGTGCTGGAAAGAAGTGACTGGAGTACTAAGTAACATCTGGATCACACCTTCCAAGGCTCAGGGTCTAATGCAGAAGAGGTGGCGGAAAGAATGTAAGAGCCAAAGGAAGGGTAGGACTTCTTATAACATGTTCCTCCAGACACAAAATGGCCTGGATATCCATGACCTCATAGTGCCTAACAGTACCTACACAAGACCATCATAAGAGGAGGAAAAGACATGACATCAAAATAAAAGAGAGACTAATTGAGATGGTGAGGGGATATGATGGAGAATGGAATTTCAAAGGGAAAGTGGAAGGAGGGAGGGTATTACCATGGGATATTTTTTATAATCATGGAATGTTAATAAAAATTGAGAAAAAAAATAAAAGAGAGCAAAGAAAAGAAACAAAAAACGTGAAAAGACTACTGGAGAGAAGACGACCTCTCCTCCTGAAGTTTTGCATGGGGGTTTCCTGAAGCATTGTCCAGGTACTTAGACTATGGTTGTGGGCTGTGCTTTGAGGCAGCTCAAGGTTACATGTACAGAAAGCAGCTATTCATGAGCTGGAACCACCAACGTGACTACACACTGACTGCACAATGCCAAAGCAGAAAGCCATGGAACAGGCAGCGTCTTCCAGTGGGCACTGGCACAGGGAGCAAGCTGGCAAAAGCAAGAGTAACCCAGATGTTTCTAAGAGTTTCTAGGGACCATAAGAAGAGAGGAGGAGTGGCCCAGCGTTCATTTCTCCCCAGCCTTAGGAAATCTAGTTCCTCTTCCTGTGTCCACTAGCCAGTGGCTGAGGACAACCATTTACTTGGTGGAAGAAACTTATTTCAGAATGTGCGAGCTAGAGGATGGGGCGGAGTGCTATGAGACACTGTTTTCTTGACATGAAGCAGCCACCACGTTCATGGCCTCCCAGCGGCTTTTGCTACCTGCACAATCTTGTGTCCATTAACATGTCATCATGGATGATGGAAGGGAAAAAAAATCATCAGACTAGAAGAACTCATTGAAAAGGAAGACTATGTCATATAGAAGAGGCATGGGGGAGAGGACAAAAGAAAATAACGAGAGGGGATTATGATCAAAACGCATCATGTACGTGTAAGACAACTCAAGTACAAGTGAGAACAAGGCCAGGCATGGTGGCACACACCTTTAATCCCAGCACTCGGGAGGCAGAAGTAGGAGAGTCGCTGTGAGTTCAAGGCCAGCCTGAGACTACACAGTGAGTTCCAGGTCAGCCTGGGCTAGAGTGAGATGCTACCTCAAAAAACCAAACAAAAGAGAGAGAGAGAGAGAGAGAACTTACTTTCAGTACAAACGACCATGGTGGTGCTGTGTCCTGAGGCGTCACCGCCGTGACTTGTAAAGATTAGCTGAGACAGTGACACATGTGGCAGGGTCGGGTTTCTACTGCATTTTTCTTCAAGGAGAAAAGTTTAGTAAATGGTGGACTCCAACTGATGGAGAAATACCATGTTATGCCAACTTTTGTTGTTGTTAACAATTTTTTTAAAGGGTTTTTTTTTTGTTTTCTTTTATTTGAGAGTGACAGAGAGAGAAAGAGGCAGATAGAGAGAGAGAGAGAATGGGCGCGCCAGGGCCTCCAGCCTCTGCAAACGAACTCCAGACGCGTGCGCCCCCTTGTGCATCTGGCTAACGTGGGACCTGGGGAACCGAGCCTCGAACCGGGGTCCTTAGGCTTCACAGGCAAGCGCTTAACCGCTAAGCCATCTCTCCAGCCCGGTTGTTAACAATTTTTATTTTGTATTACACTGCTTTGAAATCTCATTTCAGGAGAGTTGGCCTGAGTCGTCTTTGGCCACGGTGGTGATAGTTGCAAATGCTCACGACTTTGCATTCTTAAGGATTTTCCTCTGGGAGTTGCAAGTTGTTCCTGTAAAGTATTCTTTAAATGGTCGGTTTCTCTTTGTAACCCAGCCGATATGGTAGTTCCCCAAGACTCCAGTGCTTGAGCACATGAACGACGCTGCCTGCTTCGCTGTGCTAGAAGCCACAGCAACTAAAGTGAAGACTTGGGGCTGGAGAAATGGCTTAGTGGTTAAAGGACTTGCCTGCAAAGCCAGAAGACCAAGGTTCGATTCCCCAGGACCCATGTTAGCAAATGCACAAGGTAGTGCATGCATCTGGAGTTTGTTTGCAGTGGCTGGAGGCCCTAGCGCACCATTCTCTCTCTATCTGCCTCTCTCTGCTTTATTTCAAATAAATAAATAAAAACAAAATGGGGTTTTTTTAAAAGGAAAACATAGATTATTCTTATGACTACATTAACACTATAACATTCTTCTGTAGTGTGGGGTGTGTGTGTTACATGGTGTGGTGTGGTGTGAGATGTGATGTGTGTGTGTGTGTGTGTGTGTGTGTGAAGATGCGCTCACTATATGCACACAAGTACAGAGGTCAGAGAAGCCCAGGTGCCCTTCTCTCTGGCCCTCTGCATATTTCCTTGAGATGGAGTGTCTTCCTCAATGTGGAGCTGCCCACCACATTCTGTCAGTGAGCCCATTAGTTCTCCAGTCTCTACTTTCCACCCCATACCCTACCACAGGACTGGAGTTGCCGAGATTCCCAGCTTTTTACCAGAGTAATAGGGAATCAAATTTGGCCCTCTCAGGCCCTCCTTGGATTTGTTTTTTGTTTGTTTGTTTGTTTGTTTGGTTTGGTTTTTCAAGGTAAGGTCCCACTCTAGCCCAGGTTGATCTTGAATTCACTATGGCTGGCCTTGAACTCACAGTGATCCTCCTAACTCTGCCTCCTGAGTGCTTGGATTAAAGGCGTGCCCCATCATGCCTGGTAGGCCCTCATATTTTTATCGGCTGAAACATCTCCTTAGTCTGATAGATAGATAGATAGATAGATAGATAGATAGATAGATAGATAGATAGATTGATTGATTAGAGATAGTAGAGATAGAGATAGAGATAGAGATAGAGATAGAGATAGAGATAGAGATAGAGATAATCTTTGAATTCATGGCCATCCTACCTCTGCCTCCTGAATGCTGGGATTTAAATGCATGCACCACCACACCCAGCTAGCCTGATTTTTTCCTTAATATTTTTTGTTATTCTTATTTATTTATTTGAGAGCGACAGACAGAGAGAGAAAGAGGCAGATAGAGAGAGAGAATGGGCACACCAGGGTCTCCAGCCACTGCAAACAAACTCCAGACACGTGTGCCCCCTTGTGCATCTGGCTAACGTGGGTCCTGGGGAATCAAGCCTTGAACAGGGGTCCTTAGGCTTCACAGGCAAGTGCTTAACTGCTAAGCCATCTCTCCAACCCATTATTTTTTATTTTTTAAATTTATTTATCAAAAAGTGAGTAACATATTATTGAAAAATTAGGTAAAACATATTCACAATATAATATTAGATTAAAGCTAGTGATGTATTGTTCAGAAAACATTTTGATGAGCCTTTATTTGCTATTACATTTGCATTTTACCTAGTAATGAGAATCAGTTACAATTTAGAAAGTTGAAGACTTATACAAACAACAAATAAACTAATGATTAGTTAGTAAGAGTGATACTTACTTCAGTATTAAGGATAATATCAAATACCAATATTCCTTAAAATTTATATGTATAGAGCTGGAGAAATGGCTTAGTGGTTAAGGTGCTTGCCCGCAAAGCCTAAGGACCCATGTTCGATTCTCCAGGACCCATGTAAGCCAGATGCACAAGGCAGTGCATGTGTCTGGAGTTCATTTGCAGTGGCTAGAGGCCCTGGTGCACCCATTCTCTCCATATGCCACTTCCCCCATCTCTCTCTCTCTCTCAAATAAATAAATAAATAAATAAAATATGGTTTTAAAAATTATACATATATAATTTAATTTAAAAATATGGAACACTTCACAAATTTGCATGTCATCCTTGTGCAGGGGTCATGCTAATCTCTATATTGTTCCAATTTTAGTGTATGTGCTGCCAAAGTAAGCACTAGCCTGATATTTTTAAAAAGCATATTTATCACAGAAATTTGGTGAATATCTTACAACTGAACATGTGTGTATGTTGCTTAGATAAATATAATCACTCTAAACCTCCATATGATCTAGGATTTTGTTTTATTTTGAAACTAGAGCTTTTTGCTTATGAGTTCATTAAAAACTAAAACTGAAAAAACAAAAACAAAAAATGCCGGGCACCGTGGCACATGCCTTTAATCACTTGGAATAAGCACTTGGGAGGCAGAGGTAGGAGGATCATCATGAGTTCGAGACCACTCTGAGACTACACAGTGAATTCTGGGTCAGCCTATCCTAGAAGGAGACACTACCTCGAACTCCACCCCCACACAAAAAAAACTAAAGCTAAAACTTTGGGGGTGGGGTGCATTGCTCGCCATACAAGCATGAAGACCTGAGTCTTATTCCCAGATCCACTGCCCACATAAATGTGGGAGATGTTAGCGGGTGCTCATAATCCCAGGGCTTGGGAGGCAGAGACAGCAAGATCCTTGGGTCTCCCTGGTCAGCCAGTCTAGCCTAAGTGAGGAGCTCCAGGACAATGAGCAACCTTGTCACAAAGGAAGTGATGGCATTCCTGAGGATGACACACAAGGTTATCTTCAGGCCTCCAGGAGCATGTGAACATGTGTACACACGCACACACACACACACACACACACACACACACACACACGAAAAACTAAAGACTTTCTGGAGAGACAGAGAGAAGAGACAGGGATCCTCTGACAAGTATTTTTTGTTTCTTTTTTTCTTTTTTTTTTTTTTTTTTTGCTTTCAAGGCAGGGTCTTGCTCTAGCCCAGGCTGACCTGGAATTCACTATATAGTCTCAGGCTGGCCTTGAAGTCATAGCGATCCTCCTACATCTGTCACCTGAGTGCTGGGATTAAGGTCGTGTTTTTGTAAAATATTTTTGTCTCCAGAAGGGGGAAAAAAATCCCACTGGGCATATACAACGTGATGGGGCAGGTTGCAGGCACACTGTGCAAGAAATAAGCAATGATATCAGGAAACTACATCAGTACAACTCATACCTTTTTGATCAAAACTGCTAGTGCTCCAAAATTATTGAAAGCCACATCTTGCTTTCTCTGAAGAATTTCTATGGGATTGAATTTCTTGGATTTGTTTGTTTGTTTGTTTGTTTGTTTTTATTTTTTTCAGGCAGGATCTCACTCTAGCCCAGACTGACCTAGAATTCACTGTGTAGTCTCAGGATGGCCTCGAACTCATGGCGATCCTCCTACTTCTGCCTCCCAAGTGCTAGATTGTTCTTATTTTTAATTAGCAGCCTTGATTTTTTTTTAATAATTTTTATTTATTTATTTGAGAGTGACAGACACAGAGAGAAAGACAGATAGAGGGAGAGAGAGAGAATGGGCGCGCCAGGGCTTCCAGCCTCTGCAAATGAACTCCAGACACATGCTCCCCCTTGTGCATCTGGCTAACGTGGGACCTGGGGAACCGAGCCTCGAACTGGGGTCCTTAGGCTTCACAGGCAAGCGCTTAACCGCTAAGCCATCTCTCCAGCCCGCAGCCTTGATTTTTATGTTTCCCAAAAGACAGTGTCCAGACCCAGCCCTTGAGCGTACCGCTCTGCGTTCACACCTGCTCTGTGCCCAGCACGTTCCCCTGCCTTCCACATTGCCCCGCCATGGAAAAGATACTAACACGCGGCGCCCTGTTGAAACTGGAAACGGCAGCACAGTCGCCTCGCCTCAGGAACCTGCTTTCTAGGTTTCCTGAACCAGTGGATGTTGAATAAGAGTGAGGGCGAGGCTTTCATTAATGCAGAGTGGAAGAGCAGCCCGGGCCCCCCCCAGGGGAAGAGGCACCCAGAGACCTTTTACCTACTCGTTGCTTTCAGCTTCTCCCTGCAGCTTTGCTTAAGTTCCTTGGAAACTAAAGCCCAAACTGTTACGTGGTATATGTTATAGTCTTTGTTCACTAATAATCTAATTGTCCTATCCTATAAATATTCATTGGACCACAGGTCAACAAAAATATATATATATATGTTCTCGCAGACAAGAGTTGATATCTGCACTATAGCATGAAGTCCTCCATGCTTTGCATTCTAGAACCTTCGCAGGCAGCTCCTGATCATCTTTTCGAGAATAAATGCCTCTAACTTACTCCCATTCCTTCCGAGGTTCAAACTCGGAGGAGTAAAACAGAAAATGCCCATTCGCCCATTCAATGCTCCGCTCTCAACTGAAAACAACCACACAGAAAGACGATCCTGGAGCCAAGGAGCCTGAAATGGCCCATTCACCCAGTGAGGCTGAGTGACTTGCCACCCTCTGTGTTCAAAGCAGAGACTAGATGCCTCTATACTGCCTAGTGACTGGCTCTTGCCTTTGAGCCCTGTGTCCATTGACTTATCCAAACAGAGAAATTCAGTCACTCAGGAAGGTTTATTAATCACCACTGCGTACCTATCAGACCTTGTCTGCAACTGGGGACACAGTGGCGAATTCAGAGGAACTACATTACTGACAAATAACTTGTTCAACAAGTCACTTCCAGGTGGCAATAAGTGAGATGGAGTGCTTGGGCTGCAGGTTAATGGGAAATCAAGATGGGGCTGAGCTGTTGACCAGCTATCAAGATGCTAGAAAGAGCTATAGAGCCTGGGTGGGAAGAAAAACCATCAATTAACCAACAACTGGCCAGCCAGGACACATATACCAAATGGTGCAATGGTGTCACGTCTGCAATAGTGGAGTGAGGCGGTGGGGGAGGGGGTGGACGGGGACCCACTGCTCTCTGGATCGGAGGTTTGCTCCATGGAAGGGAATTTCTACCTGGTACTAAAAACCCAGTGAAAAGTTTATGTGGCCGGGAGGTCATGAGTCCTGGGGGAAAACCACTGCTGTTGTCAGGCTAAATGGATAGATCATGCCCACCAAACTGCCCTCTAAACACTTAGGTTTATGCTCATGTGTTAAAGCTCCTCTCACTTTTGGTTAGAGAAGCTTCTCTTTTCAGATGGTGGTGACCACTGAGGAGACTCAAAACGCACCAAAGTGTTGAGAAGAAGTGACAGTGGAGTGTTCAGCCCTAAGTGAGACATCTCTATCACACCCTCCAAGGCTCAGGGACCGTTGTGGAAGAGGTGATGGAAGGAACATAAGAGCCAAATGAAGGGGAGGAGTGCTTATAATACTGTCTGGTTGTGGAATTCATGATCTCACAGTGGCTGATGCTACTCACACAAGACCTGCGTAACAGGAGGGGGGAAATGTTGACATCAAAATAGAAAAGAGACTCGTTAGAAAGAAGGGATTCAGTGGGGGGGGGGGTGAGTTGGGAGGGGGGATAAAGGGAGGTTCTGGGAGGGCATCGTGATCATAGTATATTGTCTATACATATAGAGGTTCTCAAATACAAGTTGACAAAAGCGAAGTGTTATGAAGGAAACCCCCTAGGATGGTGTCATATGGGGTAAAGGATGAGAACCTATTGGATGGTGATCAAGGAAGTTCTCCATGGACAGGAGGCATTTAAGCCGACATATAATAAGAAGAGCTGGGCATGCAAATATAGGGAACATTCCAGGCAGAGGCCTATCAAGTATGGCCAGCATCAGTGCTGTATAGCACATGAAGGGAGAGAGGTAGGAAAAGACTAGGCAACAGACAGAAGTCGGTTCTGAGTCTTTCAAGCCATTGAAGGAATTTGCACATTCATTCTCTCTCACTAATTGATCTCTGAATAGCATACACATGTGATTGTGATCAGAATGTATTCCTCCATGCTAATTAATTAAAAGATAATAGCAAGGTACTGAGACATTGTCACCAAGTAATAGCTTTCATCGATGACAGAAATGCATTTATGTTTCCAAGCCAAAGTGATTGATCCTCTTGGCAGGTGTTCAAGGGCACTGACAGCCCTTGTGCTAGGCCTAGTGATTAATGCAGATTTAATCAGCTTATCTGATGGATATCAGTACAGAGCTGTGACCATGCCTCTGAGGACCCCACATACTGACTGGTGTGCACAATAGAACTGTTGTTTGGCTGAGGCCATCAAGGACCAGAGCAAATCATCCCACAGCACTAGGAATTCGTGGCCTTCTCCCTGGTTCAACTCACAGGGACTGTTTATTATGAATAAAGCTTAGCATTGATCCAATCCAACCAGGGCCTGGAACATATACCACATAACAAATGCTCGGGAATATTCCTGACCTGGCATATGGTAGACAGAGACTTTAAAATGAACTCATGCTTACCAGGGCTCTGACCAAAATAAATAAATTAATTAAAAGTCAAATTAATGCAGAACACTGGATCAGCCACATGGCCAGCTGCTGTCTCCCTGCCCTTGCACATTGCTATTCATCCCTGAAAATTGTGCCCAATCAGTTATGACAAGGGAAGTTCCAGAAACACCCACTCTGTGTAAAAACAGTCTCAACCTCAGCACCGCAGCCACCTTCCATTTGAGGTAACTATAGCTTTTATATGAAGAAGTCCCTGTACCTTAGACCTTCTAAAATATGACCAGCTGAAGTCTCCATACGCTGACCTCAGCCTCCCGCCCTAGAAGAATCCTCACCGTAGTACTATGAAAGAAGTTCACCACACACATATGCAAACATGCAGACTCCCAGAGCCCAGGCTGTTTTTCCCATACAGGTGACAATTTTATACCTACTGCTAGGAAGGTGTGAACACAGCAACGAAAATAATGTTCATGTGAGAGAGAGGAATATAAAATTTGCTTCAGGATTGGGTAGAAACTCACTGGTTTCTGAGTCCCAGAGGACCTCATTAGGGCAGTGCTGCCCAGAGTGCAGCACACACAGGGGACTGACCCCATTCCCTGTACTTTTGGGGGAGGGTGGGGAAAGTTATAATGCTATAGGGACTGGACAGCTGGAGCTGAAAGCTAATTGAAGAGACAGAGGTGGCCCAACCAGCTGCTCTTGGAAAGACCTGAGAGCTTAATACATATGTATGTGTGTATATATCTGTGTGCACTCATATATGGACATATCAGGCATACTTATACTCATGTACACATCTTAGACACAGAGCAACATATCTACACTAGCATAATGCATCTATATATACATATTCAGCACCAAACATCCCCTCACCAGGGCATCTCCATACATACCACCCCTCCTGGGACTTTCTTTGTTTGTTTTTCAAGGTAGGGTCTCACTCTAGCTCAAGCTGATCTGGATTCACTATGTAGTCTCAGGGCGGCCTCAAACTCTTGGAGATCCTCCTTCCTCTGCCTCCCAAGAGTTGGGATTAAAGGCGTGCGCCACCACGCCCAGCCCTCCTGGAGGTGTTTCTCCTGTCCAACCCAAGTCCTCCAGCTAGACAACACTTAAAACACCTACTCACTCTGTATCCTCATGAGTCAGCATCGTACTTGTGTAATGATGGGAAATACTGTGCAATACTTCAGAGATGTCCTTGGAAAGATGTTTGGAAGGTCGAAGGTCAATATCAGAGTTTAGAGTCTGGAATTTTCTTGTTTTCATTCCTCTTTTACCTCATGTATTATTTCTTTGCTTTATGTGAGAGAGAGAGAGAGAAGAGTGAGCACACCAGGGTCTCCCACCACCGTAAATGAATTTCAGACATGTGCATCACTTTAGGCATCTAGTTTTACATGGGTACTGGGGAATTGAACCCAGGCCATCAGGCTTGTCAAATGATCATCTTTAACCACTGAGCCATCTCTCTAGCCCTGACATCTTTTTAAAATATATATATATATTATTTATTTATTTGAAAGAGAGAATGGGCATGCCAAAGCCTGCGCCCACTGCAAGTGAGCTCCAGATACATGTGACCTCTTGTGCATCTGGCTTACGTGGGTCATAGAGAATTGAACCAGGATCCTTGAGCTTTGCAGGCAAATGCCTTAACCGCTAAGCCATTCCTCCAGCCCTCCAGCCCTGACATCTATTTCTTCCAGCTCCCCTGAGATGATGAAGCATTCCCTTCAAATTTCAAATTTCAAAGATGAAATGGTGGTGAGGGAGGTTGAGAGAAGATGCTTTAACCTTTACAAGAGAGGTTTTTCTGGGGAAATTAGGGCCGAGAGAGGAACCTGGATGATTTCCAAGGCCAGGGCACAAACGGGGGAGGTGGGGAGGACATCAGGTGGGAAGGAGAACTCCACAGAGAAAACTTCTTTAATGAGGAAAATTAATCCCTCTGTGTCCTGGCAAGTGAGCGCAATGAACCCACAGCAAAGCCAGGTGGGAGACATCCAGGAGGCTTGTAGAACTCTCCTGAGGAGAGGAGAGCCCGGGGCGGGGGGCAGCAAGCATGGAGCAGAGGACTGCCCTGAACCCACGATGACAGATGCATGTGATGGCGCGGTCCAGACAAGGTTTCTGTGTAAAAATACAAGCTTCCCCCCATTTCAAGGAGAAGCCAAATTATTGTCTTTTACTTGGTTAGTTAAAGAAGCCCTAGAGTAGATCTCTCACTCCCTGAATTTCACAGAGCACTCAGGGATGGAAAATGCTAACTACAGTGGGTAATTATCTGTTACAGAACATGGTTAATGATTATGTTTAGAAGATGTTAACAATCGTGCTTAGGAAAAGATTACAAGGGCTTCAAAGGGGTCCCTCCAGACCACGTGACTGTAATGTGGCCTGAGGAGCCTGCTTTTAATGCAAATGCTTGTTGTCATGGTGACAGGAAAGTACCCCCCCCCCCTTCCCTAGCACCACACAAAAAAAAAACCTATTTTGGGCACAATAAGCTTTTAGTTCAAGATAGACTTTACATGTAACTAAATATGGCCAATAATATCTGACAGAATCCTATCTGGCAATGCCCTATGAGCACTAAAAGTTTCAAGTTTGAATCTAATCCTAGGAAAAGTTGAGCATAGAATAGGGTCAACTGAAAAGCCTATAAAGACTTCTCACTTTCCACAACTGTCTCTTTCTCTTCTTTCTTACACACACACACACACACACACACACACACACACACACACACCATTTACAATCTCCCATGTTCTGAAATTCAGCAGTTATTGCTTGCAGAACTCTCCTTCCACTAAAAACACATCATTGGCTTCTTTGCTTATTTCTTATTTTCCACTTAAAAATAGGAAAAAAGGAAGTATCATGCTAAATATGTTGGGATACTTGAGAGAAATGTTTCACCCAGTGTGAGTGATGATTTAAGGGGGTCAAGTAATAAAGAATAGGTATTTAATTTATTTTATTGCCTGTTTACCTCCTGGAGGGAGAGACAGCTGGTAAACTATTTTGTGAGTTAATAAACTGGGAGGCCTTTGTTTTCTGGGCCCAAGAAGGAATCACAGGATAGGAAAGGATCCAAAAGTTGTGCTCCTGACCCACCTCCTTCTGAGCAGGGAAGTTTGCAAAGGGGGTCCAAAGAAAGCAGTGAATTCTACCTGATAGAAACTCCAGATTAATTTTTGTTTGTTGGTTTTGCTTTTTCAAGGTAAGGTTTCACTGGAGTCCAGGCTGACATGGAATTCACTCTATAGTCTTAGGATGGCGGCAAACTCATTGCAATCCTCCTCTGCCTCATGAGTGCTGAGATTAAAGGTATGCACCACCACGCCCGGCTTCCACATTAAATTTTTAAAGCTGTTTTATTTATTTATCCATTCGTGTGTGTGTGTGTGTGTGTGTGTGTGTGTGTGTGTGTGTGTTTGTGTGTGTGTGTATGTGTGTGTGCATGTCAGAGCCCCTTACTGCTACAAACATATGCCTGCTGACTTTATGTGGGTGGCTGGAAACTTGAACCCAAGCCAGCAGGCTTGTCAAGCAAGCACCTTTAACTAATGAACCATCTCCCCAGCCCCCAGATTTATTAAACTTAAAAAAAGAAAAACTAGGCCGGGCGTGGTGGCGCACACCTTTAATCCCAGCACTCGGGAGGCAGAGGTAGGAGGATCGCCAAGAGTTCGAGGCCACCCTGAGACTACATAGTGAATTCCAGGTCAGCCTGAGCCAGAGTGAGACCCTACCTCAAAAAACCAGGAAAAAAAAAAAAACAAAAAACTAGCCCAGTGTAGTGTGGTGGTGCACGCCTTTAATCCCAGCACTCAGGAGGCAGAGGTAGGAGGATCGCCATGAGTTCGAGGCCACCTTTAGACTACATAGTGAATTCCAGGTCAGCCTGGGCTAGAGTGAAACCCTACCTTGAAAAAACAAAAAAGAAAACTTTGACTTTCTCTTATTTGGGACATTTTAAACCTGAACTTTCCCTCTGTCAACCTAGATCTCTCCTGTTCCCCCGGGCCAAGTCTTCCATCAAGCTTCCTTCTCTCCTGGACCCACCAGCATGCCGCACAGATCTCAGCACTTGTTTCAGCTCAATGACAAGATGTCTTTGGGATTCCTGGATGACTCCTAGAGAAATCTCAGAATATTTTCCTCTTACAATAGCCCTTGGAGGAGCTGCAGAGTTAGCTCAGTGGATAAAGTGCTGGCTGTGCAAGCAAGAGGACCGGAGTTTGGATCCCCAGCACCCGTGTAAAAGGCCAGGCCTGTGGTGAACCTGTAATCACAGCACTGGGACGAGAAAGACCGGGAATCCCCAGCTTGTCTGGCTGAATCAGTAAGTTCCAACTTCAGTAAGCGACCCTGTAATAATGTAGTAATAATGGGCTGGAGAGATAGCTTAGCGGTTAAGCGCTTGCCTGTGAAGCCTAAGGACCCCGGTTTGAGGCTCGATTCCCCAGGTCCCACGTTAGCCAGATGCACAAGGGGGCGCACGCGTCTGGAGTTTGTTTGCAGTGGCTGGAGGCCCTGGTGCTCCCATTCTCTCTCTCTCTATCTGCATCTTTCTCTCTCTGTCTGTCACTCTCAAATAAATAAATAAAAATAAGCAAATTTTTTTTAAAAAAAAGTAATAGTAATAAGGTGGAGAGTGAAGTGGTCAACCTCTGGCCTCTGCACACACGTGCACCCACACCCTCAGAGGAGAAACCTGGAACCTCTGTTTATAAGCTTATGAAGCGCTCAGGACGGTGCCATCACCTGCTTGGCGATCAAGCAAGGACAACGCATAGAATCATAGGGATTTTTTGGACCTAGTTCACTTCAAAACATTCTATAAATGCCCACTTTGTTCTACATGCTCTGTGACAGGGACCCTGGCCAGCACAGGAGACACGCCGTGCAAGAAGAGCTGCTGTCTCCTGTCTGTTTCTCTGGCAAGTCATCATGTGGGTCACCTGCCAGGGGCACTTTGCCCACTGATGTGTAATATATGTGTGCTTAATGGGCCATGCCACACTTCAAAATTTTTAAATTAGTTTTTTGCCAATGTTTTGTAAACAGGGAATTTCAATGAGTCTGGGTTTCAGACATTTCTTCAATGGGAAGATCTATCAACAATCATCTCTGTGGCCCAAGTAAAATCAGGCTTAACTTACTGCTCCCCTTTCACGGGGCCTTTTTGGTTCATTTTTTTTCCCCAACTCCTCACCAGCCCCTCTCACCTCACCCCTGCCTCGTAACTCACATTACCACCTGCTTCATCTCTTTCTTTGCAACTGTTTCTTTATAGTAGCTTGGAATAAACCTTCACAGCCAATTGCAATCAACTTTATAAATGCAATCCTCATCTTCCTATGCTGTGAAACCTGGGGCCCACTTGATCCCAAAAGGGCACATCTTACAGGAAGCGAATAACACAAATTTACCCATTCCCCTCCCCATTGCCCACTAACAAAGAGATTTCATAGGGCATTTTCTTTTTCCTTTTCTGGGTTTTTCTGGGAGGAGAGCAGTGAGGGAGTTTTCAAGGTAGGGTCTCACTGTAGCTCAGGCTGACCTGGAATTCACTATGTAGTCTCAGGCTGGCCTCGAACTGACGAAGATCCTACCTACTACCTCTGCTTCCTGAGTGCTGGGATTAAAGACGTGAGCCACTACACCGGGCTTCATAGGGCATTTTCTGTCAATGACAGACTCCTGTAACATTCTATCCACTTCTGGGCTCCATCCTGCTCTGTGGCTGAGGATCCTGAGTCAGCAGAGGAGAGGACAAGAGCCCAAGACCATCCAATCACTCTAGAACACCCCCTTAGCCTCCCACCTCTTCTCCCTGAGCTCCTGTACAGCTCTTGGGAAAGTAAGAAGTTGCCAGAGGGCCTGGGGAGGTAGCTTGGTCAGTAAAGCAAAAGCATGAGGACCCACATAAAAATGACAGATATGCCAGGCGGGGTGGCGCACGTCTTTAATCCCAGCACTTGGAAGGCAGAGGTAGGAGGATTGTCCTGAGTTTGAGGACACCCTGAGACTATAGCATGAATTCCAGGTTAGCCTGGACTAGGGCAAGGCCCTACCTCAAAAAAAAAAAAAAAAAAAGAAAGAAAGAAAAAAAGAAAAGAAACAAAAAAAATGACAGACATGATAATGCATGTTGATAATCCCAACACCAGAGAGGCAGAGACTTGAGGATTTCTGGCCCTCATTGGGCAGTCAATCTAGCCTACTTCATAAGTTCCTGGCCAAGGAGAGACCTTCTCTCATCAAAGGTAGACAGTGCCTGAGGAGTGATAGTCAGGGCTATCCTCTGGCATCTACATGCATGAAAACACACATGTGCACACATAAAAAAAAATGTGCAAGAACCAATTAAGATACTGAATAAATGGCTGAAGCCTACATGGAAACTTCCAGGCACATCCTACAAGCCCTGAAGAAACACACCAATGTGTAATCAGCTCTCGTGTCCAGGACAGCAAAAGTGGCAAGAGTCTCTGCTTCCTACTGGCAGGCACTCAATACTGATTGTCCGTCACAGCCTAGGCACTGTGACAAGCACTTCTTGGAATTAATGCCATTTATTCCTAGAACAGTCTAAAGATGGCTGTGGATGTGTGTGTGTGTGTGTGTGTGTCACTGCTGCTTTGGAATCTGAGCTGGTCCTGTGACATGCAGCGGAGCTCCACCATCCCCCAAGCTTGTGTGCATTTGCAATGTTCCCTCTTGGAAGCCAGCCACCATATTATGCTATAAAGCACCAAGCCATATGGAGAGGCCATGCAGCCGAGGACCGAGGCTCTCCTCCGACAGTCCGAAATCAGCTTCCATCTGACAGCCAGCCCCAACTGGCAGCCACAGGAGAGACAGAGGGAGCCATCTTGGATGCAGCCCAGCCCAGCCTGCAAATGATCGCAGCCCCAGATGACGCTACTGGAACAGAAAGCCTGCCCAGCTGTTGCTGATTTAAGCCCCTAAATTTGGGGTGATTTGTCACACGACAGTAGGCGATTGGAGCAATTCCTTATGATAACAGTGTGTTGTATATGTTGTTATTGTCTCTTTTACAGATGGAGACACTGAGGCAGAGAGAAGCTACAAATTTACTAGGTTCGTGACACAGAGAGAACCAGCTTTCAAATGGGCATCTGTCTGACTCCAAGTCCATCCTCCCATCCTACTTCAAAGAGTTTGTGATTTATTGGTGGCCACATAAGAGCAGCATCAGGCCTGAGAAGAAGGCTTGGTGGATCAAAGTGCTTGCTTACAAAGCTTGATGCCCAGGTTCAGGTCCCCAGCACCCACATAAAGCCAGATTCACAATGTGGCGCATGTATCTGGTGTTTATTTGCAGCTGCAAGAAGACATGGCAACCCATTCACTCTCTCCCTTTCTCTCAAAGACATAAATTAATTAATTAAATATTTCTTTTCTTTTTTTTTTTTTAAAAAGTTTTTATTTATTTATTTGAGAGCGACAGACACAGAGAGAAAGACAGATAGAGGGAGAGAGAGAGAATGGGCACGCCAGGGCTTCCAGCCTCTGCAAACGAACTCCAGATGCGTGCGCCCCCTTGTGCATCTGGCTAACGTGGGACCTGGGGAACCGAGCCTCGAACCGGGGTTCTTAGGCTTCACAGGCAAGCGCTTAACCGCTAAACCATCTCTCCAGCCCTTAATTAAATATTTCTTAAGGAACAGCACCAGAAAACCCAACCATATACACAGCTCTGTTCTAGTCTTTTTTTTTTAATTTTTTTTTGTTCATTTTTAATTTATTTATTTGAGAGCAACAGACACAGAGAGAAAGACAGATAGAGGGAGAGAGAGAATGGGCGCGCCAGGGCTTCCAGCCACTGCAAACGAACTCCAGACGCGTGCGCCCCCTTGTGCATCTGGCTAACGTGGGACCTGGGGAACTGAGCCTCGAACCGGGGTCCTTAGGCTTCACAGGCAAGCGCTTAACCGCTAAGCCATCTCTCCAGCCCCTGTTCTAGTCTTAATAACTACTCAAGGCCTGAGGAGTCAGTAATACTGCTGGAGACTAGCCTGCCAAGAAACAGAGAAAACAACTTTGCCTCACTGATAGAAGAAACACGAGGTAATTCTATACAGTTCTGCTCGTGTCATACTTCCTTGCTATCCCAATGGACAGGAAGACAAACTACAGCCTGGAGAGCGGGTCAGCCCATACCCACTCATTTCCATGGAGTGGGTCGTGCTTTCCCATTACACGGCAGAGATGCTCCCACGATGCCCACAGTGACGGTGACCAGACCTACTCTAAGACAATACTTATTAAACTACAGCATGTTAGAACCTCCTGGAAGGGCTGTTAGATCACATCCTCACAGGCCCACTGCTCGAATTTCTCATTCAGTAGTCTGGGATGGAGCCCAACAGTTTGTATTTCTCACAAGTCCCCAAGAACAGTTAGCAGCCCTAAGATGGCAGGCAAGCACCTCTTCCTCCCGGTCCTCACGCCATGTGGAACACACCCTTTAAATCGTCTCCTTCTGAACCCTAGTGATGGCAGAAGTTGCAGGTTTAGGGTACACAAAGCACCATGGTGTTCTCTCCCAGATCACTTCCCAAGAGGATGTCTGCTGCCATATTGTTAAATAATCCCTTGTGGACTGGTGGACTGAGGCTCAGCTCACATGAGTGTACTTGGAACCTAGTCAAGCGTTCACATGACACCCGTTAATGCTGTCAACTTGGTTCCAGCCTCATGAGTAATCTTGAGCCTAAATCTCCCACCTGAGCCACCCGCAGATTCCACTTATTTATTTTATCTATTTATTTATTAGTGTGCCAGGGTCTCTTACTGTTGCAAATTTACACCTGTCAAGCTTTACATGAGTGGCTGGGGAATTGAACCTGGGCCCATAGGCTTTGCAAGCACGCACCTTTAACTGCTGAAGCATCTCCTTAACCCATGTACAGACTTCTGGCCCAATGAAACTGCGAGATGAGAAATCTTTGCTGTCCTAAGCCACTAAGTTCTGGAGTAACTTTTGTGTGTGTATGTATATGTGTAGTGTAGATGCGTGTGTGTATATGTGTTCATATGCATGTGGGCACATGTGTGTGCAGGTGCATATAAAGGCCAGAGGTTCACATAGGTGTCTTCCTTGCTCACTGCTCACTTCATTTACTGAGGCAAGGTCACTGACTTGAACCCAGAACCTACCATTTCGGTAGTTCTAGCTAGCCAGCTGACCCCAGAAATCCCCTGTCTCTGCCTCCAGAGAACTGGGAACACATGCAGGGCTGCCTCTTGCCCCCAGCATTTAAGTAGGTGCTGGAGATCAGGAGTCCCCTCCCATTCTAACAAGCAGCCACGGGGCCTTGGCCTGTGCTTTATTCTTTCTGAGTTAGCAGTGAAGCCTCGGGAAGCTGCCAGCCCGTCCTATGTGCAACCCACAAGGGCAGAGATCTCTGTTGTGTTCCTAGGCCTGTGACTAACATATAAAAGACCCTCAGTAAATATTCACTGAAACTGAATGTTAATGCTTTGGTGTGATATCCGCCCCGGAGGTATTGCTTCCCTAAAGACCATGTGCTTTCCATTTCTTTCTTTCTCCTAGCCTCTGGGAGTCTTGATGGAGTAGAGAGACAGTTCCCATCTGCTTAATCAAGTCCCTGGCACTGTGGAGATGGGAGCTGGCCAGGTACACCTTCCCTGGACTACCAAAGTCTTCAAGGGAGGGAACTATTGCTTGTCACCTGCAGGAAAACAGATACACACAGACTCAACAGGTCACTGCTGGAAAGCTTCAAGTCAAAAACCTCACATGTGGGCTGGAGAAATGTCTTAGTGCTTAAGGCACTTGCCTACAAAGCCAAAGGACCCATGTTTGATTCCCCAGTACCCATATAAAGCCAAGGTGGCACATGTGTTTGGAGTTCATTCTCATTGGCTAAAAGCCCTGGCATGCCCATTCTCTCTCTCTCTCTCTTTCTCTCTCTCATCTGCATCTTATTCTCTCTTACTCTCAAGTAAATAAATTAAAAAAAAAAAAAACTCACGCATGGACTGGAGAATTGGCTTAGGGGTTAAGGCACTTACCTACAAAGCCAAAGAACCCAGGTTTGATTCTCCAGGACCTACATAGACCAGATGCACAAGAGATCCTGGCATGCCCATTCTCTCTTTCTCTCTCTCTCTCTCTCTCTCTCTCTCTCTCCTACTTTGTCTCTCTCTCAAATAAATACATAAAAATAAAATAAGCCGGGTGTGGTGGCGCACACCTTTAATCCCAGCACTCGGCAGGCAGAGGTAGGTGTATCGCCGTGAGCTCGAGGCCACTCTGAGACTACATAGTTAATTCCAGGTCAGCCTGCACCAGAGTGAGACCCTACCTTGAAAAGCCAAAATAAATAAATAAATAATAATAGTAATATTAACAAATAAAATTAAATTAAAAAATTTTTAAATCTCACGCATGGACAGACTTGAGTCAAGACATACCAAGGGGACTGTTAACAGCAGAGGGGTTGTTTGATGACTAGAGCCAAGGTTTCTGGTGCCAGGAACCCAAAAGTATAACATGGCATACTTGGTACACACAGCAACTGACCTAGGGTCCCATTCTGCCAGCTCCAGGGAGCAATAAATCATGTTTGTTTAACAGGCTCAGTGGCTGAGCGCCCTGGCATGATGCCCTGACACCCAGCAAGCACTTGATGAATAGTTATTGGGTGAATGAATGAATGAGATCTTAAGCACAGCAAAATGTTTTCTGGATGTAAGTAGGAAAATAGTGGTAAAAGCTGATCCGCAAAGCCATACCCCCTTTATTTCCTATAAGGCCCCAGCACAAAGGCAGAAAGGAAAGCAAAGAAAGTGATCTTTTGTGCTATGTGTGCTTTTCGACGTGGTCAGACACTTCTCTGGGCTGCATCTGCCTCACTGGGCTTGATGCTATCCAAGTATTCCTTCCAGAACTGCGACCCTGTGGCTCCCCCAGACCCAATGACAGTGCTTGCCCACAAAAGGAGCGCCTGGTAGCCTTTATCCAGGCTCCACAGGAAGGGGCCATTATCATTCAAATCATAGAAGTGACCTTTTTCTTGCCTCAACATTGGGCAAGGAGCCCAGATACTCATTTGAACCCAGCAGATCTTTAGCACTGGGCTTTAGGAATTCTGGGAAGAGGTTGAACACAAGAACATTCTGGAGAAAATCTGCCCTCTTTGAAGGTTATAATTTTCATGCTAACTTTGTTTTAGCTTTCTATTGACAACTTCCATAAAGATAAACAATATACCATGACCGCAATCCCCCTCCCATAATCCTCCCTTATTCCCTTATTCCACTGAATCCTATCTTTCCAGTCTCTCTTCTATTTTTATGTCATCATGTTTTTCCTCCCATTATGCAGGTCTTGGGCAGGTGGCATCAGCCACTGTGAGGTCATGAATACCAAGCTCACTTTGTGTCTGAAGACAGCATTGTAAGCACTCCTCCCCTTTCTTTGGCCCTTGCTCCTTCCACAGTGGTTCCTGAGCCTTGGAGGGGAGCGATGGAGACGTCTCACTTAGTGCTGAACATTCCACTGTCACGTCTCTGCACATTGGTGAGTTTTGAATCCCCCCAGTGGCCACCGCCTTCTGAAAGGAGGACCTTCCCTAGCCAAAAGTGAGAGCAGCATTCACATACACGCGCCCAGACCTCTGAGTGACAGAAATCAGCAGCGAGGCTTCCACGCGGAATTCTCCACGCCTGGCTGCTGGGCGGGCGCTGCAGGCGTGAACTCCTTGGGAGGATGGGCCAGAGAGAGCTGGGCTTTGTGATTCTTCCCCTTTGAATTATGCGAAGGGTGGAAACTAGCCTTCTGAAAAGAGCACAGAAAGGAGCTGGGTGGGGCAGTTTTTTAAGTAAAGTGTATTACTAAGTTGTACTTTGGGGAACAAAAAGAAAGCACTTACTTCCAGCTTTTGTTGTATTCATGCTCCACACCAACAACCTTGTTGAAAAGAAGGGAAACAAATCCAAGTTGGGAGCAGGGAATTGCAGTGATATTAATTATATATGTCGCATGAGAAAATAATTTCAAATTAGTTTGGGGATTCATTTATCATGAGACTTCTCAGGGCCTTTAGTAATAGGAAGGGACATTGTGATTCCCGTCCCCTGGAGAGCGGTGTTTTCAGAAGACACTGGAGACCGCTGACTTGGGGATGGTAGCTCGCATGTCTTATTTGAAGGAAAATCATACAAAGAAAGAAAATTACCCTCTCCAGCTCCCGAAGGCAAAACAAAATCAACATATGTTTTAAAAAATTATGCCCCTGGGAGAGTGGAATCTAAAATTTTGTTTCAATACTGATCGCTTGCATGGTGGTTAGAGGACAAAGAGCTGGGCATGATGTATCGGAGTCCTTCCTCTTGCCGGCAGCTATTCCCAGCTAAAGAACCCACACGAAGGAAGACGGACCCACATTCTGGAATACTAAGAGCCACCACAAAAGAGCACCTGCTGTTTGCTGATTTTGTGCTACATATCTATATTTACACAGATTCGGATCTAGATACAGAAACATAAATGTCATTTGTGTGTATACTAACTTTACACATGTTTATTTTTCTATCTAACCTTTATAACTCCATGTGGGGAAATGTTATTATTATTATTTGGGGGGTTTTTTGAGGTAGTATCTCACTCTAGCTCAGGCTGACCTAGAATTCACTATGTAGTCTCAGGGTGGCCTCGAACTCTCAGCAATCCTCCTACCTCTGCCTCCCAAATGCTGGGATTAAAGGCATGCATCACCATGCCCAGTTTGGGAAATATTATCTTAATCCCAATTTTGTAGACAAGAAAACTTAGGCTGAGATCACCACTTGCCCAAGTTTACATGCAGATTGAAAACCTCTCAGCCAGGATTCAACTAGCAGCCAGGGTTCCTTTCCTCATCCTGATACCACACTGTCCAGTGGAAGTCCTTGGACACTAGCTGTGACCACAAGTGACAACAAGGACACAGCACAAAGGGTTTCAGTGTGGGAAAGGTGCACCCTGCATGACTCTCAGGGAACTTCCAAATATTTGCCTTTGTAGATTTCTGTCAACCTATTTAGAGAATAAAAACTCTATCTAATTTCTAAAAGTTTGCCTGGTTTTATTTATTTTTTTAATGCATTTGGCAAGAGAGAAGGGGAAAGGTAGCTCAGCGGTTAAGGTGCTTGCTTGCAAAGTCTGCCAGCCTGGGTTCAATTGCCCAGTTCCTATATAAGGCAAGATGCACAAAATGGAATCTGTATATGGAGTTCATTTGCAGTGGTAAGAAACCCTAGAACACCCATACCCTCCCTCTCTCCCTCTCTCCCTCTCTCCCTCTCTCCCTCTCTCTCTCTCCCTCTCTCTTGCAAGTAAATAATTTTTTTCAAGTAGACAGAGTGAGAGAATGGGTGCACTAGGGCCTGAAGCCACTGCAAATTCCAGACGCATGTGCCATTTTATGCATCTGGCTTTATGTGGGCAGTGGAGAATCGAACCCAGGTCGTTAGGCTTTGCAAGCAAGCACCTTAACCACTGAGGCGTCTCTCCATCCCATTAAATATTTTTGAAAAATATGTTTCTGTCCTCCCAAGCTTATGGCTCCATCGGGGCTGAGATGATGTAGGGGAGGTGAGCAGACCCTGTGAGCCTGCAAGATGGCACTGCTAGCAAGCAAGCAAGGCTTTGTTGCTGAAAGTCCTGAAATACTCGAGTCTGTGCGAGCCTCCGATACAAAATGGTCTCCTATTGGCTTGGCTCTCCAAGATCCTAGGACAGCTTTTGGCCATCTGGGGCTGCCGAGCTGCTCGGCTTTCTTCCGCTGCTCTCTGCACACCGGTGAGGACAGTGAATGCCGCGTGCTTGTACCATGTCGACCTCTGGCAGCGTCTGTGATCCAGTGCCCCGGGGCTTGCTCTGGTTCTCACAGACCTCTGTGCTTACGCAGCATGCAGGGCAAGCAGGACCATCTGGGACCTGTCACTTCAGTTCCCATCCAGAGCACTTGGTCAATGGCTGTCAACATGGCTCCTTTGCACTTTTTGCACCTTGCACATGGCCTGTATCGTCTTTTAGAATTCTCCAGCATGACGAAGCTGGAGTTGTTCACAAGTGACATAATTGATAACAAGCTCTTCACTGGTTCACTCCCTCCCTGATTTCCCCACTTCCTCGCCAGTGTTTCCTGGGATTACCGGATCACATCCACATAAATGACACTCATATCCTCATGGCAAGCTTGTTTCTGGAGGGACATAAGATCACTTGGCAACCAAGGCCTACGACTTGAGTTCCACCAGACCTAAAAGCTTTCACCACGGGGCAAGTGAAGAATTAGCTATGCACCCTAGGGCCACTAACAATGTCCTCCAGTGCCCAGTAAGGTGGCCGCATGAGTAGAAGCTGCAGAATCCAACAGAATTCCGCAGAACCCAGTGGAACATGGGGATGACACTGACTTCCTCACCAGGCACTCCTAGGGCATGATGTTGACTGGAACCCTCCAGCATGTACCAGTAATTCTTTATTTCTTCTACTGGTGTTGTCGAGAGGGGCATTATCCTATGCTCACCAAAGAATCTGCTAAATCTGGACCTCAGTCTTCCCACAATAGTGACTGGACCTGAGCCCCATAGCAGACTTAAAAGTTTTAGAATTGAAATCTTATTTCTAGGATTTTAAAGTGGAAAGGATATTTGGGACCATCCAGTACCGTATCTCTTTGTGGATGAGAAAAAAAGAAAGAAACAATTAAGGCCCAGCAAGTTTAACGGGCTTAGGACGACAGAAGTACAGGTAACTGGCAGTGGCTGGCAGCTGGGCACTTTAAAGGCAAATGTCTGGGTTTAAGCTTCTAGATGCTTCTTATATAATTTGGAGAAAGCTACCTAAGTTCCCTTTCTAAAAAATATATATAAAGTTCTAAGGATCAAGAATTGATCATGACATTTATATGAGTGATTTGACTCTAAATAACAAGAGATCCAGCTGCAAGTGTGATTGAAATACATATGTGAGGGATTTACTGTCTCAAGAAAACAAAAAGTAGCTTCTAGTGAAATGGCAGATTCAAAGCCATGCCAGTGAAATCTGAGGAAAGAAAACAGTCAAAATAATATGCAATAACTTCTTTTCCTGCTACAGACAAGATTTGCTTCTCCTCAAGCACACCAGCCTTGCAGGGTCAGAAGATCCCTACACGCAGGCTGGAGAGATGGCTTAGCGGTTAAGGCGCTTGCCTGTGGGGATCAAGGACCAATGTTCGAGGCTCCAGGTCCCACGTAAGCCAGATACACAAGGTGATGCAAGTGCACAAGGCCGCACACATGCACAAGGGGGTGCACACATCTGGAGTTCGATTGTAGTGGCTAGAGGGCCTGGCATGCCCATTCTCTCTTGTGTCTGTGCACACTCTCTCTCTCATTAAAAAAAAAAATCACTACTTGCCAGTCCTGGGAGCATGGATACCCTGAAGCCAAGAGCTAGGCTCTGCTCCCTGCTGAGAGCACAGTAACAAGGGACCTGACTCCTCAGCTCAGCACAGTGAGCTAGAAACTCACTCCAAGATGTTAGGCTGCTCTGAGCTTTGGCCATAGAAGACTGTGTTTGTGACAGAGACTGATGACTGTTCGAAGCACTGAGCATTTGTGACTATTGCGTGCTCAGCCCCAAGTGGGTCATCTACATCAGCCCCTCCAAGGCTCAGGGAACATCACAGAGGAGGGGGCAGACAGAGTTTAAGGGCTGGAGGATGGACACTGCTGTGGATTGCTCTTCTGGACATGACGTGGACACAGCACTAATGAGTTCAGTCAGTTGCGGTGACCTGCCCAAGATCTAGACAAGATTGGGCCATTCCATCATGGGTGATAGAGACAATGAGGGGGTGTTAACCCTCTCTGAAGAGCTGTTGGCAGTTAGTGGCTCTTGGGGTACAGGGAGACATTTGCTTCAGTACTATGAAAAGTTGTCCATGCTCTGGTAAATAACTCCCTACCCATAGTCATACAAGTAACCCCAATTAAGTTCAGTGGGTCACAAAAACAAACAAGCAAGCAAAAGAAACTTTTAAAGACATCAATACAGAAGGAGGATGAGTTGGGAAGAAGCTTCCCAGTGGGAGTGGCAAAGGAGACAAAAGTAGGCAATGGGGAGTGAATATGAACAAAAAACAATATATACACACATGAAATTGTCAAAAAAAAAATTGATCCAACAATTTTCAGGCCAGGTGTGGTGGCGCACGCCTTTAATCCCAGAACTCGGGAGGCAGAGGTAGGAAGATTGCTGGGAGTTCAAGGCCACCCTGAGACTCCATAGTGAATTCCAGGTCAGCCTGGGCTAGAGTGAGACCCTATCTTCAAGGAGAAGAAATAAATTAGAAAGGCTAAATAAAGAAATCTTTAACTCAACTAAAAATGTGAGGAAAAATAAATCAGGCAATAGAGTAGTTTGCCTAGGGTTCTTTAACACATCTATTCTTGGTATTATGATGGGATTTTAGGGGTTCAGGAAAAGTCCTTTAACTCCAAACCCTGCATTTATATCTGCTTTTTAACAAATAATTGGAATGAAAACACACTGAGAAGGACAGTTATGAAATAATTACATTTACTCAGGGAAGTATCAAACCAAGGGAAGGGACATGGGTACCCCAAGTGGTCTCAGAGCCCATGTGGGAATTGAGCGTAGAAACATAAACATAAAAAAGGGATTTTAGAAAGATGTTTAGAAAGACTCCAGAGAGAAAAAGAGAAGGCAAGTAGAGAGCTCTTGCCATTGGAAGGCAGGAGGGGGTAGGGAACCCATGTAGGAATAGGGGATCCCCCACTCCACATCTCAGACCAGAAAGGACCTGGAAGTTCAGGAGAGGTGAAAAGACAACAAGAGACTATCCCACCTGGTAAGCATCTACGTATCGTCCTACTGTGGTGGCCTCGACCCTCAGCCGCATTTGGGTCTGAGAAGGGGCTGATTGGTCTTAGGTCAGGGCGGGTTCAGGGAGAGATCAGCACGCATGAGGAGCGGTGGGAGAGCTGAGCAGATGAGACGGGCGCAGACCCTGAATTCCAGTACTGCTGCTACGGCAGGGCGGGGCAGGGTGACTGGGTGAGACATTTCTCTTGTGTAAGCCTTTCCCTATCTAACTGCCAGTCTAACAAAGAAAACTGTCTGACTAGTTCCCTCTCGGTATGTCTAAAAACAAAATGTCAAGCTAGAAGGGTTGGGGAGAACAAGAAGACCCAAGAGTGCTGTGCAAGTTTGGTTTGGTTTGGATTTGAGACAGGGTCTTGCTATGTAGCCAGGGCCCGTCTAGAACTTAGGGTTCTCCTGCCTCAGCCTCCCCAAATTCTGGAATGACAGGCATGTGCCACCCTATCTGGTCTCAGATACTTTCCATCATCTTATTTTTCCACTTTTTATGGGTCTCCCTGGATGGAAGCAAGATGTCAGAAGATGCACCTATCAGGACTATCTCACTCAACACCAGCAAGAAAGCACCTTGAGGGTGGGAGGATGATCCCCCCCCAAAGCACCGTCTGACCAAGGAGGAGAGCCTCCCCAGAGTGCAGCCCATTCCCTGGCCTCAACCAAACCCTGGAGATAGAAATCCAGACCCCTGATTGTATTAGACCAAGGCAACAAGCTCCTCTTACACTGGAATCCAGTTGTCATCCCAGAACATAAAAGGACGTAAAACCAACAGGAACATCAGGTCGTGCCAGGGAGGAGGAGCTGCATGGATGGACTCCTGGGTAAGAAAGTAGCAATGGTTTCTGGGTACACAGAAGGTGCTGAGCACATGCTGTTTTTAATTGTAGTGTCTCTTCTTTTTACTGTAACCTTTCAACTCTTCCTCTGGTTCAAGTCCACTTGTCCTCAGAAGAAAAATTTAATAGAACAAATAACATTGTGTCTTAACAATCATTCCTTATTTCTCTATAGAAGAAATTTTTTAAATATTGTATTTATTTATTTGAGAGAAAGAGAGAACAGACATGTCAGGGCCTCTAGCCACTGGAAAGAAACTCCAGGTACATGCGCCGCCTTGTGCGTCTGGATTGCATGGGTACTGGGGAACCAAACCCAAGTCCTTAGGCTTTGCAGGCAAGGACTAACAGCTTAGCCATCTCTCCAGTGCTAGAAGGAAATTTTGTAAAGGGAAAAGGTGACTGTGCGCCTGGGGAGAATAAAGAAGGAAAGAGTCATCTAGTGGAACTAGATGCAAACTTCACAGACATAACAGCTTTGCCTGGGGCTTGCTCCCAGCTGGGTTTTAAAGAATGGATTGTACACTCTCATTGTTCCTCATGAAATCCCAATTTCCACTTGTACCAAGAGGCTCTTAAGCAAAGGGCAAGTCAGAAACAAATCCTGTTCACGCCTCCTCTGGTTGCTGCGTCCCTTGTGGCACATAGCTTCAGGCGGAGGCCTTATCTGAGTGGTTTACTTTGCCCTGAAACAGCCCTTACAGGATATGGGCAGAAACCACCTCTCTGCACCTGCCAGGCTCCTTTCCACATGCAAATCTTGGCCCTTGGAAAACATCTTTCTTATATGTGATTTAACCTCATGGTGTTTGCGCACCGTTAGGAATAATTGGCTATACTATATATTTATACCATATGGGAAATACCTTCTAGATTGGTGTATGTCCTATGATGCTCATACTCATGTCTCAGAATGTGTCCCATCATTAAAAAACGCATGACTGGGACCAGAGATCACTCCATAGCTGGCCAGAGGGGACCCCGGGGTTATGGACATGACAAGAGTCTTCCCAGACACCAGGCGGGGGCATCCTGAAGGATCCCTGAGCTTTGACTTATCACAGCCCAGGAGCACTTGCTACCGGTTTCACCTTCTCCCTAAGCTCTCTGCTCCTCCACCCCACTGTGCCCTTGACTGGCCTCATAGGTTTCCCAATAAAGGAAGACTAAGTCATTGGTTTTCCCCTCATCACATCATTATCAAGAAGGGACATCGCCCTGCTGATGAGAATATCTGGAGGAATCCAAAGAAAGCCAAGACCCTGCCATCCACTTTCCTCAGCTCCCCTGGCCCTCTATGAAATAAAATGGTCGCTGCATCTGAAAGGTGCTGGTCAAGCTCCCCATCTATGAAAACTGAATGGGTTAGGGTTAAGAAGTTTCCTTATTTGAGAGAGAGAGAGAGAGAGAGAGAGAGAGAGAGAATGGGTGCCAGTGCAAACAAACTCCTGACACATGTGATACTTTGTGCATCTGGCTTACGTGGGTACTGGGGAATCAAACCTAGGTCCTTAGGCTTTGCAAGCAAGCACCTCAACCACTAAACCATCTTCCCACCCTCCCTTTCCTATTTTTAACAACTAAAAAAAAATGCCTCTAGACATTGCCAAATGTCCTCTGGAAGACAAAGTCAGCCCTGATTGAAAAACACAGGCCTAATGCAGTGATTGTAATTGGTTTCTGAGAATCAAAGACTCCACACCAGGATTTCTGGTGAGAATGCACCTGCTCTTTTTCTGTTAAACACGGGGAAGCATTCACTGCATGGATTTTGTAAGCGCTGCGTTCCAAGAGAGAAGAAACTAGGGAAATAATTTACTAATTATTTACTAATAACTAGGGAAATAACTTAATAAAGACCACTTCACTCTTAAGCTAACATGTCCTATGTTAATGCTAATGGCTGCTTGATAAAGTGGTGGTGGGAACAAGGGGGTTAAACCTGGGACACAGGCCAGATGTTCACAGGAGCTCCTTGCCCAGGTCAGTACCCCATGAATGCCAGCAGACATACACACCACCATTCTTTCCAGAGCTATTTATCACTCTCCTGGATCAACACAACCCACGGCAGGTCTCCTTCCTCTGCAGGGGCCCTTTCAAAAGAAAAGAAGCTCAAAGGAGAAACAAAGACTCAAAGGAGTGCAAGAGTGATTAAGACCTCTCCTTTCATGTCACCTTCGGCTGACCTCTGTGCCCCAGACTTCTGAGTGGTGAGGGGTTCTGCCTCAACTACCTATGGTGTGTGGGACAAAGAAAACCATGGAGACACAGCCCTAGCCAAGCATGTGTGTGACTTTTTAAAAAAAGATTTATTTTTATTAATTTATTTATTTATTTGAGACACACACAGAGAGAGAATGGGTGCTCCAGGGCCTTTAGCCACTGCAAACTCCAGATGCATGTGCCACCTTGTACATCTGGCTTATGTGGAACCTAGAGAATCGAACCTGGGTCCTTAGGCTTCACAGGCAAATGCCTTAGCCACTAAGCCATCTTTCCAGCCCCCCCCCACCCTTTTTGGTGTTTTTGAGGTAGGGTCTAGCTCTAGCCCAGGCTGACCTGGAATTCACTATGTAGTCTCAGGCTAGCCTCGAACTCACAGTAGTCCTCTTACCTCTGCCTCCTGAGTGCCGGCATTAAAGGCGTGTGCCACCACACCCAGCAGCATGTGCTTGTTTGTTTGTTTGTTTGTTTTGGGTTTTTTTTTCAGCACTCACTACTGGCCCCACAGAGAGACCCCTCTAAGCCTCTGCTGTGCCCCTAATACCTCAAAAATTTGT
The DNA here is from genome assembly GCF_020740685.1 of Jaculus jaculus. Lineage (NCBI taxonomy): Eukaryota > Metazoa > Chordata > Mammalia > Rodentia > Dipodidae > Jaculus > Jaculus jaculus. The sequence goes on along the minus strand of NC_059108.1, from coordinate 110,438,984 downwards.
ACAACTGGCTCTCTCCAGGCTGGGGGAGCTCATATAGCTTCATAGGGAGTTGAGGGAGGTAACCTCACACCAACCCACGTTCAGAGAATGGTGTCTAATTCCCCAGCCCAAATAGTTGTCCGCTCTGAGCTAGAACCCCGGTGTTCAAACCCAGCATACAACACCGGTGACCGTCACCGGCTCAGAGCCACTGCTGGGAAACCGTGGTTCTAAGCTTTCTGACTCATTAGCCAACTTGACCACCTAAGATCAGATCCGCAAAGGAGGCCCATCCAAGATCAACTTCCCCGGGATCCAGGGTACGTGCCGGACATCCCTCCCAGTCTGCCAAAAGCCACATTCAGTGCACAGATCCCCCAAGGCCCGCTCTACTGGGCTAAAGGGCCACAAAGGCCGCCTCCGCCGCCCCCCCTCAGCCAGGCAGCCTCCCTCACCTCCTCTCCCTCCCTCCCTCCCGCTACACCATTATCCGCAAGGGAAAGCTCCCTATTGTAACTTACCACGGAAATTGCAACTGCTCAGGGAAGAGAAATTGGGAACATTTTATGCTCCAGGACCACAAAAGACTTAAAAGTCACTCTCTCTACTGGAGGTCTCATTTACACTGGGTGGAAGTAACAATGAAATAAAAACCTGTGGAATGGATTGTACAGTACAGGGGCCCAGGAGGAAAGGCAGAGGGAGTAACGTGGAGCCTCCGTGGGGGAGAAACCGAGGCTCATGGTGCTGTCGGTCCTGAGCACTGCGTGGCGCTGGAGGCTGGATGGGAAGGGGTGGACCCTGCCGCCCAGCTCCCAAGATGGTCCCAGAGCCCCATGCCTGTGCCCACCCCCAAAACTCCAGAACATGATGTTTTCTGGATATTAAAGGGGAGTTCAGCCAAAGCCACTTAAGGTGGGACCTGTGGTCACAGCATGTCACCTGACTTTTACTGATTCTTCAGGATTCTGTCTGAGCAACATTTCCTCTGGACTGCCTCCTCTAGCCTCCCCCAGCCCTCATTCATTCATTCACTCAACAAATACTGAATAAATATTACTGAAAGACCCCCAAGGGTTCCATGCCTTTAGTGTAATCTTCCCCCAGCTACCCACTTCCTCCTTTGAACACTAAATAATAATTGTAACTAGTTAGCTACTCAAATAGCTATTTCTTAGTTTGTTCCCACCTGACTTTCTAGAATATCCAACTAGACAACAAGGCCAAGCCTGCCTTGCTAAGAGCTGTACCTTTGGAATCTAGCCACTGTTGATACTTACTAAGGGCCAGGACAGATGGATGAATGAATAGAAGGAAGGAAAGGAAGGATGGGAGGGAGGGAGGGAGGGAGGGAGGGAGGAAGGAAGGAAGGAAGGAAGGAAGGAAGGAAGGAAGGAAGGAAGGAAGGAAGGAAGGAAGGAAGGAAGGAAGGAAGGAGGGAAGGAGCAAACTGTCTAGGCCAGCACTAACCAATAGAAATTCTAGCCACAAAAGCAAGTCATAGTCACAACTTAAAATTTTCTAGAAGCCATATTGTGAAAGTTTAAGAAGAAGAGGATGGGGAAGACGAGGAGGCAGCTAGGCTGGGGAGATGGTTCAGCGGGTAAGAGCTCTTGCTATGTAAGCATGGAAACCTGAGTTCAATGTTTACACCCATATGTAAAAAGACAGGGCAGGGACGCAGAGACAGGAGGATTGCCGGGGCTCTCTGGTCAGCTAGCCTAGCGGAAAACCAGAGACCTGGGGATTCATTCAGATACTCTGTTTCAAGATGTAAGGCGGAAGGGCACTAGAGGACACCTAATGTTCCAACCTCTGCACATGTGCAAATGGGGTGTGTGCATCTGCACACACACATGCCATACCAAACATGCAGAATCAATAAGGGGTGGGGAGATGACTCAGCAGTTAAGGCTCTTGTCTGCAAAACCTAAGGACCTGGGTTCGATTCTCCAGTACCCACGAAAAGCCAAGGTACACAAAGTGGCATATGTGACTGGAGTTCGTTTGCAGTGGCTGGAGGCCCTGGAGTGCCCATTCTCTCTGACTTATTCTCTTCTCCTAACTCTCTCTCCTCTTGAAAATAAATATTTTTTTTTTAAAAAGGACAAGGTATAGTTCCAGTTACTCAGGAAGCTGAAAAAAATTATCATTTGAGCCTCTGTGAGCTCAAGACAAGCCTGGACAACATAGCAAGACCCAGACAAGAAAAGGAGAGGAGGAAGAGGAAAAAGGGAACAAGAAGAAAAGTGGGATGAAAAGGGGAAGATTTTTTGCAAAAGTAATTTTTTAGGGCTGGAGGGATGGCTTAGCAGTTAAGGTGTTTGTCTGCAAAGCCAAATGATACAGGTTTGATTCCCCAGGACCCACGCTAGCCAGATGCACAAAGGGGCGCACGCGTCTGGAGTTTGTTTGCAGAGGCTGGAGCTCTGGCGCGCCCATTCTCTCGCTCACTTTCTCTTCCTCTCTCTCCCTCTCTCTGCCACTCTGTCTCCCTCTTTCTCTCTGTCAAATAAATAAACAAAAATAAAATATTTTTAAATTATTTTTTATTTATCCTAATATGTAGGTGCTCCTCAACTTATGATAGGTCAATATTTCAATAAACTCATGTTAAGTTGAAATTAATCAAAATGCATTGGATTCCCCTAAGGTACTGATCATCTTTGCTAGCAACATGGCACCCCATAGAGTTGGTTCCTTCCCCTGTGACTTTGTGGTGCCGGCATCACACAGAGGGTCACAGCAACTCTCCTCAGCTCAGAAAAGACTCTAGTAAAAAACACCCCAAGTACAATTTCTACTGCATGCATACTGTTGCACAAACTCTTTTATGAGCGAGAGAGAGAGAGAGAGAGAGCAAGAATTGGCACACCAGGACCTCCAGCCACTGCAATCGAACTCCAGACATGTGTACCACCTTGTGCACATGTGCAGCTTTGTACATGGGTTACCTTGTACATCTGGCTTATGTGAGATCTGGGGAGTTGACATGGGTCCTTAAGCTTCACAGGCACAGGCACAGGCAAGTGTCTTAAACACTAGGCCATCTCTCCAACCCACACAAACTTTTAAAATTTGTTTTATCAATAGTTATTTATTTATTTAAGATAGAGGAAGAGAAAAAGGTAACGAGAGTGAGGATATGTGGGCATGCCATTCCTGCAAACGAACTCCAGACCTGAGAACCATTGATGCATCTGACTTTACATGTGTACTGGGAAATTGATCCCCAGCCATCAGACTTTGCAAACAAGTATCTTTAATCACTGAGCTATTTCTCCAGCCCCTGTTGCACAAACTCTTTTTAAAAATATTTTATTTATTTAAGAGAGAGAGAGAAAGAGGAAAATATAGAGGAAGAAAGAATGGGTGCACCAGGGCATCTAGCCACTGCAAACAAACTCCAGACACATGCGCCACTTTGAGCATCTGGCTTATGTAGGTACTGGGGAATTGAACCTGGGTCCTTCAGCTTCGCAGGCAAGTGCCTTAACCACTAAGCCACCTCTCTAGCCCTGCACAAACTATTAAAGATGAAAAATTGTAAGTGAAACCATCAATAGGAGACATCTAAAATAGTATCCATTAGCTGGGCAGAGGAGTGCATGCCTATAGTCCCAGTACTCGAGAGGCTGAGGCAGGAGGACTGAATGTGACCAGCAATGGCAAGAGGTCCTGGCGTGCCTATGCCTTTTTTCTCATTCTCATTTTGTCTCTCTGCTTATAAATAAATAAATATTATTTTTTTAAAAACAGGAGAAGCAATTATTAGCTTGTCCAGATGAAAGTTCTTAGGTCCTTGAGGTAGTGTTGAACCTTCCATGTCAACACACCTACTGTCTGAGACCTATTCCAAAAGTACTCGTCCTCTCTGAGCTTCTGCCATCATCTAGAAAAGTGAGGTAAGGGCTGGAGAGATGGCTTAGCAGTTAAGGCGCTTGCCTGCAAAGCCTCAGGACACATGTTAGACTCTCCAGGTCTCACGTAAGCCAGATGCACAAAGCGAGCCAGATGCATATGAGGCAAGCACAAGGTCACACATGCCCACTAGTTAGCACAAGCATCTGGAGTTGGGTTGCAGTGGCTGAGGCCCTGGCATGCCAATTCTCTCTCTTGCTCACTAAAAGAAAAAAGAAAAGAAGAAAAAGAAAAGTGAAGTAATAATATCTGCCTTACAGGAATATTGCATATTTAATCGAATAACATAAGTGACAGTGCCTGTCCTAACATAGAATGTAAGTATTTCCTTAGGGAAGTACAATCTGATGCCTACATCTTATTAATGATGTCATGATCTCATTTTTAAAAAATCTTTTTTATATCAAGCTAAAGATGTGTCCTAATTCTGTCATTTTTGATCATAGAGAGTTTGTACAATTTCCCCCAAATTCCTCAAATATATAAGGGTGGCCTTCCGTGTCTTTCCCACAAAGCTTTCTCAATTACTTTCAGATATCCCAAGTTCCTCCAAGAAAAGAATCTGTAGTGTCCAAAGTAAGAAAGATCTAGGGTTCCAGTGAGTCCTAAGATAGCACAACTCCAGCCACATGCCCTCAGGATCCCAAGTTGGTCTTGTGAGCCATAGATGACGCAAACCTCGAGATTAGCTTAATGCCCTCTTCACGGTCTAAATCTCGAGGACCTTCCCCACATTCTCTTCTCACCCCAGCACTGGTGACAAAAGCTGGTTTGCTTGAAGGAGGAGTTCTAGGATTAGCATGTTCCTCACAGCTAAAAACAGGTTCTGAATCTTCAAAGTGACATTTCTTGTGGTCTTAGGAAAGAAAGGTCTGGTGGAGGTGACAGCTGAGGGCAATGAATCAGATGCCACTCAGTTTTAGTTTAAAGGCAAACGACCACCCAGTCCGTCAGCACGGCTCCATCACCAGCTAGCCACGTGGGGTTTCTCCTGTAAATGATGACAGAGTGTTGAATGGTGACCATTTCTTCATGGCTGCGATGAGCTGTCAGCTTGTATTCCCTGCTTAAACTTGACAGCTTAAGCTACTGGGAAGAGGAGAGTTACGTTAACCGAACCATTTCAGGACTCCCGATCATCCCAAAGCCTTTCCCAGAAGTGAGGCCACCTGAGCAGCACATCACACAGCTCACCCGGTCTGGGTGGCTTCCTCCGGCAGAGCTGAGGGTGGGGTACTGACGCTGCTGACCCACCCTGTGGTCACTAGCCACGTGTGGCCGCCAATCACTTGAAATCTGGTTAGTTCAGACTGAAATGTGTGAAAGTCAAATGAGATACAGGGGGTGGGGAGGGAGGGAATTACCATGGGATATATTTTATAATCATGGAAAATGTTAATAAAAATTTTTTTAAAAAAAGAAAAAAATTTAAAAAAAATGAGATACAGGATTTCAATTTTTTTTTTTTTTTTTTTTGAGGCAAGCCCAACAGACGGCCTTTTTTTTTTTTAATGAGGACAGTAAAGGGTGCGCCAGGGCCTCCAGCCACTGCAATCAAACAGCAGTCACGTGTGCCCCCTGGGCGCACATGCAACATTGCCTGCTTGCATCACTGTGTATCTGGCTTACGTGGAACCTGGAGAGTCAAACATGAGTCCTTACTTAGGCTGTGCAGGCAAGCACCTTAACCGCTAAGCCATCACAGTAGCCCAAATTTCAATTTTTTTCACACAAAAATGATATCTTATGAATAATCTTTTATGAAGGCTAGGGATGTGGCTTGTGGTATAGTATTTACTTAGATATGTGCAAGGCCCTGACTTTGATCCCCAGTACCACACAGGGGGAAATGCATAATAATCCTTTATGTGGAAAGGATATTTGGGATATATTGAATTTAAAATTTTATTAAAAGTAATTTCACCTACCTCTTTTTTCTTACGTTTTCAGTCTGGCTGTTGAAAAATTCAAAATTACATGTGTGACTTACTTTTTTTTTTTTTTTTGCTACCATTACATGTCTAGTGAACAGCACTAGTGTAGAGGCAGGGAAGGAGCTGGAACCCCACATTGCAATGACTCTTCCTCTTAGATCTGGGGGACAAAGGGATCTACAGTCAGAGATCACTGGCCTTTCATTTTTTACTGGCTAAACTAGAGCAGGGGACCTCAGATACCAGTGAACATGTGTGCTAGGGACTGATTTGTGGCCCCATACAAAATTCATATGCTGAAGCTCTAATCCCTACCCTCAGGTGTCAGTTTTAGAGATAGGCTTTTAAGGAAGAGAATAAGATAAAAACAGGGGTACAGGGTGGAGCTCTGATATGGTACTACCGGGGCCCATACATAAAGAGGAGACCATTCCAGAGCGCTCTCTTCTCACCATGCAAGGACCAAGCAAAAGGTGGCCACCTGCAATCCAGGAGAGCCCTAACCAGGAATTAGACCCTGAAAGAACCTTGACTTTGGACTTCCAGCCTTCATAACTGCGAGAAAATACATATTTTAGCAACTCAGTCTAAGACATTTTGCTACAGCAGCCCAAATGACCTATGACAATTAACTCCAGGTAGGTAGTTGGTTGAACTCATGGCTTCCTGGGCTCACTTACTGAGAAAGGCTAACACCACTGGTCTAGGATAATAAGGTAATTTATGCTTTTCAAATAAACATTCTAGGCATTCTATAACCCTGGGCTATACTTGGAGAGACCCGATTTTAAAAGAAATGTTTTTGTCCTTGGCACTGTCATAGCCTGACATGAGAGCCATGAATTGAACCCATAATAGTGGCATTCCAATAATAATATCCCAATGTAGATGACTGAGTGAGTGTCCTTTGGCTGTAGCATTTTTTTTTTAATTTTTATTTATTTATTTATTTGAGAGCGACAGACACAGAGAGAAAGACAGATAGAGGGAGAGAGAGAGAATGGGCGCGCCGGGGCTTCCAGCCTCTGCAAACGAACTCCAGACGCGTGCGCCCCCTTGTGCATCTGGCTAACGTGGGACCTGGGGAACCGAGCCTCGAACCGGGGTCCTTAGGCTTCGCAGGCGAGCGCCTAACCGCTAAGCCATCTCTCCAGCCCGGCTGTAGCATTTTTAAACAATATTTTTATTTATTGATTGATTGATTATTTATAAGAGGGGCAGATAGAGAAAAGAGAGAATGGGCCCACCAGGGCCTCTAGCCACTGCGAATAAACTCTAAAACACATGCACCACCTTGTGCATATGGCTTTATGTGGGTACTAGGGAAATGAACCTGTGTCTTTAGGCTTGGCAGGTAAGCACCTTAACCACTGAGCCGTCCCTCCTGGATGCAACATTTTAAAGCATGTCTTCCAAAGAGATAGTGGCTCCTTAAGTGAGGATAGAATTTCATTCTGATAACCCCATTTTAAGTTGAAAATATCCCATCATTCAATACACCTAACCTACTAAACATAACTTAGTAACAATGTGAACTGTCAAGTGTTGACTGTCTCCCCTTTTTGTTGTTGTTGTTGTTGTTATTATTATTTTTATTTATGATAGAGAGAGAAAGTATGGGTGCTCCAGAGCCTCCTGCCACCACAAACTCCAGTCACATATCATTAAGTGCATCTGACTTTTATGAGGGTACTGGAGAATCAAATCTAGGATGTCAGGCTTTGTAAGCAAGTGCCTTCAACCACTGAGCCATGTCTTCAGCCCCTGTCTCCCCTTTGTAATGGAGTGACTCACTAGGAAGTGTTCCTCACCGACACTGTCCAAACATAGTCTAATAGTATACCATGTCCCAGCACTAGCCTGGGAGAAAAGTCCCATTGCTACTGAATTGGCATCATTGTGAAGTCAAAATATGCTAACTCCATCATAAGTTGAGGGGTCATTTTATTGATAAATTCTATGTACCCGGGCTGGAGAGATGGCTTAGCGGTTAAGTGCTTGCCTGTGAAGCCTAAGGACCCCAGTTCGAGGCTCGGTTCCCCAGGTCCCACGTTAGCCAGATGCACAAGGGGGCGCACGCACCTGGAGTTCGTTTGCAGAGGCTGGAAGCCCTGGCGCGCCCATTCCCTCTCTCTCTCCCTCTATCTGTCTTTCTCTCTGTGTCTGTTGCTCTCAAATAAATAAATAAATAAATAAAAATTCTATGTACCCAACTGTAGGATACATACTATTAATACAGTTTACTTTTACATTTATAAAAGGGGCTAGGGAAGCCGGGCATGGTGGCACACACCTTTAATCCCAGCACTCGGGAGACAGAGGTAGGAGGATCGCTTTGAGTTTGAGGCCACCCTGAGACTACATAGTGAACTCCAGGTCAACCTGGGCTAGAATGAAACCCTACCCAAAGAAACCAAAAAAGGGGGGGAACTGGAGGAGATAGCTCAATGGGTAAGGTGCTTGCCTTGCAAGCATGAAGACCTGAGTTCAATCTCTAGTACCCAAACAGGAAATCCAGGTATGGGGGCTGACAACATGCTTAATGGTTAAAGGCCCTGGTTTGCAGAGCCTGGCATCCCAGGTTCAGTTCCCCGGTATCCAGGTAAAGCCAGATGCACAAAGTGGCACATTCATCTGGAGTTCGTTTGCAGTAGTAAGAAGCCCTGGAGTGCCCATACCTCTTCCCCTTCCTACAAATAAATAAAAATATTTTAAAAAATAGACATGGGGCTGGAGAAATGGTGTGGTGGTTTGATTCAGGTGTCCCCCATAAACTTAGGTGTTGTGAATGCTAGGTTCCCAGCTGATGGAGATTTGGGAATTAACGCCTTCTTGAGGGAGTGTACTATTGGCGGTGGGCTTATGGATGTTGTAGCCAGTTTCCCCTTGTCACTTTGGCACACTCTCCTGTTGCTGTTGTCCACCTTATGTTGGTGAGGGAGTGATGTCCACCCTCTGATCATGCCATCGTTTTCTCCTGCCATTGTGGAGCTTCCCCTTGAGCCTGTAAGCCAAAATAAACCTTTTTTTCCTATGAGCTGCTCTTGGTCAGGTGATTTCTATCAGCAAGGTGAACCTGACTGCAATAGTAAAGCGGTACAAGGAGTAGGATTGCTGCTAGACACCTGATTGTGTGGCTTTGGCCTCTTGGAGCTGATTTTCAAGAAGAATGTGGAAGGATTTGAAACCTTTTCCTAAGAGACACCCTGCAGTGCTGTAAGTACAGCTTGATGGACTGTTCTGGTCAGAGTTGAAAGACCTGAATGCAGTAAGAACTATGGACTGTGAGGTTTGGCTTGTAAAAGTGAAAAAGAACTTCGCTTGGTCTGGCCTAGAAGCAGTGTGTGAGAGGCTTGCTGTTATGCCTGTGTCCTAAGAAGTTGTTCAAGGTTGCTTTGCATAGAAACAGACTGGTGTGAACAAAGTGATATGGCACAGAAAATATGAAATCTTTGGGTGAACTGCTGCCCATTCAGCTGCAATTGAGAGATTACAAACTTTGAGGCTGGGCCAGCTCACCTGCACTGGGGCAACAGGAAGAATGTAGACTCTTTTGAAGGGGCCTGAGTGCTCAAGGAGTGTCATGTTCTTCAAAATCTGCTTTATTCCCCCCTGGATTAACAAATTGGCACCCTACCTGGTATTGTGGAGTATAACATATGCCGGGAGAGAGAGTCATTGAGTTTGCAAGACGGTCTTGTGTTTTGGAAATGTCCATGGGCAGTGTGAAGTAGGTTTGCTGGATGCCTGCATGGAGACCCCATGGAGCCATGAGGATGAACCATGGATTGCAGTGGAGACCCAGTGGAGATGCCAGAACCACAAGATGGCTGCTGAGGACAGGTTCTGCCCCAGATAAAGTTTTCCAAGACTGTGAGTAGCCTAGCTGGAGGAGTGGAATTGGAACTCCAGAGACTTGTTGCTGGTTAGAATTATTGGGCTTGGAGATTTGGCATTGACTAGAGTTGTTGGACTTGGAGCTACAGAGTTTGATGTTTGCCCTGCTTGTTTAAAATCTTGTGTTGGTTGAATTTTTTTTTTTTTTTTTTTTTTTTTTTTTTTGCTATGCCCAATGCCATCTTTTGCAGTGTGAATTCTGGGCCATTATGGGTTTGGGGGGATTTTTTTGGTATTATGGCTCAGTTAAAAAACCTTGGATTATAGGGATATTTGAACATCATTAGGATTGATAAAAAATATGAGGACTTTTAAAGTTGGACTGAATGCATTGTATTTTACATCATGTATGACTATCAGTTTATGGGGCCAGGGGTAAAATGTGGTGGTTTGATTCAGGTGTCCCCCATAAACTTAGGTGTTCTGAATGCTAGGTGCCCAGCTGATGGAGATTTGGGAATTAACACCGTCTAGAAGCAGTATATTGTTGGGGGCAGGCTTGTGGGTGTTATAGCCAGGTCCCCCTTGTCAGTGTCTGGCACACTCTCCTGTTGCTGTTGTCCACCTTATGTTGGCCAGGAGGTGATGTCCACCCTCTACTCATGCCATCATTTTCCCTGCCATGATGGAGCTTCCCTTTGAGTCTATAAGCCAAAATAAACCTCTTTTCTTCCTATAAACTACTCTTGGTTGGGTGATTTCTACCGGCAATGTGAACCTGACTGCAATAGATGACTTAGTGGTCAAGGTGCCTGCAAAGCCTAAGGTACTCATGTTTGACTGTCCAGGTCCCACGTAAGCCAGACACACAGTGATGCAAGTGCACAATGTTGCACATGTACACAAGGGGGCAAACACATCTAGAGTTAGACTGCAGTGGCTGCAGGCCCTAGTACACCAATTCTCTCTCTCCCGCCCTTCCTTCCTGTCTCTCCCTCTTGAATTTAAAATTTTTAAAAGGCCAGTCTGTTGGGCTTGCCTCAAAAAAAAATTTTTTTTTAAGCCAGAGCTGGAGAGATGGCTTACCAGTTAAGGTGCTTGCCTGTGAAGCCTACGGACCCAGGTTTGGTTCCCCAGTACCTATGTTAGCCAGATGCACAAGGTGGCACATGTATTTGGAGTTCATTTGCAGTGGCTGGAGGCCCTGGTGTGCCCATTCTCTCTATCTGCCTCTTTCTCTCTCCATTTCTCCTTCTCCAATAAATAAATAAAATGTCAAAAAAAAATAAAAGATATTTAGTGGGGTATGGTGGTACACACCTTTAATCCCAGCACTCAGGAAGCAAAGGTAGGAGGATCACCGTGAGTTGGAGGCTACCCTGAGTCTACATAGTGAATTCTAGGTCAGGCTGGCCTAGAGTCAGACACCACTTCAAAAAACCAAAAAAAGGAAAAAAAAAAATAACAGATGTGGGCTGGAAAGATGGTTTATGGATTAAGGCAGTAGCCTATGAAGCCTTAGTACCCAAGTGTGATTTTCTAGAACCCACATAATCCAGATGCACATGGTGGCACATGTTTCTGGAGCTCATTTGCAGTGGCTGGGAGCCATGTTGCACTCATTCTCTCTCTCTAGCAAATAAACAAATATTAAATTAAAATTTTTTTAAGCCAGATGTGGTGGTGTGTGCCTGTGACCCAGTGTGGTGGATCCTAGATACTCACTGGCTGGCCAATCTAGCCTACTTGGTGAATTCCATGTTAATAAGACTCTGTCTCAAAAAGAGGTGAATGGGAGCCGGGCGTGGTGGCGCACGCCTTTAATCCCAGCACTCGGGAGGCAGAGGTAGGAGGATCTCCGAGAGTTCGAGGCCACCCTGAGACTACATAGTGAATTCCAGGTCAGCCTGAGCCAGAGTGAGACCCTACCTCGAAAAACCAAAAAAAAAAAAAAAAAGAGGTGAATGGCATTCCTAAGGATAACACTTCAGGTTGTTCTTTGGCCTCCATACACATGTGCATATGTGTATACATGCACCCCCACATACACCCATGTGCCCACACACATATGTGCACATACTGCTCATGTGATAAAATTTTTAAAATAATAAATAAATAAAGTATATTTTTATTTAATATATATATTTTATTGATAACTTCTATGCTTACAGACAACAAACTACAAACCATGGTATTTCCCTCCCCTCCCTCACTTTCCCCTTCATAACTCTGTTCTCAGTTATAGCCCATCTCTTTCTCCATTAGTGTCTCTCTTAATTTGATGACATCATCTTTTTCTCCTATTATGAGGGTCTTGTGTAGGTATTGCTAGGTCTTGGATATGGAAGCCAAATTCTGTCCTTGGCAGTTGTATGTAAGGAGTGGTACCCTTACTTTGACTCTTACATTCTTTCTGCCACTTCTTCCTCAATGGACCCTGAGCCTTGGAGGGTGTGAGATGTTTCAGTGCTGGACACTCCTCCGTCCCTTCGCAGCACTATGTTGCCTTTTAAGTCATACCAGTGATCATCGCCATCTGAAAAGAGAAGGTTCTCTAGCCAGAAGGTGAGAGTAGCATTAATATATGAGTATGAACATTAAGTGTAGGGCTTTCAGGGCAATTTGGTGAGAATAATATATGCATTTATCCAGACAAGAGCAGGCTTTATACCCCTAAGGCTCATGACTTCCCCTGCCATAGGCTTTTGATTAGGTTTTCAGTACCAGGCATGTATTCCCTCCCATAGAGTGGGCCTTCAGCCCAGTTAGAGAGCAGTTGGTTTCCCCCAGAACAGACATGCCACTATTGTGCTTGCTTAGTCATTTAGCCTGTCTGGCCAAACTTGAGGTTTCCAGTGTCTACTGTTTTCACCACTGATGACTTTTGTCTCCCATAAGGCTGTATAGAGTGCAGCTTTTTCCAGCTTTCAGTTGGCTGAGCTACAGGGAGAAGTTTTTCTGCTCAGTATCAGCTTGATTTCTCAGTGAGTTTGCTGCTCAGGCATGTGAAGTCTTCAACAATAGGGTCTTACCATCTCTTTCTTATGGTAAACCAAGGGCCTTGGCAATAGCCTGTAATGATTTGGAAGCAACAGAGACCTCCCTGGCCAACAACTCACCGGAAGGTATCCCATCCCTGACACTTAACATTTTCTAGTAACAACCTATGGATTCTGGATGCGCCGTTATTCAAGCAAGCAGATTTTTATATGTCTTATTCAGACTATCTTGTTTTGGTTGACTCTCCCTGCCCCCCCCACCTTTCTTTTATACAATCTCTTCACTTAGGCCTTTCCCCTCCCTGTAATCTGTTCTTCTATTTATATATATACAATCCCAACCCCTTAAGATCTTCCCTCTCCCCTCTCCCTGTTTCTAGCTTCTGGGCCTCTGCTACTGATTTTTGGTTCAGATCACACACAAGTCTATAAATTTGTAGCTAAGATCTACATATGAGAGAGAACATGTGACATTTGGCTTTCTGGGCCTGGGTTACCTCACTTAGTATTATCCTTTCCAGATCCATCCATTTCCCTACAAATTTCATAATTTATCTCAAAAGGGGCTAGAGAGACGGCTTAGCAGGTAAGGCATGTGCCTGCAAAGCCACATGCATGTGCATGCGCATGTGTCTGGAGTTAGTTTGCAGTGGCTGGAGGCCCTGGAGTGCCCATTCTCTCTCTCAAATAAGTAAATAAATAAAATATACTTTATAAAGAGGGAGAAAGAGACACAGAAAGAAAGAATGAGCATGCCAACCCCCGCCCCGTGCGTCTGGCTTATGTGGGTCCTGGAGAGTTGAACTGGGATCTTGGCTTTGCAGGCACATGCCTTACCTGCTAAGCCATCTGTCCAGCCCTCTCTCTATTTCTCTCTTAATAAATAAATAATATATATTTAAAATTTTAAAAAGGTGTGCTATTTCCTTTTGGGATCCCAGTGGATTGTCTTCAGCTTGCGGAGGCATCTCCCCGAACAGCAACTTATACTGGCTTTTGTATGCTGTTCCCATCCCCCATCCCTTACACTCAGACAAAGTCTATTTATTCATTAGATTCAGCTCATAAATCTTCCCCTGCCCAGCTTGTCCCACTCCCCACCCAGGTGGAGATGATCGCCCAGCCCCCCACCTTTACCTGTACCCCTGTAGAATGTGACTGCTATTGACTTATCACAATGAATTGCAAATGTTTGCTTAACCTGTCAGCTCCCAAAGCACAGCAGCTGGGCTGTGTTTACCCGTCTCATCTGGTCCTTGCTCACGGCTTCTGGCACATAATATGTATTCTTTTAATGTTTATAAAGATCAGTAGAGCCAGGAAAGTGCAATTCCTTAATACTTTAGGCAAACCGTTGCCCTTCTCTGTGGAAGCAGTCAGCCTGGCCCCTTGGGAGAAAATACCCCACCCAGGAGAATGCCATGAAACTAGCCCTGGAAAGATGTGCTAGGTCTTACATTCCAGTTCATAAGAGCCCACCTCATTCACACCCTAGCTGTCAATGAGAGGCAAGGCACTGTCTAAACAACGAATAGCAGAAGAGGAGTTTTGTTTTTTTTAACAATTGCCTTAAGGTCAAGATCCGTCTGGTAAACTAACTAATTATGGTTGGTTTGTGAGGGACCCAGTGCATCTGCCAGAGGAGGGACAAAGATGGAACAGAGAAACTTAGGAGCGTCACAACTTCTTATGTCTGTGCAGGTGTGCACGGCACAGCATGGAGGCATCACCTGATGTAAGCTCCAGGAGTTCAGGGCTGTTTAGCATTTTGAGTGTGTGGTCATCAACGTCCCTTTTGTGAAGTCCAGGCTGCCTTATTTCTCAGGAGTTTATCCCCCAGTTCCTTCACACGTGTGTCACCATCTCTGTGCAAGTGTCTCCTATAGGAGAGTTATAATAGGCCACCCAGGCTGGAAGAATACACCGGGTGGTCCCTTACAAGTGGTACAGCCCTGGTTGATGGAACAAATGCTTTGTTGCTTCCCTATTTATCCAAAAGTTTTCCCTCTCAGCAGGAAAGTGGAAGGAACTTAAGTTTCACATAATTGCTTTATGTTCTCTGAGTCACTTAAAAGGATGGGCCCTAAAACAAAAATCAAAAAGGATTGGCCTTGTGATATATTGGAAAGTAAAATGCAAGTCGATGTATCCATTTTTATCAGGTGATTACCAAGCAACAATAAGAAGAAGAAATGTTCAATTGTTTCCTAGGAGGAGGCTTGCCTGATTTAGCTAGTAAGTATATAGGATGCCCACTTATCTTTGACCTTCAGACAAGGAAGAATGAGTTGATATAAGCATGGCCCAAATATTGCTTGCACCCTATATTTTATCTGGCAACTCTCCCTAGGGAGAAAAGGCTCAGCATAACTCTTGTGGGGAGAATTTCTTTCTGTGTCTTTTTGGAAATGCCTTCTGTTGCAGTTAGGTTCACATTGCTGGTAGAAAACACTCTACCAAGAGCAGCTCATGGGGGGTGGGGGGGAACGATTATTTTGGCTTACAGACTCAAGAAGAAGCTCCATGCTGGAAGGGGAAAATGATGGCATAAGCAGAGGGTGGACAATACCTCCTGGCCCACATCAGACGAACAACAACAGGAGAGTGTGCCAAACACTGGCAAGAGGAAACTGGCTGTAACACCTATAAGCCCACCCCCAACAGTACACTACCTCCAGGAGGTGTTAGTTCCCAAATTGCCATCAGCTAGGAACCTAGTGTTCAAAATACCTAAGTTTATGGAGAATACTTGAATCAAACCACCACATTTCTCTCCTGGCCCCCATAAATTAATAATCATACATGACGTAAAATACAATGCATTCATCCAACTTTAGAAGTCCCCATAGTTTTCAATCAATCTCAATGATATTCAAATATTCCAATAGTCCAAAATCTTTTAACTGAGCCATAATGCCACAAATATATAAATAGAATGCACTCACACTGCAAAAGATGGCATTGGGCATAGCAAAAAAATATTCGACAAATACAAGATTTAAAACAACCAGGGCAAACATCAAACTCTGTAGCTCCAAGTCCAATAACTAACCAGTGTCAAATCTCCAAGTTCAATAATTCTAACTAGCAACAAGTCTCTGCAGTTCCAATTCCACCACTCCAGCTAGGCTACTCACAGTCCAGGAAAACTTCATCCAGTGCCAGCAGCTCTCCTTGACAACCATCTCATACTCCTGGCATTTCCATTGGGTCTCTACTGCAACCCAAGATTATCCTAATGGTTCTAGAGGGTCTCCACCCAGGTAATCCAAGAAGCCTGCTTCACATTGCCCATGACCATTTTCAAAATTCAAAACTATGTTGAAAATTAAATGACCCTCTCTTTTCTGCATTTCTTATACCCCATAAAACCTTGTGGGCTGCAAATTTGTTAATCCAGGGGAGAATGAAGCCAACTTTGAAGAAAGGACATTCCTTTAGCATTCAGGCCCCTTCAAAAAAATCTGCAGTCTTCCTGTTGTCCCAATTCAGGTCAGCTGGCTCAGTCTCAATGGTTGTAATCTCTCAAACAGTTGCAGCTGAATGGGCAGTATTTTCAGCCCAAAAGATTTCAATTTTTCTGTGCTATATCACTGTGTTCACACCAGTACATTTCTATACAATGCAACCCTGCACAAGTTCTCAGGACCCATACATAACTCAAACCTGTCACATAAACTGCTTTTAGCTCAGTCCAGGCAAAGCTCTTTCTCATCCTCATAAGCCAAACATCACATCCATAGTTCTCACTGCATTCAGGTCTTTCAGCTCTGACCAGAATGGTCCATCAAGCTGTATTTACAGTACTGTGAGGCAGGTCTTAGGCCAAAGTTTCAAATCCTTCCACATTCCTCTTGAAAAATCAGCTCCAAAAGACCAAAATCCATGCAGTCAGATTTCTAGCAGTAATGATCCCACTTCTCAGTACCAACTTTACTGTTGCAGTCAGGTTCATATTGCTGGCAGAAAACACCCAACCAAGAGGAGCTTGTGGGAATAAAGGGTTTATTTTGGCTTATAGACTTGAGGGGAAGTTCCATGTTGGCAGGGGAAAATGATGACATGAGCAAAGGGTGGACATCATCTCCTGACCAACATCAGATGGACAACAGCAACAGGAGAATGTGCCAAACACTGGGAAGAGGAAGCTGGCTATACCCCTAAGTCCATCCCCCAGAATACACCGCCTCCAGGAGGCACTCATTCACAAGTTGCCATCAGCTGGGAACCTAGCACTCAGAATACCTAAGTTTATGGGGCACACCTAAATTAAACTACCACGCCTTCCTAATACATTTATAAAACTGTCAGAACTGAGATATTAGGGTTCTGGTCCAAATTTCTCACTAGTTGCTTCATTAACTAACTCTGCATCCCTAATATTCTTTGCACATATACTGTGTGCCAGGAACTGGATTCGCTGTTGAAGAAATCAAGGTGCTGGAGAAAGACAAAGTGCTTTTACCTCCTAACCTTTCACACAACATGGTTGTGTGTCCCCTTGGAACTGGGCTTTTTTAAAATATATTTTATTTGTATTTATTTATTTGAGAGTGAGAAAGAGACAAGGAGAGAGAGAATAGGCACACCAGGGCCTCCAGCCACTACAAATGAACTCCGGACACATGTGCCACCTTGTGCATCTGGCTTACGTGGGTCCTGGAGAATCAAACCTGGTCCCTTTGGCTTTGCAGGCAAACAACTTAACTGCTAAGCCATCTCTCCAGCCCAGGACTGTGTTTTAACAGTGTGGTCTACACCAGCAGCTATCATGTCTGAGGAGTTTTCCATTGTCAGAAAATATTGAATTAAACCTAACATTTTACCACAAAACATTTTAAACCCATGCCTATCTTTAAAGGCTGCCCTGCACCTGACTGGGATGCTGTTGTTGCTATTGGGTTAACATCATACCTTATGCCTACATCTGAAACATAAGTAACTGGCAATAAAAAAAAAAAAAAGAATAATTTAACAAATCACAAAAATTACATCTCACAGGATTCCTGAGCTTTCTGGAGGCAAAGGCAGAAAATGAAATGCAATGCACTCGCTGACTTCTGGCTCCATAAGCACACACACTGTGTGCTGTTTCCCCATTTCCCTGGGCCTTGAACATGGCCTCTGGATGCATCATATGTATTCTTTTAATGTTCATTAAAACGAGTGGACCCAGGAATGAAAGTGCAATTCATAAATACTCTGCAAAGTCTCACACACACGCACACACACACCACAAACATGCCTTTGAAATTCTCCTTCAGAATTGTGCCTGAAAAGCTACTTGATAAGAATCCTACAACAGAAAACAAAAAGACTACCCATACATTCACGTCCTTTGATCAGGTCATACCTCCTTGGGGAGGCAGGTACTGACTAATGCAAAAAAAAAAAAAAAAAGGTTGGGGGCTGGAAGGATGGCTTAGCAGTTAAGGCATTTGTCTGCAAACACAAACGACCCAGGTTCAATTCCCCAGGACCCATGTTAGCCAGATGCACAAGGGGGTACATGCGTCTGGAGTTCGTTTGCAGTGGCTGGAGCCCTGGTGTGCCCATTCTCTCTCGTGCGCGCGTGCACCCTCTCATTCTCCCTTTCTCTCTGTCAAATAAATAAATTAAATTAAAATATATTTTTTTTAAGTCAGGGAGATATGAGCTTGGTCACAAAGCGAAAGGAGTCTTAATTAGTTTGTACATGAAAAACACTATAGAGCCTGAATAGGGCCTTTACAAAGAACACTCTTCATTGTTAGTATTCACTGGTATAAGCCTGTGGTTTGTTTACGATTGTTCTGTGTGGAAGCTGGCAAGACATGGTGATGAATTTCCAGGATGACATTAAATGACTAGTGTCTCTTATTAGAAAGCAGCATTTTCCTTCTCAGGGTCAGGTGCTACCATTCTTATTCATTACAGATTCAACAACAAGCTGTGGATTTCTGTGGGGCTGGAAATAATTTATACAACCAATCGTATTTATCAAACTCATCATCTCTCCCCTTTAGGATTCCCAAGATATGGAATTCTGGTGATGATTATAAAAAATAGCAGAGCTGGGCATGGTGGCACACACCTTTAATCCCAGCACTTGGGAGGCAGAGGTAGGAGGATCACCGTGTGTTCGAGGCCACTTTGAGATTACATAGTGAATTCCAGGTCAGCCTGGACTAGAGTAAAACCCTGCCTCGAAAAACAAAAATTAAAAATAAGTAAATAAAATAAAATAAAAATAAAAAATAGCAGTGCCGGCATGGTGGTGCACGCCTTTAATCTCAGCACTTGGGAGGCAGAGGTAGAAGGATTACCATGAGCTCAAGGCCACCCTGATACTACAGAGTGAGTTCCAGGTCAGCCTGGGCTAGAGTGAGATCCTACCTCAAAAAAAAAAAAAAAGAAAGAAAGAAAAAAGGGCTGGAGGAATGGCTTAGCAATTAAGGTGCTTGCCTGCAAAGCCAAAGGACCCAGTTTCAATTCCCCAGGACCTACATAAGCCAGATGCACAAGGTGGTGCATGCATCTGGAATTCGTCAGCAGTGGCTGGAGGCCCTGGCATGCCCATTCTCTCTCTCTCTTTATTAAATAAATAAATATATTTTTTTTAAGAGCAGCATTTGTGGGAACCCATTGGCTTGTGTGCTAGATTCCATATAGCTAAGGAAACCTTAAGTATATTTAATAATCTTCCCAACTAGAATTCTCCCTGAGAAAGGCTGAGTCTACCACAGTCAAACACCATGTTTTCTGAAATGATTTGTACTCTTGAAAGATTGTTAAATATGGGCTGGAGAGATGGCTTAGCAGTTAAGCACTTGCCTGTGAAACCTAAGGACCCCAGTTCGAGGCTCGGTTCCCCAGGTCCCACGTTAGCCAGATGCACAAGGGGGCGCACGCGTCTGGAGTTCGTTTGCAGAGGCTGGAAGCCCTGGCGCGCCCATTCTCTCTCTCTCCCTCTATCTGTCTTTCTCTCTGTGTATGTTGCTCTCAAGTAAAAAAAAAAAATTAAAAAAAGATTGTTAAATACTAGAAGGAGCTTTTGTGTAAGTTTATTATAAATATTGGTATTTGTCATAATAGAAATGAAAAATGAAAATAAATAAATATTTCTTGGTCTTATTACTTAAAGAAAAAACAAGCTAGCAGGGATAGGCTGTTGACTGAGTCAGTAAAGTACTTGCTATGTAAGCATGAGGGTCTGAATTCAGACCCCAACACCTATGTAAATGTTGGGTGGGTATGGAGCCTGCCTGTAGTTACAGCACTTAGAAAATAGAGACAAGAGGCCCCTGAGGCTTACTGGCTAGCTAAATGTGATAAATCATCCAACTTTGGGTTCAAGTGAGAGAACTTGTCTCATTAAATATGTTGGAGAATAATTGACAAAGACACCCAGCATCAACCTCTGGCTTCCACACATGTGTACATACATGCAAGTGCACACACACAACTATGCATCCACATGCATGTAAATACACATATACTCATGCATGCACACCACACACAACACTTGCAAGAAAAAAAAAAGACAGGCTAGGGATGTAGCTCAGTGTTAGAGCACTTGCCTAGTATATCCAAGGCTTTTAGTCTAATCCCCAGCATTGCAAAATATCAAATCATCTTCCTGATTGACCTGACCCTGGGTCCCCAACTCCAGATCCCCTGCTCCAGAGGGTGTGCATGGAGCAAGTAGGCCACAGCTCCTGGTTCCTTCCCCACCTCCAAGTTCCCTGGTCCCAGTACTCCTGCTGCCGGCTGGGGAAGCCTGGACTCTGCAGGAATGCTGCTGAAGCAGGCCTGTTGCTCAGCCTTCCTAACTGACCTGCCCTGGGTCCCCAATTTCTGAACACCCTGCTCTATGGGAGCTGTATTTGGTATTATATCAGGCTTTGTTCACTGATTCCCATGATTCACAGGCTGTACACTGAATAATATGTGAGCTAAGATTCATTTTTTCCATAATATTTGTTAGTGTTAATATAACTTTTCCCCTCAGCACTTTTTAGTGGAGTGAGTAGGCCAGAGATTTTGGTTTCTTCCCTACCTCTCAATACCCTGGTTCTGGTACCTCTGCTTCTACCTTGGGGCAGACTTGTCCCTGCCTGTGTGCTGTGGAAGTAGGCCTTTTGCCTAGCTTCCTTATTGACAGGCTTCTAAGTCCCCAAGTCCCTATTCCCCTGAGCCAGAGGGTGAACAAGTCACTGTGGGACCTGGCCTCTTGTCCCCAGATCCCCATCATTCCAGCTCCTGGTTCTCCAACCCCTGGTTCCCTTGTGCTAAAGAGTGTGCACAAGTATAGTGACTAGGCCAGAGCTCCCAGTCCCTACCTCCCAGTTCCCCAGGTACCTTTGATGTACTTGCATTCTCTATAATCTGTGCACCTGTGATTATAACCCCTACACCAATCCAGTTCACATGTAAAACAGAACACTCATGGAAGATTCTATCAGGACAAATACTTGCTTCCTCCTCAATAAAATAAGACTTTCCCCCAGAGATGGGTAGACCATAATGCAAGAAAACCAATGAGAGTCAGAAAAATGAGAGATCTCCACCAAGGATGCCTGGTCCCACAATGGAAGCCTCCAATGAAATCATAGAAAAAACAAATCCCAAAATGAAAGCACAAAAGCTATGTGACCCTGATCAAAACTATTGTTGAATTAGAAGAAAAGGATAAAAAAAAAACTGCATAAATTAAATTGGGCAGAATCATCCTTACAGCACTCAGCTTTTGTCACTAGGCTTAACTTAATTGAGGAAAACCAGAGAAGTCTCAAAAGAGATATAAATAAATTGAAGACAAGTTAACAAATAGAAGATCTCAATAACCAGCTAATTAAGTTTAATGAAGACATGATCAAATGCAAAAATGAATTCTAGGAAGCATCAAGAAAATCAGACCTCAAACTGAAATTATACATCAAAATAGAGATAGACACGATGCAAAATAACATAACAGAAAACAAAAATCAAATAGAGCTTTTTAAAACCTCTGTAGAACCCCTCACTAACAGAGTCATTCATATGGAAGACAGAACCTCTGAGCTGGAAGACAAGACAGAAGAAACTGATTAAGAATCCAAAAACTTTGCTAAGTTTAAACAATCATGCAAAAAGAATATGAGGGAACTGTGGGATACCCTAAAATGACTAAATGACTGGATCAAGAGTATACAAGAAGGGGAAAAAATCCAGGCCAGAGGCATTAAGAATATATTCTACATTTCTCCAATCTCACAAAAGAGAGGCCCATCCAGTTACAAGAACCTTACATAACAGATAGGACCAAAGAAGAAACACTCTAAGGCACATTATAGTTAAAACTCTTAACAATTAAAACAAAGAGTGCTACAAGCAGTAAGAGAGAAACAACTCACTACATACAATGGCAATTCCATCAAAATTACCTCAGATTTCTCAATGGAAACCCTGGAAGCCAGAAGGGCCTGGAATGGGACATTCAAAATCTAAAACTCTATGGCTTCCAACCCCAACTACTGTACACAGTGAAAGTATTCCTCATAACAGATAGTGAAAGGAAAACTTTCCATTAAAAAAATCAACTGTATGATTATATGAACACAAAGCTAAACCTACAGAGAATACTTCATGAAATAATCCACACAGAAGAGTCAAACAACCAATCTCAAGAGCCTACAAGAAGATCACAATAACCAAACCTAAAGCAAGCTCAAAAAAAAAAAAAAATACAAAGCACAGAAAAGCACCAAACCCCATAAAGCACCCCATCATGGCAAGGATTAAATTGAATTGAACCTCAGTTATAACCTTAAATATTCTGGTCTTAACTCACCCATCAAAAGATACAAGTTAACATGGTGGATTAGGAAAATGGACCCTTCTATCTGCTGTCTTCAATAAACCAACCTCACCACTAAAGACAGAGACTTCTTTAGGGTGAAAGTATGGAAGATAATATTCCAAGAAAATTGGAATAAGAAACAAACAAGTATTGCTTTTTAATACCTGATAAAATAGACTTCAAACCAAAAATAATCAAAAGGGACAAAGAAGGCCACTTCTTACTCATCAAGGGAATGATCTAACATGAGGACATTACAATCATAATTCTATATGCACCAAACACAAGTACACCAGTTTATAAAACAAAACCTACTTGACAACAAAATAGAAATAAACACCAATACCATGATAGTTGTGGACTGTAATACTCCACTGTCATCAATAGATAGATCATCCAAACAGAAAATCAGTAAGGAAATAATAGAGCTCACCAACACCATAATCAACTAGACCTAATAGACATATACAGTACTTTTCCACCCCAGTTCTACAGAATACATAATCTTCTCAGCAGCCCATGGAACCTTCTCCAAATTAGATTACATGTTGGGCCGTAAAGTACGCCTCCACCAATTCAGGAAAATTGATGTAACTTCCTGCATCACATCACATCACAATGCTTTAAAGCTAGAAATTAACAACAAGAGACACATCAGGAATTCCACCAGCTCCTGGAGACTGAACAATATACTTTTAAACAATGAATGGTTTGTGGAAAAAATTTAAAAAGAAATTGTGAAACTTCTAGAATTGAATGATAATGCAAACACAACCTACCAAAACTTAATGGGACACAATGAAGGCAGTCCTTAGTGGAAAATTCATAGCGCTTAATGCCTTCATAACAAAAATGGAGAGATTCCGAATTAATACCCTAACCATCCACCTAAAGGCATTGGAAAAACAAGAAGAATCCAACCCTAAGAGCTACAGGTGGAAAGAAATAATCAAGATCAGAGCAGAAATTAATGAATTGGAAACCAAGTAAACAAGAAAATCAATCAAATGAAGAGCTGGTTCTTTGGAAAAAAAAATGAAGGCTAAACCCTTGGCTAATTTGATCAAATGAAAAACAAAAGAGAAGTCTCTTTTAACAAAGTCAGAAATTAAAAAGGGAGAGGTCACAACAGACATCAATGAAACTGGAAGACTCATTAGGACATACTTCTAAAACCTCTTCCCCACAAAATTGGATAATCTGGAAGAAATGGATGAATTCCTAGACACATACCACCTACCAAAACTAAATTTAGAGCAGATTAATCTCCTAAACTAACTTATTACATCCATCAAGACTGAAAAGATAATTAAAAACCTCTCCCAAAAGAAAAGTCCAAGACTAGATGGCTTCTTGGTCAAATTCTATCAAACCATCATTAAAGAACTAAAACCAATTTTTTTCAAACTATTTCTCATAATCAGAGAACACAGAATCCTCCTCAACTCCTTTTATGAAGCTAGCATCACCCTAATACCAAAACCAGACAGAGATACAACAAGAAAAAAAACTATAGATCTATATCCCTGATGAACTTAGATGCAAAGATCCTGAACAAAATCCTGCAAACTGAATTCAACAACACATCAAAAGCATTATCTACCTTGATCAAACAGGATTCATCCCAGGGCTGCAGGGATGGTTTAACATACAGAGATCAGTCAACATATTACACCACATAAATAAACTTAATCACAAAAACCACATGATCATTTCAATAGATGTAGAGAAAACCTGTGACAAAATACAACATCACTTCATAATCAACACACTGGACAGAACAGGCATGGATGGTTTATATCTCAACATAATAAGAGCTATATATATAGCACCAAAGCCCAAATAATACTTAATGGGGAAAGACTCAAGGAGTTCCCACTGATATTGAGAAGAAGACAGGGGTGCCCACTCTCACCACTGCTCTTCAACATAGTACCAGAAGTCCTAGCCCAAGCTCTAAGACATGAGAAAGAAATAAAAGAGATACAAATTGGAAAGGAAGAAGTCAAATTAGCCCTATTTGCATATGACATGATCCTATACATAAGTGACCCAAAAGTCTCCATCTCAAAACTTCTAAAGGTGACTAATTCCTTCAGCAAAGTGGTAGGATACAAAATCAACATGCAAAAATCAGGAGCCTTTCAATATGCAAAAGACAAATATACAGAGAAAGAAATCTGCAAAACTGTTCCATTTTCAATAGTCACAAAAAAATCAAATACCTTGGATATGAAAGACCTATATAATGAAAATATAAAAACACTCATGAAAGAAATTGAGTAGCACTTGAGAAGATGGAAAGACCTCCCATGCTGCTGGATAAGTAGAATTAATATTGTAAAAATGGCAATTCTATCAAAAGCAATATTCAGATTTAATGAAACACCAATAAAAAGTCCAGTATCATTCTTCTCAGATAGAAAAAATGATCTCAAATTTATAAGGAATTTCAGCAGGCCTCATATATCCAAACATATCCTCAGCAAAAGAAACACCATACCAGATCTAAAGCTATAATACAGAGCCATAGTAACAAATACAGCATGTACTGCATAAAAACACAAATATAGATCAATGGAACAGAACTAAAGACCTGAACCTTAGGTCAAATAGCTACTTGCTCTTTGGCAAAGATGCCAATAACATATACTGGAGAAAAGACAGCATCTTCAACAAATGGTGCAGGACAAATTGGATAACCACATGTACAAAAATGAAACAAGACCCACTCATCTCACCACGCACAAAAGTCAACTCAAAATGGATTCAAGACCTCAATATAAGATCTGGAACTCTTCAACTACTGGAAGAAGAAATTGGAGGAACTCTCCATGATAAAGGAATGGGAAAGAACTTCCTGAACAATACCCCAGTAGCCCAGAAAATTCAACAATCTCACAGCCAATAAGATCGCATAAAGCTAAAAAGCTTTTCACAGACAAACATACCATAAGCAGAGCCGATAGATTATCTACCGAAAGGGAGAAAATTTTCCACCAGCTATACCACTGACAGAGACATAATATTCAGAATCTACAAAGAACTCAAGGAAACTAAATAAAAAAAAAAAAATCAAACCATCATAGCCAAGGGCAATGGTGCATGCCTTTAATCCCAGAAGTTGGGAGGCAGAGGTAAGAGGATCACTGTAAGTTCAAGGCCACCCTGATACTACATAGTGAATTCCAGGTCAGCCTGGACTAGAGTGAAACCCTGCCTCGGAAAAAAAAAAAAAAAAAAAAAATCAAACAGCATACTGAAAAAATGGGGTTGAGAACTGAATAGAGAGTTCTCAGAGGAAGAAATACAAATGGCTAACACACATTTAAGAAAATGTTCAACATCTCTAACCATCAGTGAAATGCAAATTAAAACAACTATGAGATTACACCTTACTCCTGTAAGGATAGCAATCATTAAAAAAAAAATCAAATGAAGGCTGGAAGGATGGCTTAACAGTTAAGGCATTTGCCTGCAAAGCCAAAGGACCCAGGTTCAATTCCCCAGGACCCACGTCAGCCAGATGCACAAGGGAGTGCACATGTCTGGAATTCATTTGCAGTGGCTGAAGGCCCTGGTGCACCCATTCCCCCCCTCTCTCTCTCCCTCTTTCTCTGTCAAATAAATAAATAAAAATAAAACATTTCAAAAAGTCAAATGATAATAAATATTGGTGAGGATGCAGGGAAAGAGAAACCCTCATTTGCTGTAGGTGGGAATGCAAACTTGTATAACCACTATGGAAATTGATATGGAGGTTCCTGAAAAAGACAACTATAGAACTACCAACAGACCCAGTTATTTCCTTACTGGGAATTTACCCTAAATGCTCCACACTTCACTACAGAGATACTTGCTCAACCACGTTTATAGCTGCTCAATTCATAATGGCTAAGAACTGGAATCAACTTAGATGCCCATCATTGGACAAATGGATAACAAAGTTGTGGTACATTTACACAGTGGAATTCTACTCAGCAGTAAGAAAAAACCGATACAATGAAATTTGTAGGAAAAGGATGGTCTTGGAACAGATCATACTCAGTGAACACACACAATCACAGAAAGACAAACGCCCCATGTTCTCATTCATCTGTGTTTCCTAACCTGGATCTGCTTGAGTGGCTGGTACCTGATAGGCAACTTGAGGCCCAGACAACCAGGGATGGAAGGGTTTAGGGGAAAGGGACTGGGAGGTTGGGGAGGGGAATAAACACAAAACGAAACCCAAAATGAACTGGCAAAGTAGAAACCTGTCTCTTTGAAGGTAGACTAAAAGATATAACCCTCAACAGGAGTATAGAGAGAGCACCCAAAAAGAAGGGCCCTGGAGAGCATGGGATGAAGCCTAACTTTAAAACCTTGGCTCTGACCTGTAACTGGCAGTACCAGAAATAGATGTTACCCACACTGAGCTGTTGATCAGAGAGAACTACTAGGTCCCCAAAACAAGACAGGCTTCTGTCAAAGCTCTTGATTACCCGCCTGAGGTAAAAGGTAAGGCCCTATTGCTGAAGACACCCTCTGCTGCCAAAACAAAACACAGAGAGACCTGGCTGGACTCTGTAAGAGAGCCAGTCCCCAGAGAGTTCGCTCATCTAGTGCTGGAAAGTGCTATATGAGCTACTGGGGAAAAGTGGAAACCACAGTATGAACAGCAGGGGTCCCAGCTTCTCAGAAACAACCAGCCTGACGAGAAGTACACACCACTTTGGTGGGTAACCAGTGGCTTTCTGACTGTGTAAGAGATCCACTCAGTGGAAAGGAACCCATATCTGGAACTGGGAACCAGGTCTGAATCTTATGGAGACAAAGATCATGCTCTTAACCAGGCATGGTGGTGCAAGCCTTTAATCCCAGCATTTGGGAGGCAGAGGTAGGAAGATTGCCATGAGCACAAGGTCACCCTGAGACTACATAGTGAATTCCAAGTCAGCCTGGGCTAGAGAGAGCCTCTACCTCAAAAAAAAGAAAAACAAAAACAAGATTATGCTCTTCAATGTCAAGATCCCACTACTCTTTGGCTAAAAGTGGGGCTACATCCATCCAATTCTCCCCAAATTAATAACACAAATCCAATTTAACCTATGCTGACTTCACTCTCCATTGGAGAATCTGTTTTTCTTGTTTAAAAAGTAGCCAAAGCCAGGTGTGGTAATGCTCGCCTTTAATCCCAGCAGTCAAGAGGCAGAGGTAGGAGAAAAGCTGTGAGTTCAAGGACACCCTGAGACTATATAGTGAATTCCAGGCCACCGTGGGCTAGAGAAAGACCCTACCTTAAAAAAAAAAAAAAAAGACAGAGAAAGTAGGAAAGTAGAATCTCAGTTAGGACCCAGGTGAAACCGCAGAGGAAGTAGGGGATGAGCAAGAGTGCTGCTTCCGGTCAGCCTGAAGTTGACGTAAAACACACCATCCATGAAGAGGGGGTGGAAAGATTGTAAGAGTCACAGGTTGTGATGTCATTCCCAGAGGCACTGCCTCCTCCCAATAACTGCTATTCCCACAACATATAACCCACCACCCCATGGGAAATAAATACTAGCAACCCCACTGAGGAGGGCCCCCTATGGAATGGGGATAGGGAGGAGGGAAAAGTTGATACCAACACATGATGTATCCAAACAAAATATGTTCTTAATTAAAAAAAAATCAAATCAGTGCAATTATGAGATGTGTTACATGTTAACATTTTAAGAATATTTTATTTATTTATTTGAGAGAGAAAAAGAGAAAGAGAGAGAGAGAGAATGGGCACGCCAGGCCCTCTAAGCACTGCAAACGAACTCCAGACACATGAGCCGCCATATGCATATGGCTTACTTGGGTTCTGGGGAATTGAACCTAAGTCCTTACGCTTCACAGGCAAGTGCCTTAACTATCAAGCCATCTCTCCAGCCCTAGAAACTATTTTTAAAATATTTTATTTTTTATTTATTTATTGAGAGACACACAGAGAGAGAAAATGAGCACACCAGGGCCTCTAGCCACTGCAAATGAAATCTGCATGCATGTGCCACCTTATGCATCTGGCTTACATGGGTACTGGGGAATCAAACCTGGGTCTTTAGACTTCTCTGGCAAGTGTCTTAACGGCTAAGCTATCTCTCCAACCCACATGTTAACATTTTTATAAAATACAACTATATTTTCCAAAATAGAAGCATAGATCAGAAGAGCAGTGTTTTATATTTTTGCAATTCTCTTTAATGCTTGGTTTTACAGTTTCCTGGATTCTCAGATTGGCCTCTGTATCCAGACTGATATTATATCATATACTATCTGAAAAGCCCCTATACCCTCAAGAGAGAATGAAAGTGAAAAGGGCAAAAAAACAACTTCATGTTATAATGAAGATAGTTTTAACCTCACAACCCCACTGGAAATACATGATGGACTGCTAGGGTTCCCTCAGCACACTTTGCGAGCTAAAAAAGGAAACTTAGATTTACTACTTAGAGAAGAAAGCACTGGAATTAGAAAAGCTCATGAGCATTCGAGGTTGTACATGCCCCAGCGTCTAAGGAGTTGACGATGTATTTTGTAGTAAAGTGATAAAGTACATTGCACAACTATGTTAAAATAAAAAAAAAGATGGGCACCATCTCTCTCACCAGCTTCTTCTGGCTGGGTTCTCTTGTAGACTCTCCCAAGGGAAGATTAAACTCTTCCCAGCTCGCTGCATTTGGCCATCTGACTCCCTGTGGCCAGTGGAATGGGCGAGGAAGTGGCAAAGCACAGAAGCTCTAAGAGCCATTGCATGGATCTTGCATCCTTTTCTCTCTCATGTGACCCATAACAATGTCCCAAGAGGGAGCTGCTTGAAGGAAACCAGCGTGGCAGTCAGTTCGTGAGGTACATGTGACACTTTTGAAGTGACCTGAGGCTGCCACATAGCAGCCTGTGCCAGTGGATACAGGGACGTTAAGATAAACACCACAGAGGAAAAACACTTGAACAACAAAGAAAACATTTGCCCCACAGGGTAAAAACTATAAAGCAAGATGCCAGGTGTGGTGGCGCACGCCTTTAATCCCAGCACTCAGGAGGCAGAGGCAGGAGGATCGCTGTGAGTTCAAGGCCACCCTGAGACTACATAGTGAATTCCAGGTCAGCCTGGACTAGAATGAAACCCTACCTTGAAAAACCCAAAAAAATTCTATATATCTCTATCTATCTATCTATCTATCTATCTATCTATCTGAAGCAAGGAGTGATGTATGTCAGTGTCCTAAATTTCTTCAATAAATAATTAAATGGAACAAGCTCAGTGACTTAGGTCTTGTGTTACTCAACACACTGAATACTTAGGGATGAAAAAAATATGGCATCATGAAAGGAGACAGTAAGAAGCCCAGGCTTTGGCAGGTCTTCTCACACTGTATAATCTTGAGTATGTTTCTCTGAACTTTATTATTCTCATCTAAAATAGGGTTATTATTCCCACTTCAGATGACTATGGGAATGAAAAGTGATAATTGCGTAGATATCCTGTCATAGTATTCCCAACAATGGCTATTTTTCCTCTTCTTTCATTTCCTTAGCTTTCTTGAGAGTCAGGATTCTAAGCTTAGCTCAATGTAGGTTTTTCAGTTACTTTTTAAAAACATACTCTTTCCAAAAAAAATTATGCATATACACATTAGTCTTTCAACTTATCAAATGCTTATAAAGTGTTGTTATTATCCACATTTTATAAAATGGATGAGTACTGAGTGATTAAATAACTTTCCAGGGTCATAATTCAAACACCTATGTGTTTACCTCATTCTTTTTAATGTTAGTACTATCCAACGGTATTGATATATTATAATTTACTGCTCTGTTGCCTTTTTGATGGGGGCATTTTCAAATTGCTGTTATGTCTTTACTACAAGCAAGAAACATCCGTGACATCTTACACAACCACCTTTATGTACCACAAAGCATAACTACATTCATAGGATAACTTCTTGGAATTGGATTGCTAGGTCAAAGAGTACAGCAATTTCAATTCCAATAGGTACTATGAAATTTGCCTTTCAGAAAGTCTTGGCTGATTTATGCTCCTGTCCTTGGAGTATAAGCCTGTCCTTTCCCCAGAGCTTCATCTCTATCTGCCCCTGAATTTTCACCAACTTATGCCTCTGGGTCAGCCTTTAGCGATCCAAGTTCCCAGGCATCACCTCGCTCATTGGGCACTGTTTGGCAAGGCTCTTGTGCAGAGTTGCCACTCATTTTTGCCCCAATGGACTACTGACATCTCTGCTTTTACATACCATGCATTTGTGGAGGTGGGCTTTGTTCTGCTCTGAACTACACAGGAATAATTCATCTACCTCAAAGGTGACTTGTATATTGATCCAGAAACATTGCAGGAGTGTAGCTTTTCCATTGATTATTTGATAATGGGTCATTTCATTTTTATCTACTCTGACTTCTCTAATTCAGACTTGAAAAAAAAAAACAGATAACTCAGGGCACATAATTCATCTCATTTGAAAGTATTCCGCTTGCCAATTCACATTAGCTCAAAGACTGAACCTGAAAACCTCTTAAGACATTCAGGACAATGCATTCCAGAGATGGCTCTTCCACCCTATCTTATTCTTGTTGAATATTTGGGCAAGAAACTAGAGGAGCATTTAGTTTGAAGAAAATTGCACCTCCTATTTTTCTTGGACTGATGCAAAAGCAAATTTAAGCCACTTTTCAATGGAGGGAGCTCACTGACAAGAGCCCTTGTAATCGCTTCCATTGTGTGTTCTTAGCCAATTTGCAACTACAGTCA
The DNA here is from genome assembly GCF_020740685.1 of Jaculus jaculus. Classification (NCBI taxonomy): domain Eukaryota; kingdom Metazoa; phylum Chordata; class Mammalia; order Rodentia; family Dipodidae; genus Jaculus; species Jaculus jaculus. Next base: position 110,407,724 of record NC_059108.1, on the reverse strand, counting down.
TTGAATTAATAATGATCAGCTGGGACTTGCAAAGGCCTGATACCCAGGGCTCTATCCTGGGACTTCTGGCCTGATATTTAAATATTTATTGATGGTAATTGAGTGACAGATAGGAATGGGCTCAGCGAGAAATAAATCCAATCTGCTTGCACATCCCACATTCTCACCAGGATTCTGCCTCAGGCCACAGAAACATGGTACCTAGAGAAATGGGGTGAAAAGACCTTTGAAGGGGTATAAAAACTAAGAAATTGCGTCCTAATTATTTGTCCAGTTAAAGGAAAACTCCTTAAAGATTTTTGTTGTTGCTTCGGCCGCCATGTAGTTTTGTTTATTTGCTTGTTTTGCCAGAGTGTCAACAAAGACAAGATCATTCAGGATTCAACATTTGACTGTCCTACATTCTAGATTTTCCTTTCAGTTTCAAAGCACGTTTAGTGCTACCGTGTGTCAGGGATTCTATGTGTCTACTGATCATTAGGATTTGAAGTTCAAGACCTTTCAGTTTTACAAAACCAGATGCAGACCAACAAAATAAAGAGAAGGCCCAGAAATGAATTCAGACAGCTATAGCTTTTTTGGAGGGCGGAGTGTTCAAAACATACATTGGAAAAAAAGACAACCTCTTTAACCACTGAAGCTAGGAAAACTTGATATCCACATGTAAAACATGAAACTAGATTCATATCTCTCACCTTGTATAAAACCAGTTTAAAATGGATAAAAAGTTTTAATAGAAGCCTTGAAGCCTTGAAAATGCTAGAGGAGGGCCGGGCATGGTGGTGCATGCCTTTGATCCCAGCACTCAGGAGGCAGAGGTAGGAGGATTGCTATGAGACTACATAGTGAATGCCAGGCCAGTCTGAGCTAGAGTGAGAGCCTACCTCAAAAAAAAAAGAAAGAAAGAAAGAAAGAAAGAAAGAAAGAAAGAAAGAAAGAAAGAAAGAAAGAAAGAAAAAGAAATGCTAGAGAAAAAATATAGGAAATACCCTTTACGATATAAGCAGAAGCAATGCCTTTCTGAAAAGCACTCTATCAGCATAGGAAACATTCAAAACCTTGACAGCTAGGATTACATGAAACTAAAATGCTTAGACACAGCAAAGGAAGTAATCATGAGAATGAAGAAACAGCCTACAAAATAGGATAAAAATCTTTGCAAACTACACATCAGACAGGAGATTAGTATCCAGAGTTGACATGGAACTGCAAATTTTAAATACCAAAAAACAAACAAAACTGCTCATCAATAAGCTGAATAGACAGTACTCAAAAGAAGAAAATACAAATAGCCAACAAATATTTCTTAAAAGTGTTCAGCAAACTTAGCTATTAGGAAGATGCAAATTAAAACTACTTTGGGGCTGCAGAGATGGCTTAGTATTAAGGCACTTGCCTGCAAAACCTAAGGACCCAGGTTTAATTGTCCAGGTCCCACGCTAGCCAGATGCACATCGTGGCACATGCATCTGGAATTCGTTTGCAGTGGCTAGACGCCCTGGTGTGCCCATTCTCTCAATCTCTCTCTCTCTCTCTCTCTCTCTCTCTCTCTCTCTCTCTGTCCCTCTGTGCCTCTGTATCTAATAAATAAATAAATAAAATGATTTTAAGAAATGTTTTAACTACTTTGGCCAGGCATGATAGCTCATGCCTTTTAAGCCTAACACTTGGAAGCAGAGGTAAGAGGGTCATTGTGAGCTCAAGGCCAGCCTGAGACTACAAAGTGAGTTCCAGGTCAGCCTGGGCTAGACTGAGACTCTACCTAAAAAAAAAAAAAATACTTTGGGATTCCATCTCATCCTAGAGTCTGAACACCTATCACAAAGAAAACAAATGACAACAAATGCTGGTGAGGATGTGAGGGAAAAAGAACCTCTATTCACTGTTGGTGAGAATGTAAAATTATGCAGCTACTGTGCAAAGAAGTGTGGAGGTGTCTTAAAAACAATTAAAAATGGATTTCTCCTATAACCCAGCTACTCCTGAACATACAACCAAGGGAATCGAAGTCCTACCATAAAGATACTTGCACATCCATGTTTATTGAATTGTGACTAGATGAGAAACCAGCCTAGATGTCCCTCAACAGATGAATGGATTAAAACAATGCAGTGCATATACACAATGGGACTTGATACAGCTGTAAAGAAGAACGCAATCATGTCATTTGCAAGAAAATGGATAGAACTGGAAATCATTATGTTAAGCAAAATATACCAGACTCAGAAAGACAAATGTATGTTTTCTCATATGCAGAGGACCAGCAAGGGAAGAGAAGACCAGGGAAGGCACTGGGAAAGAAGCTAATTAGAACACAGTATTATGAAAATGCCATAGTGAAACCCATGACTTTGTAGTCTAATTTTTAAAATTAATTTAAAATGGGCTCAAGAGATGGCTCAGTAGTTAAGGCACTTGCCTTCAAAGCCTACTGACCCTGGTTTGATTCCCCAATACCCACGTAAAGCCAGATGCACAGGGTGGCACAGGTATCTGGAGTTCGTTTAGCAGTGGCTAAAAGCCACTTTGTGCATCCTGCTTTACATAGGTACTGGGGAATCAAACTCAGGTCATTAAGTTTTGCAGGCAAGTGCCTTAACTACTACCATCTCTCCAGCCATATTCTATATACTTTTCAAGGATCATTTCACACTAACCATTACTTCATTTTTTAGATGACAGAATTAAGGCACCATGAGATAAAGGTTGCTCTCTTCCCAGGATTTCCTATACATTAAGTGACAAGATCAGAATTTCAGCCAGGCTATATTCTTTTGAAGTCCATGTTCTTAGCCCCCCCCATTATGGCTTTCACATATAGTTATTATTTTACAACTTTGCTTACTTAACAGAAAAGAGGAGCAGAGATAAATGCAAATGTTTCATAGTTTAGGGACTGTGCTAAAAGCTGTGGTTTTCATTCAAACATACTGTTCTCATCCCTGTTCATGTTCAATATCTCCCTAGCACCAGACAGTTCACCTATAGCTACAATAGACCAAAATAATGGAGCAGAGTTTAACCCAGAGAATCTAGTCTGGTATTTGCTGAGTGAGTAAATGGCAATACACTTGCCAATTAAAAGTGGCAGTCAAGAGCTGGGGAAATGGCTCAGTGGTTAAGGTGCTTGCCTGCAAAGCCTAACAACTGGGGTTCCACTCCCCTATACCCATGTAAAGGCAGATTCACGAAGGGGTGCATGCATGAGGAATTAATTCTTTTGCAGCAGCTAGAGGCCCTGGCACACCCATCACACCCGCTCATTCTCTCTCTCTCACTGTCTATCCTTTTGCAAATAAATAAATAACAATGCCATAAAAAGAAAAGATAACGGCAGTCATCAACATCCCTTCTGTCCTGAAGTTCATTGTCTCCACTGTGTCAGCCATTTAGTGCAAGGTGCACAGACGCTCTACATTGTGCATCTTGACTCTCATTACGCTTCTGCGTCCTTACAGTCACTCCAAGAAAGACTCTTGGGATTTGAGTTGTGGGGAAATGTCCAGTTGGAGGCACACGAGAACACTTATAGCTGTCTCCAGGGACGGGAGGAGACCCCATGGACAGAGCAGTGGGCTACATCAGATCAGGTCCTACTGCAGCGTCATGAGACCAGGGGAGTGGACCGAGTTTAGTACCTATTTTTTTCAATGCACACCCAAAGGGCATCTTCAATTTTACATCTACCAGCTCTTCAGTTCGAGCCAAGTAACCAAAACAAACCCCAAGATGTCACAGCTATACTCTGTCAAAGGACACAAGTCTCTTTCCAGATGGAAGCGACATTTAATGTAATTATCTGTGTGTCTTGAACCAATAATAAATTAGCAATTGCTCAGCCATGCATGAATTTACTGGGTTCCCCTTCTTGAATTCTCAGAAACATTTGGAACTTAAGTGGGTGCCTAGACTAAGTTCATTTCCAAGACTTGTTCTTTAGTCTTTCACATAGCAAAATGAGAGCCGGTTAAGAACTTCTGTGATTGCAAAGTATGATCACTTCAGCTGTGTGGGGGCTACAGGGTAAGAGCAGCTAGCCAGGGTAGGTTAGTACATGCTTCACATTTTTGTTGCTATAACAAAATACTTGAGGCCAAATACTTTATTAATAAAAGAAGTTTGTTGAGCCCATGGATTTAGAGGCTGAAATTTCATCTGTTTAGCCTCTGGTGAGGATTACATCGCATAATGGCTCATAACGTCATGGAGGGAACAGGAGTAAAAAGGGGGATGCTGTTGTGGCTTGAATGTGAAATGCCCTCCATAGATGCATGTGATTGGACTCCTGGTCCCCAGTGGGTGTCGCTGTTTGAGAAGGTTACCGAGCCTTGAGGATGTGGAGCCTTGCTGGAGGAAGTGGGTCACGGAGGGTGGGCCTTGAGGTTCTATAACCTGGCCCCTCTTCCTGTTTGCCCTCTCTCTCTCCCTCTCTCTCTCTCTCTCTCTCTCTCTCTCTCTCTCTCTCTCTCCCTCCCTCCCCCCCCCTTCCTGACTGTAGAGACAATGTGATTACCTAGCTTCCTGCTCCTGCTGCACCGCCTTCCCCTCCATGATGGTCTTACCTCTGGAACTGTAAGTTAAATAAACCCTTTCTTCCTTCCTTAAGTTGCTTCTTCTCAACTCTTTGGTCACACCAATGAAAAACGTAACTTAATACAGATGCCATGGAGAGATGAAAGCCAGAGAGAGATGGACCCTGGGGAGGGCCAGCATTACTCCTTTTTCTTAAGTATTTTAATAATTTATTTTCAAGCAAAGAGAGAGAATGGGCACATCAGGGCCTCCAGCCACCACAAACGAACTACACACACACACACACACACACACACACACAATTTTGTGCATCTGGCTTTACATGGATATTAGGGAATTGAACCTGGGTCATTAGGATTTGCAAGCAAATGACTTAACCCCTGAGCCATCTCTCCAGCACAGTGTTACTCTTTTATAACAACTCAAGAGCTGACCTACCCTGAGGGACTGGCATGAATACCTTCTCAAGGCAGTGTCCCCTAGCAAATTTTGTTGCACCGAGCTCCACATTTTAAAGTTTCCTCCCCCATCTCACATTGCCATACTGGGGCAGAAGCTTCCAATGCATTAACCTCTGGGAAACAAGCTCAGGCCACCCGCAAACCATAGCAGTTGATATGCCTACAGGGCAACCTTCCAATCACCCACCTGCTGTCATATCTCCTTGGCAGTACTTATGAAGAAAGGCTCAGTACTAGCCTGGTTATTGAGTGGTCCGGGGATCCACCAGGAGCAGGGATCAGGAGTATACGAGCAGTGAGAATTCACTGGGGAGTAGAGGTCAACCTCACCTCAGAGGCACTCAACGCTTGTGTGAGAATCCTCAAAGTTAGCCATCTGCTACAATAAAACTCCACACCAGCTGGAGTGGACCATCTTCATTGTACCAGAAGGATAGGACAACCCAAAAGATGGTCCTTCAGCCTTTTGACTGTCAGGAGCTGTGACTCAGAATGACAAAAGAACCTCTTCTGCTTGGGCCCTGAACAGACTTGAACCTTCCAAGTCTTCTGCACAAGGTCATGAAGGTCATGGTGGAAGTGGGTGCCTGGAACCACCACTATACAGTTCTTAAAAAAAAAAAAAATACTTGGCCAGGTGTGGTGGCACACACCTTTATTCTCAGCACCTGGGAGGTAGAGGTAGGAGGATCACCATGAGTTCAAGGCTGCCCTGAGACTACATAGTGAATTCCAGGTCAGCCTGGACTAAAGTGAAACCCTATCTCAAAAAAAAAAAAGAAAAAATATTTTATTTATATATTTATTTGACAGAGAGGAGCAGATGAGAGAGAGGGAGAATGGATGAGCCAGGGTCTCCAGCCACTTCAAATGAACGCCAGACACAAGAACCATCTTATGCATCTGGCTTATGTGGGTACTGGGGAATTGAACTTGGGTCCTTAGCTTTCACAGGCAAGTCTCTTAACCACTAAGCCATCTCTCCAACTCCACTGTACACATTCTACATACTCATTGGAGGATGTAAATTGTCATATTCTTTTGTTCTTTCTTTCTTTCTTTTTTTTCCAGGGTAGGGTCTCACTCTAGCCCAGGCTGACTTGGAATTTACTACGGAGTCTCAGGGTAGCCTTGAACTCATGGTAATCCTCCTACCTCTGCCTCCCAAGTGCTGGGATTAAACGCGTGCACCACCACACCTGGCTTAAATTGTCATATTCTTATAAGAAGCAACTAACTCTATGCATCAAATGACCTTGTATAGAGGCCATAGCACCTTTGGTTCCTCAAAATGCTTTTGTTAAACTAGTGATATATATACCTAGTCTTCAATAATATCACAGCCTGGACAAGAATTTAAGTTCTCACTATGATCATAGGTTTTTACATTTCTGCAGATTCCAGGGTTTATAGAGGGGTTTGTATACCACTACCAAAAGAAGAGGAGAAACTAAAGGTCAAATGGCCTAAGGTTCTACCACACCTCCGACCAGTCTTCTGCTTCATCTGATGAATACACCAAGGCTGGGGTTTTCCACTGAAAGAAAGGCTGCGTCTTAAAAAAGAAAAAAAAAAAAAAATAGGGCTGGAGAGATGGCTTAGCAGTTAAGCGCTTGCCTTTGAAGCCTAAGGACCTCAGTTCAAGGGTCGATTCCCCAGGACCCACGTTAGCCAGATGCACAAGGGGGTGCACATGTCTAGAGTTCATTTGCAGTGGCTGGAAGCCCTGGTGCAACCATTCTCTCTCTCACTCTCTGCCTGCCCCCCTCCCTCTCTCTGGCTCTCTCTCTGTCACTCTCAATGTGGTAGCACATGCCTTTAATCCCAGCTCTCGGGAGGCAGAGGTAGAAGGCTGCGAGTTTAGGCCATCCTGAAACTACACAGTGAATTCCAGGTCAGTCTGGGCTAGAGCGAGACCCTACCTTGAAAAACCAAAAAAAAAGGTTTCCAAAAATACTCTTCTAAGAAATATCTAGATGATTATAAAAATAGAATTTGTATTTAACATGCCTTAAGAAAGAGCGGTAGTCTGGAGAGATGCATAAGGTGGCGCAAGCTTCTGGAGTTCATTTGCAGTGGCTAGAGGCCTTGGCATGCCCATTCTTTCTCTCAAATAAATAAATAATTAAGATATTTGTTAAAAAGAAAGAAAGAGCAGTGAGCTACACAGAATAGAAATGCTCTGGGTGTCCAGAGTGGAATTTTCCTTCTCAATGCTAAACACCCACTTCTGCACTCCGCACCTCTGGGCACCTCAACAGACTAACAAGGCCCTTCTCAACCTAACCTGAGGAGAAAGAAATGAGAAGAGAAGAGGGAAGGGGAGGAAGAAGGAGGGAGGAAGGGAGGAGAGAGAAGAGAACACGCAAATTAAAAAACCATCAAACTTGGGACACCAGGGAAATGCTGTCTGGTTCCTTGCTTCTGAGGACTTAACCAGCCTTCTCTATCGGAGTGACCTGACCCAGCAATTAAAAGGTGACTGCAGATGGAAGGAAAGCGAGGAGATGGGCTGAGAAGACACTGCGTCTGCATTCAGAAAGCCTGCGGGGACCGTCACCTCACAGGCCTGCTGAGTCTACCGAGAGAGAGAAAGTAGACCTCGGAGTCTGTAGTTCAGGCTGCACGCAGCTCCTGACGCAAGAGCAGACACCCTGGCACCAAAGATAGGGCCAAAAAATGCTGAGAACATGGCTCTGCTTGTAAGTCTGTGCTCCCCAAAGAATCCTGCAGCAAAACGTCTTGAGTTCCAGATGCGTCAGTCTGTCTTAGCCCTGGTTGTCCTCTGCTCTTCTAATGTCCATCCATTAAGCAAGAAAAGCAGGGCTAGAGACATGGCTCAGCAGCTAGCTGTGCTTTTGGAGCAAGCCTGAGAACCCCAAGTCTCCAGATCCCACGTAAAACAACTGCACATAGCCACACATGCCTGTAACCCCAGTCTGGCAGGGAAGCAGAGACCGGAGAAGCAGCAGAGCCCTGTAAGCTCCAGAAACAGTAAAAAAAAAGACTCTGGCCTAAAAACAAGACCAAGGAGAAGAGCTGCAAAAGTGAACACCTGCTCTGGCCACCACAGGTGAGCGACCCTAGCTTCAGGCAAGCAAATAGGTACCACAAGGGCACTTATACACACACACCCACACCCACACACCACACACACTACACACATACACAACATTATACACACACACATGAGCCAAAACAAAGATTTTTTTAGGCAGTATCCATGGTAGAGGAGGAAGCTCTTTCCAAAAGAACCTAGACTTGGGTTTGTCTTAATGGATCCTGCAGATTGCAGACACCCCTGCATGGGGAGGCTTTCACCCTCAGGAAGATATCTAAATAGCCCAAATGGGGCTTCTTTGCGGACTCCAGAGAGTGTAATTTAGGGATCTTTTCCTGCAAGTAGTAGCTACAGGAAAAGCTTCGGCCTCAGTTCTCTCTGTGTTCCTCTGAGCTGTCTGCTGCCTGAAGGTCTCAGGAGGGTTATGTCCTGTTGTGTCACTTACTCTGATCCTCAGTGTCTTCCATTGTGCTGACATGTAACCCAGCCTAAGGTCCCACGAAGTCATGGACCAGTCCTGTCTCTCCTCCAGATAAAGCCAGTTCTTCCACCCTGCTGTGTCTGAGACAGTCCCTCAGAGCCAGACTTGGATTGGAGGCTCCACATCCTGGACACTCATGACTTTGCTCCGGTGCTTCACTGTGACAGCCAGAGATAACTTAGGGACATTTTCAAAACTCTAAAGATTTATACTGGGTTTATGAGATTCACTAGCTCATAAAATCTTAGGATATGTCATTGCTGTGAAGGCGCCAATAAAAAAGGGATCTGAAATATGTGTTTCTAGTGACCCCATAGCATTTCACAGTGAGATGTCCCATAGCCAGGAGCCAGCAGATGACCACGTGATTAGCTACGAAGGGGGCATTGTCATAGAAAAAAAAAAATGTCTGGGCATTAGCATTTCTCTAACCCACTGGTGGGGAGGAGTTCCTATTCTTATTTCTGTCTGTTGACAAAACTACACAGCTGTCTGGAACTCATCTGTAAAAAGTCCCGCAGGAATTTGGCAGTCACATCAGAGCAAAGGGAACTCATTCAGAGTGATTAAAATGGAAAGTTATGGCCATAACTTTCTAATACCACCTATTCACAGCAGGGATTTGCAGTCCCAGGGGACTGAGTCACCATTCGGCACATTATGAAGGAAAAACATAAGGAGAGGCCAGAGGAATTTGGATCATCTTGGCACAATAATGTGAAGGCCAAAAGAATGCTGCCTGTGTTCACATACACAAGATGGGACCAACGAGGCAGCGCTGAGTAAGTTGCAATGAAATAAAAGATGGTGGCCAGTGTCATGGTCCTCTGGTTCTGAACTCCCCATCCCAGTCAAACTTTCCATGAATAACCTGGTGATTAAAGTCCCATGAGCAGAGCTCATGACTCCCACATAAGAGCCACTGGACTCTGCTTCTTAGACATCTGGATCCCTGCACAGTCATCTTCTCTTACAATCATGGGTATAGGATAGGAACCTAGAGGAAGAATTCAGGAAAAAAAATTTTTTTCAGGACTGGAGAGATGGCTTAGCGGATAAGTGCTTGCCTGTGCAGCCTAAGGACCCCGGTTCGAGGCTCCATTCCCCAGGACCCATGTTAGCCAGATGATGCACAAGGGGGCGCACACGTCTGGAGTTCGTTTGCAGTGGCTGGAGGCCCTGGCATGCCCATTCTCTCTCCCTCTGCCTGTTTCTCTCTCTGTCTGTCGCTCTCAAATAAATAAATTTTTTTTAAAAAAATTTTTCAATTTGAACTCTCAAGTCCATGCCAACAACTTCTAGTCTGGACTCCTTGCAAACTTATCCCAAGGCAAGGAGCTAATGCTTTAGAAGGTTCAATGTTATAGCAGTGAAAGGAAGAGGAGAGGAGAGGAGTCAAGGAAGAGTGGGGAATGAGTATAGTGTGATGTCTTCCTGTGCCCTCTGTTGCTTCCGAATAAGTCTCAAGGAGATGCAGAGATTTCTCAATGAGTGTACCTGCTTAGCCACACAGGTCACCTCTGGCCAAGTTATGTATAGGAAAAAACAAAATGTACCACCAGACTGTCCACAGAAAAGATGATAACATAAAAATGAAAGAGAAACTAATGGAAAGGGAGAGGGGATACGATGTAGGGTGGATTTGTGAGGGCAAAATTAGGGAAGGAGAGGGAATTATCATAGTTTGTTGTTTCATTGGCTAATATTTTGCATTGCACCAACTAACTCATTGCCCCAGATTCCCATACCCTATGCCACAGTGCTCATTAATGCCCAGAAGTGCCAGGAGGTGAAGACTCTGTACATCTGCCTCACATTAGAGCCTTAGCAGAGTCAGTTGTCAAAGCAACAGCTGAGGGGGGGCAAGATCTGAATCTTGGAGGCAGGTGAGACCAAAGGAATGAGATTCCTTGAGATAGTTCCAATAAAATGGCATGATACTTGGCTAACAGAAACAATTCCCCCCACAATCCAGTTGGCAACAGAGTATCCTTGTTTCTGAACCTATCACTAGGTGGGGCAAACTTGGAAGGTCAGGAGGCATCTGTGGGATGAGAAAGAAATTCTGATGCCTCATAGCACCTGCTTCCTAAGCCAGCCTTTCTATATTCCATCTACAAGCAAATTATTGCCCAGAGGAAATCACGATGGGTCTGGTGACCCATTGGGAGATACTTCTCTTAGTTTTGGTTTGATAATGATGCTATGCATTCTTTTGCCACACACAGAGGCAATGTAGCATTGAGTTAAAAGCTTAAGGTTGCGGGCTGGAGAGATAGCTTAGTGATTAAGGTGCATGCCTGTGAAGCCTAAGGACCCTGGTTCAATTCTCCAGGTCCCACATAAGCCAGATTCATGTGGTGCCACATGTGTCTGGAGTTCATTTGCAGTGGGTAGAGGCCCTGGCACTCCCATTCTTTCTCTCCCTCTCTTCCTGTCTCTGTCTCTAATAAATAAATTTTTAAAAAGCTTAAGGTTGGGCTGTGGAGTCAAAACTATCATTTTGTAACTGGGTCTACCACTTTCTAGTTAACTTCCTGTCCTCTCATGTGAAAATGGATGTCAATCAGTGCATCCCCATGGAACTTTTTAAATGTTTATTTTTATTTATTCATTTGAGAGAGAAAAAGAAGGAAAAAGAGAATGGGCTCACCAGGGAATCCAGCCACCTTATGCATCTGGCTTATGTGGATCCTAGGGAATTGAACTTGGGTCCTTTGGCTTTGTAAGCAAGTGCCTTAACAACTAAGCCATCTTGCCATCCCTCCATAAAACCTTTATGAGGTTGAAATGTGATCATTTCCGAAAGTTCCTGGAACTAAGACACACAAAAAATTAGTTATTATTAATAAATTAAATTATTTTGTCCATTATTATACTTTATTTTTGTCATAGAGGCCAGAAAGTTGGGAAATAACTTGTGGCTGCACTGATCCTTAACATGTGTATATGGCTTGAAGCTTTCAGATTTTTTGCATTATTATACTTGCAAAGCAGTACATATGTCTTTATAAAAAGCTACAACCTTACCCATTTCCCTTCGTGCATCTCTCCAGCCCTGTATCATTGCCATTTTTTTTTTTTTTTAGATAAACAGGCTGCTGACCTGTGCCCTATACCCAGTACCCTTTATTGTGCAAGTGCCTACTGGGCAGCCTCCTTAGCCCAGGACTGGAGCCCTAGGAAGCTGAGCTGACCAGCTTTTTTGTGAGGGTGGAAGGGATGTCCTTCCTTTTAATTTTGAGTGCAGCCGGGAAGATCACACAGGAGGGTGGGTGGCAGACGTTGAAGGCAGAAAAGGACTAGGGAGGTGGAGAAGGAGTGAGAGTCCTTAAATAAAGCAGTTGGCAGACCACTGAACACCCCTCACATACACACACACACACACACTCACACCTCCATCAAAGACTATCTCCCCCCAACCCTGAGCCATGAATAAAACTCTTCGGAAGATGAAGAAGATTCCACCCCCTCGCTCTCTCCTCCTCACACCCATGCACTCTGTTTCCAGAAAGACTGAATCTTTCCCAGGTAATGTGCAGGTTATATTTGAGATTTAAAGCTCAGAACGATAGGGTAGACGGAACGGCAGTTTCCCAAGTAACCTCCTTGAGTGCTCAAAGGTTACATTCACCTGTGTGACTACATCACTACCAAAAGGCACCCCCTTCCCCCCCACACACACATCTCAGGCTGGTGAATTTCCCAAGGAGGAGGCCTCTCTCTATGTGGCCTTTGTATTATGAAGAGAAATTGTGCCCAGTTCAGGGACGAATGGAATGGAGAGGGGAAGAGAAGGAAAGGGAGGGGAGAGGGACGTTCCAAGCAGCAGAGTGCCTCTGGTAATCACTGTGGTTCCTCCTCCCCACTGACCAGGATAGTTACACAGGCTTTGAGAGCCTGAAAGAAACTGCAAAGCCCAGCATGATAGCCCAGGCTGGTATTTCTGACCCTGAGGTAGGAGGACTGCTGTGAATTCTGGGTTGCCTCTGTGTGTGTCTCTCTCTGTCTCACTCTCTCAAAAGAAAAAAAGAAAAGAGGGAAGGAGGGAAGGAAGGGGAGACTTAGTGACAGGCACCTCTACCAGCTGGAGTAGAAGTGAGCCTCCTGCTTCCTAGGACTGCACGTGGCCACTCCCTGTGGGCATGCTCATGTCCATGGTCCCTGGGTTCTTCATAGTCGTCGCCACCATCTGGAAGCTCAGAGTCCTGGGTACAGACTGACGAGAGGTCATAAAGGCCTGGACAGATGGAGTAGGAACCACTATAAGCCTCCTGTAACCCTCTTGGTCTTAATAGAAATTCTAGGAGAAATGAGTTAAAATGGGAAATCCTAGTAATGAGTTCACCCAACTAGGTGACAAGTAATTGTCCTCACAATCCCGCAAAACTAGGCAACCCAAAGAAAGCAAAGTAAGTCAAGAGCATTCATGTACAGCCTGCTGTGGGTAACACCAGAATTACACATGCATGTTTGTTTAGGCCCCAGCTACATCCAGGAAAACAGAGGAACCATCCACCTAGATAGCTTCTGACTCACTCTTTCAAGGAGTGACGTCTGTTTTAAGTTGCTTAAGTTGTGAGGGTGAGCCACAGTTCTGCTGCTGGTAATTAGCTTATTCTCCTTGACAAATGTAAACACATGTCCACATATACATCTTCCCCATGCCCACTGCGGTCCTCGAACAGACTTACCCTGCTCTTCCGGGGTGGGGAGGGTACCTGGGAATACTCTCTTTGCCCTAAGATGGGGACCAAGACTCCACAAAGATTGCCCCAGAGACCTCCAGATACTCCATGGTCACCTGTGACTCCAAGATCATGGAGCCAGGGGAACACAGATTCCCCTCTCCAGGAGTCATCACACTTATCTGGAGTTTCTGCTGGCATCCTCCTAACGTGGTGTTTGGCTCTGGTCCCCTCTGCAAAATAGTCCTGACATCAAATTCAATTGATCCCTACTCCTGACTCAAAAAGCTGAAACCAAAGAAACTTCTCCAAAGTTGGACACAGGTTTATACTTGGCAGCAAAGACTGTTCTTACATAATTGTTCATTCTTTCCAGTGCTATTATTTATGAAATCCAGCTTAGATTCCTTCAGGCATATTGACTGTTGGGACTCACATTAAAAAAAAAAAAAAACAGCACAAAGAGGGCAGAGCCTTTTCTGCCTTAGCAAGGAGGTGCACGTTTCACTGCTTCAGGAGCCACACCAGCTACATGGCCCGGCACCAGGGCCTCCACACTGGGGAGAGAGTGAGAAAGCAGAGAAAGGAAATAAGTGACCTTTCAGAACCCAAAGAAAGTAAAAGTGAGTTAACCCAAACCAATGCCTTACAAGCTCTTGTCCAACATAAAACAGAAGTGAGTCCAGCTTCCAAAGGCTGGGGTTCTCCCATAAATGTCCCGAAGGGAAATACCAGTTAATTATGGTGCCCTGAAAACTGCCATCTCTTGATTGCTTTTCCTCATTTCTTTGTGAGTTCTCAGTAGCCAAAAGGTAAAAGAAATAAAGTAGAGAGAGGAGATCAGCGAAGAAGTGAGTAGAGGATCATGGGAATTTTTACCAGCTAATAACGTATGGAGACTCTTAGGACAACATAGACATTATATGAATCAGTAATGGATTCAATTTTGTTTCATTTTAATCATTCCTTTATTAACCTAATTATGGTTTTTGAAATTGATATAATACATTCAAATTTTTCCAGCTGTTCTACTAGAGTCCAGTTTTCCCCCAATATCCATGATCCAATCAAGGATCTTGTTTTGATTTAATCAAATGCTTTTCTAATCTATTCTACTTTTTTTTTTAGTCATTTTAATATTTATTTATTTATTTATTTATTTATTTGAGAGAGAGAGAATGGGTGCATTAGGGCCTCTAGCTGCTGCAAATGAACTCCAGATGCACGTGCCACCTTGTACATCTGGCTTTATGTGGGTTCTGGGGAATTAAACTTGGATCCTTAGGCTTTGAAGGCAAGCGCTTTAACCACTAAGCCATATCTCCAGCTCTTCATTTATTTTTAGAGAGACACAGAGAGAGAGAGAATTGGCACATCAGAGCCTCAGCCAATTGAACTCCAGACTCTTAGCCACCTAATGGCATGTGTGACGTTGCCTCACCTTTGCACATCTGGCTCATGTGGGGTCTGGAGAGTCGAACACAGGTCTTTAGGCTCCACAGGCAAGCACCTTAACCACTAAGCCATCTCTCCAGCGCCCCCTTTTTAAAATAACATCTTTCTTAACTTTATTTTATTTATTTGCTAGCAGAGAGAGAGATAGAGAGGAAGGAGACAGACAGAGAATGGGTGTTTCAGGGCCTCCAGCCACTGCAAGTGAACTCCAGATGCATGCGCCCCTTGTGCATCTGGCTAACGTGGGTACTGGGGAATCGAACCTGGGTCCTTTGGCTTCACAGGAAAGCACATTAACTGCTAAGCCATCTCTGCAGCCCATATTTTTTCTTTTCTGAGGTAGGGTCTCACTCTAGCGTAGGCTGACCTGGAATTCACTATGCAATCTTAGGCTGGCCTCAAAGTTATGGTGATCCTACCTTCTAATCTCTTTTAATCTGGGACAGCTCCCAAGCTTTCTATCTTTCATGCTCCTGGCTCTTTGAGACTTCTAGGCCAGCTGTTTTTCTGTATGTTCAATTTAGATTTATTTGATTGTTTCTTCCTGATCAGATCCAGGGATTTTATGCAGGAGGTATTGTGTCCTCATGTGTGAACCAGAGGTCTGTTTCTGATGTTAAGTCTGATCATTTCATTGAATGGTGTTTGTCAGACTTCACCATAAAAGGGTACATTTTCCTTTGTAACTAGTACGTGATCTGTGAAACAATGCTTTCAGACTGAATATTCTCCTCCCCAACACCCTTCTACCCAGTGGCCTTAGCAGCTACTAAAACTTCTTGCCTGAGGGCCTGGGGAGGTGGCTGAGTGGTTAAGGCACTTGTCTGTGAAGCCTAACGACTCCCATTCCATTCCCCAGGACCCACGTAAACCACACTCACAAGGTGGCACTTGTGTCTGGGGTTCATTTGCAGTTGCTGGAGGCCCTAGCTTGCCCGTTCTCTATCTGCCTCTCCCTCTCTCTCAAATAAATAAATATTTTTTTTAATTCTTGCCTGAATTATTATTGTGGCAGTTGGAAATGCTGCTTTGTGATTCTCCTAGTTCTTTGTATTTATTAATTGGCATTCTTCTACATGGAAGGGCTTTCCCTTCTCTCCCTCTTTTATTTGGTATAAATATAACTCAATAGGTTCTTTTTCATTTTTGTTTGTTTCTTTGTTTTTCGAGGTAGGGTCTCGCTGTAGCCCGGGCTGACCTGGAATTCACTATGTAGTCTCAAGATGACCTCAAACTCATGGCAATCCTCCTACCCCTGCCTCTCAAGCACTGGGATTAAAGGCATGCATCACCATGCCTAGCTCAATAGGTTCTTTTCTTCCCCCCCCCTCTTTTTAGTTTTTCGAGGTAGCATCTCACTCTAGCCCAGGCTGACCTGGAATTCACTATGGTGGTCTCGAACTCATGGCAATCCTCCTACCTCTGCCTCTCAAATGCTATGATTAAAGGTATGTGCCACCATGCCCGGCTTAATAGGTTCTTATTTAAATGCAATGACATAGTACCCACAACTACTGTGATTAATTGTGAAGCTCAGATTGTCCCAAATTTGGCCAGGGAAGCTTCTTAGATCCAATGTTTTTTTAGATACCCCTTCAATTTTGAACATATTATGGTGGTATTGAGAATAAAGGGTAGGAAGTACTCAGGAAGAAAAAGAGCCATGAAGCACTAGACAAAAGACAGTTTCGGTGAAAATGACAATTCAGCTGAAACAGAAGACCCAGCCCAAGCTTTCCACGATTCCCACTGCTTCCCACAGCCATTGAGCAGGTCTGACAAGTCAGCGTGCCTGAAGAGTGTCCTGGGATACTAGTCATGAAAATCGATCCCTTGGGAATGGAATTAGTGCCCTTATGAAGTAAGCCTCTCACTCTCCTTACACCATGTAGGAAGTGGACTGAGAGGTCCATCTTCATTGGATATAAGAAGCCCCAAGTGCATGGCTGGAGAGATGGCTTAGCAGTTAGGGTCCTTGCTTGCAAAGTCTAAGGACCCAAGTTCAATTCCTCAGTGCCCATGTAAGCCAGACACAGAAAGTGCCAAATGCATCTGGAGTTCATTTGCAGTAGCTAGAGGCCCAGGTGTGCCCATTCTCTCCCTCTCTCTCTCTCCCTCTCTCTCTCTCTCTCTCTCTATCTGCCCCTCTTTGTCTCTCATAAATAAATAAATAAAAATACTTGAAAGAAATCAAGAACCAAAGTGAAACTCAGAAGCCCTTGCCCACCCTGCCACCTCTGAGCTCAGATTTCTCACATCCAGAACGGTAAGATACCTCTGATGTTTATAAGTCACAGCTACAGAATATGGTGACAGCAGCCCTAACCAACTAAGGCAGAGCCCTGTGTGGCTTCGGTTCCCAAGGAAGCCACAGGAGAGTGCACTTTGGCGGGAGGTCACTTGCGCCTGGGGAAGCAGAGCAGCTCCCACAGTGAGGGCTTATTCACATGAGGACCTTGGGACCGGCCTCAGGAGATACCCGAAGGGGAGGAAACAGTCTGGCAACCGTAAGAACAGCTGAGGCAAGAGCCAGTTCACCTGGCCTCAAAAGAGGAAACAGTCTCTTCCCTGGGAGGGAACCCTGAGGTGAAGGCTTAGCAGAGTCTGTCAGGCCTCAGGCCAGCTAGCCGCACTAACTGGTTGGTATCACAGGGCTGGAACAGGGCCCAACATTCTTTCCACCTGACAGAGGGTTACTGAAGACAAATGTGGAATTTTAGAAGAATATAAAGAGAAGAGAACACATCACCATAGGAAGAAAAGTGCCCCTCCCACAGAGACTGGCTGAGACCTTCAGGTCCCCACGGTGAAAAACAATAACGCCACTGAGGAGGGGCCTCAATGGACTGCAGACGAGGAAGGGAGAGGGGATCTAAGAGTAACCTTTTAAAATATTTATTTATTTATTTATTATTTGCAAGCAGAGAAAGGGAGAGAGAGAAAATGGGCCCCCCAGGGCTCCTTTTCACTACAAATGAACTCTAGACACAGGCGCCACTTTGTGCATCTGCCTTTATATGGGTACTGGGGAATCAAGCCCAGGTCATTAGACTTTGCAGGCAAACACTTTAACTGCTGAGATTTCTCTCCAGCCCACCTTTTAAAAACATTTATTTAAGGAGCCAGGCGTGGTGGTGCACACCTTTAATTCCATCACTTGGGAGGCAGAGGTAGGAGGATTGCCATGAGTTCAAGGCCACCCTGAGATTGCATAGTGAATTCCAGGTCAGCCTGAGTTAGAGTGAGACCCTACCTCGAAAAGCAAAACAAAAAAAAAAAAAAAGTTATTTAAGGTTTAGAGAAACTTTATTACATTAAGAGAAGGAAAGAGGAGAAAGTACAGGAGCTCCCACCATGAGGGAAGTGAGAAGGGTTAAAACCCTGTGACCCAAATTGGGGTCATTTTTTTTTTTGTTTTGTGGGGGTTTTTGTTTGTTTGTTTTTGTGTGTTTGTTTTGGGGTAGGGTCTCACTCTAGTCCAGGCTGACCTTGAATTCACTATATAGTCTCAGGGTGGCCCCAAACTCTTGGCAATCCTCCTACCTCTGCCTCCTGAGTGATGCAGCCCACCTCTTAAAAATTTCTGGGGGAGCTGGAGAGATGGCTTCATGTTTAAGGCATTTGCCTGTGAAGCCAAAGGACCCAGGTTCAATTCCCCACGACCCACTGAAGCCAGATGCACAAGGGGAAGGGGCACATGTGTCTGGAGTTTGTTTGCAGTGGCTACAGGCCCTGGTGTGCTTATTCTCTCTGTGTATGCTTCTCCTTTATTTCTTTCATTCTCTGCTTGCAACTAAATAAATAAAAATTTAAAAAATTAAAAAATATATTATTTAAAAATTTTATTTATTCATTTGCAATGAGAGAAAGAATGAGAAAGAATGGACACACAGGACCTCCTGCCACAGCAAACAAACTCCAGATACACGTGCTACTTTGTGCATCTGGCTTTTCGTGGGTAATGAGAAGTTGAACCCAGGCCATCAGACTTTGCAAGCAAGAGCCTTTAACCTCTAAGTCATCTCTCCAACCCAGAGTATGAACTTTTTATTAAAAAAAGAAATTAATTAAAAAAAGAAAAGTAGGGATGAAAATGACCTAGAAATGCCTAGATGGTCTATGCAAAATACTCAAACACGCCCCCTCCACTCCAGCCTGAGAAGAAGATAAATTCCCAAAGTGTCCTAGGGGCCAGCACCATTATGGAAGAGAAGGTTCTAGAACTTGTCCTGATGGGTGCTGGCTCAGATACCAATGAAGTGGAAAGGAGAGAATGAAAGGACACAGCACCTCCACAAAAAACAGAAACGACCATAGACAGAGCCTCATGGAGAAGTCAAGAAGACAGAGACTCAAGGCAGGTGTGTGGCCTTCAGTGTGACATAGTTATTAGTTAGACAGTATTCACTACTCAAAAGTATTCATAATAGGGGCTGGAGAGATGGCTTAGCGGTTAAGCACTTGCCTGTGAAGCCTACGGGCCTCAGTTCGAGGCTCGATTCCCCAGGATCCACGTTAGCCAGATGCCCAAGGGGGCGCATGCGTCTGGAGTTCATTTTCAGTGGCTGGAAGCCCTGGCGTGCCCATTCTCTTCCTCCCTCTCTCTCTGTCATTCTCAAATAAATAAATAAAAATGAACAAAAAAAATTTTTTTTAAAGTATTCATAATAGAATAAGATGCATTTGTGGGAATTCAACAAAATCTCAGCCTTGATGGGGGTGGCAGCCAGCCCCTAAGACAGACCTTGGCTTACCTATTTTAAATCTCTAAGCATGTTACAAGGAAAACATACTTTCCTGCCATGGCTAGGTTTGCTTATATGCATTGTCTGTTGCCTCCCCCTAGTGACTGGCCATGTGAAACAGCAAAGTTGGGAAAATTAAATGATCCGATGATGATGATGATGATGACTCTAATTTGTATGGTATTGCACATCCCTTACAGGGCATTCTCACAGGTAGCCTAGCAAATCTGGACAGCTCTGATAAACAGGAAGGGGATTTTCTTCCACCAAATTCTCTCTCTCACATTGCTGTAAGCTGGTATGATGTCCAATCGTGTGTGTGTGTGTGTGTGTGTGTGTGTGTGTGTGTGTGTGTGTGTACGCCATGGTGTGTGTATAGAGGCCAAGGACGACAACCTCAGGGTGTTGGTACTCTCCCTCTATATTGTTTGAGAATCTCTTGTTGCTTTGCTTCTGGCTCACTGGCCCAAAGACTTCCAGATTGTCCTGCCCCTGCCTCCCATGGCTGTGGGTGCAGTGAGATTATAGATGAATGTGCTACTTTGTGTCCAACTTTATGTGGGTGCTGGGATCCAAACGCTGGTTGGTGGGCTTGCAGAACAAGCGCCTTTAGCCACCGAGACACCTCTCTGGCTCATGTGTCCAATCTTCTGACATTGCAACGGGATACTGTCATCTACAGAGATCACACTTCAGAACTATGCAATGGAGATTTTAAAAAAAATACAAAAGCCAGGTGTAGTGGTGCACACCTTTGATCCCAGCACTCAGGAGGAAGAGATGGAGGACCGTTACGAGTTCAAGGCCACCCTGAGACTACATAGTGAATTCCAGGTCAGCCTGGGCTAGAGCAAGACCCTGCCTTAAAAAACTGATGATGATGATGATGATAAAAATAATAATAATGGCCAAAAAAATCTCATAACATTTTAGGTAAGTCTACGATTTTGTGTTGGGCCTTATTCATAGCTGTTTCAAGCCATAGCTGTGAATTGGACATACCTGGGAGCTTATTAATCTCAGTGGGAGGAAGAAAACAAGGGTTTAAAGTCAGCCGTGCATTTGAGGCCTGGTGCTGTTATGCATCTTTATGACCGCTCTGAACCTCCGTCTCCCTCCACATAAAATGAGATTGAAACTGAACATGTCATAAAACAACCCAAACAGCAACCAGTCATTTCATACTGGCTCAAGCATTGTGCTGTCACTAGTGAGGCAAGACCTTTCAGATGTAGTGGCTGCTGTCACCACCACGAACAGCATGTTTCACTGCCTCGGAGTTCCATTTATGGTTTCTAAATCTGCTAGGTGGCAAGTCTTCCAAATCTAACTGAAAAACTTGTTACTCTAACTACCTGAATCTTTCTCTTGTCTAAAGTTCCTTATTTGGGTGTTTGTGTATTTTTTTTTTTATTTGCTGATGCTAAGGATTGAGCCTTGTGTATGTTAGGCAAGAAATCTACCACGGACCTATATCCCCAGCCCTCAAAGTTCTTTATTTTCCAGTCACTTTTGCCTTGTTGTTGTTGTTGGCCTTTCTAACGGTGCATTCTAAAGGAGAAGAGCCTGGGACTTCCAAGCCGTGCAAAGTCTGTGGATACCCTTTCCATAGTCCCTCAGATCCTGGGGTTGTCTGTCCAACCGGGGCACCCAAAGAGCCAGGCACAGCCTGGAGAGTACGTTCAGGCCGTGCTGGGCTCACAGCAGCTCTCTTCCTCCGAGGTCTTCTCCTCTAGTGGTCAAAGTGGACATAAGGGCCGAATTCAGGCAGAGAGCACTTTAAGATGCTAAAGCAGGCTCATGATCCCTGAGCAAGCTTTTTCCGCACATGCCTCGGGAAGATACGCACAAGGCGCGTGTGCGGAGCGCGCAGGCTCAGAGCAATTATAGGCTTATGAGAACTGCCTGGGGATGGAGGGAAGTAATTCCTGAAGTCAGCTTCCAAAAATAGCTGTAGCACCTGGACTTAGCAGATGTCAGGACGGAGAGCAAAGCAGCTTGTTCCTGAGCAAACACCTTTGGCACAGCCGGGAGCCACCCTTGGAACAGGTGCCAGCCTGTCTGACTCCCAGAGGAGTCCAAAGTCGGCTATGTCCCCTTGGGGTCTTCTGAGAGAACTGACCACACAGAAAGTAGAAAGGACAATCAGAAGCCATTGAAGCATTGTCCCCTTCCTGTTGCTGAAGAAAATGCCACCCTGGTGTTGCAGTCCAGTTCACATTGCTGGTAGAAATCACCCAACCAAGAGCAGCTTCTGGGAAAAAGAGATTTATTTTGGCTCATAGGCTCGAGGGGAAGCTCCACGATGGCAGGGGAAAACGATGGCATGAGTGGAGGGTGGACATCACCCCCTGGCCAACATAAGGTGGACCACAGCAACAGGCGGGTGTGCCAAACACTGGCAAGGGGAAACTGGCTATAAAGCCCCTAAGCCCGCCCCCAACAATACACTCCCTCCAGGAGGCATTAATTCCCAAATATCCATCAGCTGGGAACCTAGCATTCAGAACACCTAAGTTTATGGGGGACACCTGAATCAAACCACCACACCTGGCAGCCCCCAGCTTGCATGAGACTAGAATTCTTTTGGCGGCGCATTAGGAAGGCCCTTTCCACCACTCACCCCCAGGAGTGGGAGGCGGCAGCCACACAAGTGGGCCCGTCGCTTGCAGCAGAAACCATCTAGCTTTCAGTTCCTTCAGTGCTTCCAGCCTGGCCTAGGAGCCCAGGACAAGGGACAATCAATGTCCCATTCTGTAGACCCCCACCACCTCAGGAGCCAGCCATACTTGGGAACCATGCTGAGCCACCTTTGAACCATTATATCTGTACTCAAAAAGATGTCTATTCAGGGATGGAAAGATGCCACAGTGGTTAAGGTGCTTGCCTGCAAAGCCTAGGGACCCAGATTCAATTCCCCAGTAACCATATAGAGTCAGATGCACAAGATGGTGCATGTGTCTGGAGTTGGTTTGCAGTGGCTGGAGGCCCTGACCCATTCTCCCTCTCTAACTATCTGCCTCTTTCTCTCTCATAACTAAATAAATTAAATTAAAAATATTTTTTAAAACCCCATTCAAGCCCCATTTTCTCTTCTAGAACTGTGGCAGCAACATTCCTGGGTCTTCATGCTGGTAAGCTCTCTCTTCTCCACCCCAGCAGCCATACCAGCATGGGAAGAGAGGCACGTTTTATTTTTTATTATTTCTTCTTTTTTTTTTTTTTTTTTTTTGAGGTAGGGTCTTTGT
Source organism: Jaculus jaculus (assembly GCF_020740685.1). Taxonomy (NCBI): domain Eukaryota; kingdom Metazoa; phylum Chordata; class Mammalia; order Rodentia; family Dipodidae; genus Jaculus; species Jaculus jaculus. The sequence goes on along the minus strand of NC_059108.1, from coordinate 110,385,052 downwards.
TCAGCCCAGGCTGACCTGGAATTCACTATGTAGTCTCAGGGTGGCCTCGAACTCATGGCAATCCTCCTATCTCTGCCTCCCGAGTGCTGGGATTAAAGGCGTGCACCACCATGCCTGGCTTGTCTTTGTTTTTAATCTTTTTGGAGGCTTACCTTTTTAACAATCCCTTTTCATGGTTTTTTTTTTTTAATTTTAATGTAAGACCCATGTTTATACATGGACTCCTGGGCTCCATAATCTTCCTTCTCCCTACTTATCCTTCCCCATTTTCAGCCCTTTTCCCTGTGATATCTGAATAAAGTGTGATATTTTAAAAATCAAAAAAAAAAAGTCTATTCAAGGCTGGAGAGATTGGTTAGTGGGTAAGGCATTTGCCTGCAAAGCCTAAGGACCTAGGTTTGATTCTCCAGTACCCATGTAAGCCAGATGCATGTGGTGGCGCATGTGAAAGGCAGGATGGAAAATTTTAAAGTAAACTTGGTGAAGAAATAGCTGGTTGCTACAGGTAGGGGACAGCCTGAACTGTATATTCAGAAGTAAATCAAAAATAGGCTAAAAGATAGGCTGCGGATGGCACAAGATATGGATTGGTCGGGTCAACCTAAACTTTATGTCCCGGGAAGAGGATAAACAAAAATACAGTTTTGAGAAAAACCAAAATAATAAAATAGTTTCCCAAGACAGCCTGACCAAGGACTTAAACTCTGGTTATGCACAAATAAGATATGTAGACATAACTGTACAAGCTTGGCAAATACCCTTGTGAAACCCTCTCCCCTTTCCCTTCCTTGCTAAAACCCCTATAAAAAGAAACACCCAATAGGGCTCAGGGTCGACTCCTCTGTCTCCTGCATGAGATACGTGTCGACCCCAGAGCTCTGGTTTCCCGAATAAAGCCTCATGCTTTTGCAGCAAGTTTGATCTCCCGTGTGTCTTTGGGTGCGTGCTATCTCGAAACTTGAGTGAAGGTCTCCCTCTGGGGGTCTTTCATATGCATCTGGAATTTGCAGTGGCTAGAGGCCCTGGGTGCCCATTTGCGCTCCCTCCCTCTCTCTCTCTCTCTCTCTCTCTCTCTCTCTCTCTCTCTCTGATAAATTAAATATAAATTAAAAAAGAAAAAAGGGGGGAAAGTCTATTCAGTGGGACCAAACATTTCTCTGCACTTGTACAGAAAAAGCCCTAAGAAGCCTCTGACAGGGCAGTGGTGGTAGGAGAAGGCTTTTACTCTGGGAGGTAAACAAGTGTCAGGCACCATGTTACATGCTTGGCCCATGTTTCGCCTTTAGTCCTCACAATGACTTATGAAAAAGGTGCTGGAATCCCTGCCGGACTGATGCAAAAAGGTTGGAGCTCTGTAAGTTGAGGTCACTGTCATGGCTACACAGAGTGAGAAGCAGAACAGATATCTGTAACCAATGCCTGGACATGCAGAGGTGGTCTGGTATCAGTGCTGATACCTGAGAGGCAGCAAACGTTACTGTGAGTGGGAGCTGTCATCTTCAAAGATAGCACGTTCAGATAGGGATAAGCCTTGTTAAGGCAGCATTTAATAGGCATGCTCTGCAGCTGCCCAGTCAGTCTGGATGTCCAGTTATTTTTTTCAACACAAGAGTCTCATGTATGGCAAGGCTGGTCTGGAACTAACTATGTAACTAGAGATGACCTTGAACTTCTGATCTTCCTGTTTCCACTTTCTGAGTGCTAGGTTCACAGCATACACTGTGACATCCAGTTTTATGTGGCACTGGATCTAACTCAGGACATGCATGCACGCTACCAAGTGAGCTACCTCCCCACCCCCTAGACACCCAAATCTTGACTGCAGTTGTCAGTTGGAGGCTGTCCCATTCAGAAACCTGGAGCCAGCTAAAGGAACTAGAGGACAATGACCACCCTCACTCTAGGGAATGGGGTTGAGAGCATAAGTTCTAGTGTCGCATGACCCAGGGAAACCTTGATGGGTCCATGTAGTAGCTGTGAGGCCTTCGCTTAGGCAAAGCAGTGACTCTGCCTAAGGCTTGGGTTTTCACTCATACAGTGGGATAAACAGCATCTGCTTCATGTAGGCTGACAGTTCAATGAGATGACGTGCCTATCACAGCAGCTAGAACGTAGCCATCATTCAGTTAGCGGCCACCATCACAGTCACTACTGTTGACCGTAACTACATGCAACAAGAAACAAGTCATCAGTAATGGGGTGGATTTGGATAATAATTTCCAAACTCTCCTTGCTAGGAATTGAAGAATAGTGGTTTGGTTTTTTTTTTGAAAGAGGCAAAGTGGGGGGGGGGGTTGGAGCATGGGCGTGCTAGGGATCTAGCCACGGCGAACAAACTATATGCATGTGCCAACTTGTGCATCTGGTTTATGTGGGTCCTGAGGAATTGAACCTGGGTCCTTGGGCTTCTCAGGCAAGCAACTTAACTGCTGAGCCCTCTCTCCAGCCCTGAAGAACAGTTTTAGTGGCTTCCTGCTGTTTGCTTTTGCATTTAGGTGAATTCTGCTCTGTGGAACACATACCTTCCCACTCTCCCACTTCACCCCTAAGCCAAGGCAAGGCAAAGCTCCAGGCCAGCTCAACTGACAGCAGCATGATGTATGACACCTCACCAGGACAGTGACAGAAGTCTAGCATGACTGCCCCTGTAGTCCATTTGCACTGTCTACCACAGCCTGCCCGCCTAGACTTGTCCCTTTCTAGGAGTCATGGTCCACTGTACTAAATATGAGGAGGAGGTAATATGTGCTGCACATCCACGTGTTAGTGTAAATATGGCCTCTGTCTACTGCATTTTTGCAGGAAAAGGTGTCACCTTTACCAACACTTGTTGGCATGTATGCATAGCACACTGCAAGGTATTTGTCAGGAGTCTTCAGAGGAATAGGCTATATAAATATGTGTATACAATATATACATATATTACATTATATGTGCATATGTGTGCCACATATATATACTAACCAATCACAAGGTCTGCAGAGTAAGGCAGAAAGCTGGGGACCCTGAAGGAGTCAATGTTACAGCTTGTTGCAGTCAAGTTCGCATTGCTGGCAGAAAATACCTGACCATGAGCAGCTTGTGGGTGAAGAAGGTTTATTTTGGCTTATAGCCTCAAAGGGAAGCTCCATGATGGCAGGGGGGGGGTTAATGATGGCATGAGCTGAGGGAGGACATCACCTCCTGGCCAACATTAGGTGGACAATAGCAACAAGAGAGTGTGCAAACACTGGCAAGGGAAGCTGGCTATAATTCCCATAAGCCTACCCCCAACAATACATTACCTCCAGGAGGATCCAATTCCCAAATTGCCACCAGCTGAGGACCTGGCATTCAGAACACAGAAGTTTATGGGGGACACCTGAATCAAACCACTATGTTCTGTCTCTAGCCCTCATAAAATGGTAACCACACATGATGTAAAATAAAATGCATTCATACAACTATAAAAGTCCCCATAGTTTTTATCAATCCCAATGATGTTCAAACATCCCCATAGTCCAAGGTCTTTTAACTGAGCCACAATAACAAAAAAAGAAAAAGAAAAAAAACCTTAATGGCAGAGAACAACCAACCACACTGCAAAAGGGCATAGCAAAATTGGGTATAGTAAAGAAATTTCCAACCAATACAAGATTTCAACAGGGTAAACATCAAACTCTAACTCCAAATCCAAGTCTCCAAGACCAGTGATTCTAACCAGTGACAAGTCTCTGGAGTTCCTATTCAACCCTTTCAGTTAGGCTACTCACAGTCCCAGAAAACTTCATCCAGTGCCAGCAGCTCTCTTTGGCAGCCATCCCATAGTCCTGGCATCTCCATTGGGTCTCCACTGCAACCCACAGTTTATCTTCATGGCTCCATTGGGTGTCCACAGGTAATTTAATAAGCCTGCTTCACACTGCCAGTGGCCATTTCCAAAATACAAAACCATGTTGCAAATTCAACATCCCCTTTTTTTCCTGCATTTGTTATACTTCCTAATACCAGATGAGTTCTCAACTTGTTAATCCAGTGGTGGCGGGGGGGGGGGGGGGGAATAAATCAGACTTTGAAGAACAGAACATTCCTTCAGCGTTCAGGCCCCTTCAAAAGAGTCTTTTCTTCCTGTTATCCCAATGCAGGTCGACTGGCCTAATCTCAATGGTTGTAATCTCTCAAACAATTGCAGAGGAATGAGCAAAAGTTTTGGCCCAAAGATTTTTTCTGTGCCATATCCCTCCATTCACAGCAGTCCATTTCTACACAATGCAATCCTGCACAAGTTCTCAAGACTTGAGCATAACAGCAAGCCTTGCACACAAACTGCTTCTAGCCTAGTCCAGGCAAATTTCTTTCACCCACTCATAAGCCAAACCTCACAGTACATAGTTCTTGTTGCATTCAGGTGTTTCATCTTTGACCAGAATAGACCATCAAGCTGTACTTACAGCACTGCAAGTCATCTCTTAAGCCAAGGTGTCAAATTCATACACATTCCTCCTGCAAATCAGTTCCAAAAGACCAAAAGCATGCAATCGGGTTTCTAGCATCAATAACACCACTTCTTGGTACCAATTTTACTGTTGCAGTCAGGTTCACATTACTGCAGAAAACACCTCTCCATGAGCAGACTATGGGGGAAAAAGATTTATTTTGGCTTACAGACTCCAGGGGAAGCTCCATGATGGCAGAGGAAAATGATAGCATAAGCAGAGGGTAGACATTACCTCCTGGCCAATAAGATGGACAACAGCAATAAGAGAATGTGCCAAACACTGGCAAGGGAAAGCTGGCTATAACACTCACCGCCCACCCCCCTGCAAAAAAAGTACATTGTCTCCAAGAGAATCCAATTTCCAAATTGAGACCAGCAGAAGACCTAGCATTCAGAATGCAGTTTATGAGGGACACCTGAAATTACTTCATAGCTCAAATCATTTTTCCCATATGTGTCTGTGTGTGGTGCACATACATGTGCATGGTGTATGCATGTGGATGCCTGTATGTGCAATACATGTGTGCACATGTATGTGTATGTGTGCATGTGGAGGTCAGAAATTGACACTGGGTATCTTCCTCAATCCAGTGTCAGTTGATTTACTAAAGTAGGGTCTCTTGAACCCATAACTTGCCAATTTGGCTCATCTAGCTAGCCACCTTCCCCCTGGAATCAGTCTCTTTGAGCTCTGGGATTACATGGGCTACCACACCCACCTGGCATTTATGTGGGTACTAACCCTCACATTTTCAGGGCAAACACTTTATCCACTGAGCTATCTCCCTAGTTCATCTGCTCAAGTCTTTATTATTATTATTATTTTCAAAATATTCTTACTTATACACACATATATACATACACACAAACCAGGGTCTCTTATTGCTTCAAACAAACCATCTGGCTTTGCATAAGTACTGGGGAATTGAACCCAGGCTGGCAGCTTTTGCAAGCAAGCACCTTTAACCACTGAGAAATCTTTCCAGCTCCCCAGATCAACTCTGAAAGGCAGGAGAAAACCAGTGTCTTCATTTAAAGACCACCAGACAGAAGAAATTGTTTTCTTACTAGTGGAGGTCAGCCTTATGGTTTCATTCAGGCCTTCACTGAATATGTAAGACCCACCCACATCAGGGACAGTAATGTGCTTTAACCAGTCTACAAATTTGAATGCTAGTCTTATAAAGAAACACTCTCAACAGACACACTCAGCAGAACATCTGGGCACCCCAGAGCACAGTCAAGTTGACACGCAGAATTCACCACTGGATGTAATGTGAGTCTTCCTGGTTCCTCTGCCACCAGCCCAGGGCAGCCAGGATGGAGAGCTTATGCTCTGCTCCTTCTGATGGCCAGGAAACTTCCAAACTAAGTAGAAGCAGTGATGCAGATGGGAATGCTCCCCAAATGACCCATCTGTGCAGGAGTATCACACACTGCAACATGTGAAGAGGAAACAGTTACATCCAGGCAGGCAGATTACTAGACCCTGGTTGTAGCTCCTCCTGGCTGGTGGAAACTGTTCCTTGGTCTCCTCAGTTCTTATTTTCTCGACCATAGCATGAGCATTATAACCGCTGCCCTTGAAAGGAAATCTAGAGGAAGAAAGTAGTTTGTGCCCAACATGTGACCCTCTTAGGTCCTAGCCAGGGGGAGTGCTTGTAGCCAGGTCCACGGCCTCTGGCTGCAGCCTTGGAAAGAGGTCTTTGCTCTGCTACATCACCTGCGCGGCCCTGCAGCAGGACCCCCACTGCCTCAGCTAATAACTAGCGTGCCTCTTCCGTCATCTTCCCATTGAGCATCATGAGTTGTAGCAATCTTCTAGGCACCACCTTCCAAGACTCCCACTGTACTCCAGAATGCCCTGCGCTCAGTTCTTCACACTGAGGATACTCAAAAGGCACCAAAGCAGAAATCCAAAAGCTGCGGAGGACTCAACACTAAAGTAGACTTAAAGCGCACCACCCAGGCTCAGGGAAGAGGAGGCAGAAAGAATGTAAGAGCCACAGGGTGGGAAGGAATATCCAGAGACACAGCCCTCCCACAATGACAGACAGCTGTCTCACAGCTCAACCTGCAACTCCATGGTGGATACCAGCAATCCCACTAAGGAGGGCCCTCAGTGGAGTGGAGGCAGGGAGAAGAGAATTGATGGCATATTACGTGTCCATACAAATTTTTTCTACTTAATAAAAAAAAGAACATTCTCAACTTCTCTTTTCCTAATGTAAGCCTTTGGGATATGTTGCAAACAATAAAGTAGTGTAACCAACTGACACAAGTCTTGAATAAAGGCAGGCTGCCTATGATCCCATTTCTCTTGAGCTCATTTATCTTGGAGATTTTGTGTGTGTGTGTGTGTGTGTGTGTGTGTGTGTGTTTGAGAGAGACACAGATAGGTGCACCAGAGCCTCTAGTCACTGCAAACAAACTTCAGACACAGGCACTACCTTGTACCTCTGACTTTACAGGGTACTGGGGAATTGAACCTGGGTCCTTTGGCTTTTCAGGCAAGTGCCTTAACCACTAAGCAATCTCTCCAGCCTTCGACCTGATTATTATTATCATTATTATTTGTTTGTTGTTTTTTTTTGAGGTAGAGTCTCACACTAGACCCTGGAATTCACCTGTAGTCTCAGGGTGGCCTTGAACTCTTGGCAATCCTATCTCTGCCTCGTGAATGCTGGAATTAAAGGTGTGCGACATCGTGCCAGGCTTTTGGTCCCATTTTTAAGTGAAGTGTTTCTCTGCAAGGAGGGCTACCGTGTTTAGCAGCCTGCAGTCAATACCTTGTTCCTTCCCCCGGGACTCCCATCCTGCTCACCGTCACCCTCCTCCCGTCCTGCCCTGTCACCCTCCTCCCGTCCTGCTCACTGCCACACTCCACTCTTCACCGCTCCTCACCTCCCTGCCTCCTGCCCCGGTGCTGCTAAGCATGGCGGGAACTGATGCACACTGAACACCAGCTGTCTGCCAGATATGTTATGAGCAGATCTCACTTACAAAGTCGTTTACATCCCACCACACACCTATGCAGTGCACAGTCCCGCTGTCTCTGCTCCTCCGACGAGGGACTGAGACGCTGACATGTTTGAGGAGCTCGCGCTGACCTTGGATCTGATGCATGCTCAAACCCAGCTCACCTTCAGGATAGGCCAGTCATCTTGACCTCTTCGCCCATCCTTAATTCCACCCCTTCTGCCTCCAAACTACACAGTCCATCCCTTCCTCTCACCAGAGCCTGGCCTTTCGGCACCTCTTGCCTGGATTCTCACTTGCTAATACGTCTCACTCCGGTAGCACTGCCACGAATGCGTCCTCCTCCTCCATGTCCTCCACAGGGCCACATCCAACAACATTCTTCAACTTACTGAACAAACAATTGCTAAGTTCTGTCATGTTCCCGGTGGCATAGTAGACTTTAGGGGGCATGAAAAAAGAGTAAGATTGCTCTTGACCCCCAAAGAGCTCACAGAATTGGGAAAGTCTGGCAGAAAGGCCAAAAGTGATGGATATTTGGTGATAACGCAATGGAAAGCTGTGCAGCATATAAGATGGAAACTCAGAGGAAGGACCGTGTTGTGGTGACTTTCTCATGGCTGGGCAAACACCGAAAGAGAAGCCACTTAATGGAGGAAAGGGCTTATTTCAAGTTTACAGAATCCAGGGGAAACACCATTCGGGCAGAAGAAGTTGGCTCACTTTCACAGATCCTTAGAGGACAGACACCACCCACAGCCAGAGCGCAGACTGACTCTCCATGCATCTAGTGGGGCTGGCCCTCAAGATCCGCCCTCCACATATACACCTCTTCCCCAGCAGGGCACCACCTGCTAGAGATTCAAGCTGAAAACTCAATCATAATAAAAAAAATCCCTAGGGCTATGGGAGGACATACATTTGCATTCAAAACCACCACAGACTTTAAGAGCCTTCCTAGTGTGATATAATGGGACTGATTTTAGCTATAAGTCACTGTGATAGTTTAAACAAAATCAACAGTGTTTGTTTTTGAGGCTTTTGTTGTTTTTATTTTACACATACAGAAATCTGGTGGTTTTAAGGATGGGATACTTTCAACGGCTGCAGAGATATTCTCCTGCAGTTCCTTAACCCATCCATTCCTTTATGGTCACAAGATGACTGCTGCATCTCCAGCTACTGTGGCCCCCTTCTTTCTCCAAAGTCAGCAACTGCAGGTTGAATCTTCGCAGGCACCATTCCCAAACTGCATTCATTGTCACTTCTCTTTAAATGACTGAATTTCCTGCCCGCCCTCTCTTTGACATTTAAAGAACCCATGAGGCTAGGGAGATGGCTCGGAAGTGAAAGGCACTTGCTTGCAAAGTTGCCAGCCTGGATTTGATTCCACAGTACACACATGAAGCCAAGTGCACAAAGCGGTATATGTGCCTCTGGAGTTGTTTGAAGTAGTAAGAGGACCTGACACACCTATAATTCATATTATTTTCTTTTTCTTTCTTTCTCAAATAATTAAACACTTGTGTGATCTCATAGCCTACCTCTAGATAGTCCAGAGCCATCTGTTACCTGCCTTACTTCCATCTGCAGACTTGCTTCCACCTTACCATGTCACACTCTAGAGATTAGGGCATGCACATCTCTGGGGCCTTCATTATGCATACTACATTGGAAACACTCCCTGATCCCCTGAGGAAGCTTACCTATAGGATAACTTTATGACCCCTGGAGATTCTTCTGGGTGGGCAGGGGTGGCTGAAACTCAATCCTGGTGAGAACCTGTGTATACACCCCACACATACTGTTTGGTGACAGGAGTAAAAAGATGGAAAACACCAAAACCAGAAAGAAAAGGGGCTCCCCTGTTGCAACCCTCTATACATTATACTGACACAGCTTAATAAATTCATCAGCTATGAAGGAGAAACCTTTAAAAGACCCAGGTCTAGCCGGGCATGGTGACGCACGCTTTTAATCCCAGCACTCGGGAGGCAGAGGTAGGAGGATCACCATGAGTTCGAGGCCACCCTGAGATTACAAAGTGAATTCCAGGTCAGCCTGAGCTAGAGTGAGACCCTACCTGGGAAAACAAAACAAAACAAAACAAAAGACCCAGTTCTATTTTAGAACAAACAATGAAGACAGGTTTAGAGGTAACAAGCAAGGAAAGTGACACAGAGATCTTAAATTTGGGGATAAGTATAAGCAAGGATGACAATGCATGAAGCGGGTGAGCTCTCTGGTTTTAACTTCCACTCTGGAGGGCAGTCACTACAGAACTGAGAACTTGATATACAACTGCTGCAGCCACAATGTGTAGCTGTGAAGATTGGGCTACACTGGTCTGAGCAATACCCAGTCTAGTCTATAAGTCGTAAGACCTGGGATAGACTGGGCCTTGGGAATGGTCTGAGGCCAGACTTTTGACTTTCACCTGGAAATGCACCAAGAACTGCCAGATGTTCCTTCAACATTTAGAGAGTCTAAGATCTCAAACTACACTTGATCTTATTCCTCTTACTATGTCCCCTGTGGCCCAGTAAGGCCAACCTGCCCTCTACAATGGCGACAGATGTGTTGACTTTGTTTTGATGCACAACACAGCTCAGTCCTACATCCTGTCACTCACACCCTTTGCACTCAGCAGTTCCGGCCCCGATTTCATGTGCAAAGGTGTAGCCTGGAGTCCCTCAGCCAATGCTACAGAGATGAGCATGTCAAGTGTGATCTCACTGGATGGAACCAGAGGAATGAATCAAATGGACTCACAAGGCAGCAAAGATAGCAAACCTAAACCCACCTGGGTTCCAACTTCATTTGGCTGTTTTTAGCGAAGGTTTTAACGTTTTTGCTCTGATCCCTGGGGTCTAGCTGCTGTTGAGCTGGCAGCAAGCCAGTGTCACTAACTCATGCATTGGCTGTGTCATGGCCAAGGTCATTTAGCCTTAGAACACAGAATGCTCAAATACTTCAAACGAAAAGAATGGCTGTCATGAACACGGTGGAAACTGAATCTGCCACTTACTTCTTTTCCGGCATAAAGACCAATGATTTCATGCTGACTCCTCGATTGTGTTCATTTTAGTAATCTACATAGTTGGCCTGGCAAATATTCAAGTAGTTTGCCAATGGGCAAGAATGCCACAGTGCCTGTGCTTTTCCTCAGCAATTACCCACACTGTTAAAACTTTTCCTTGGGCACATTTTTTCCCTTCTTATTGCTGTGTGCCTGTCCATTTGAGACACGGTCAGGCTCAGAAGAGTGACCTCTGGCTCAGACTTCTTAGTGGTGCCCAACATCATGTGAAACAAGACACAGCCTTGCACTGTCTTACTTTCCTCAGCTGTACAAGGTGCCAGCTTAGCAATACCTGTTTTTCTTTTTTTGTTGTTGTTTTTTTTTCTTTTTATTTTTTAAAAATTTTTATTAACATTTTCCATGATTATAAAATATATCCCATGGTAATTCCCTCCCTCCCCACCCCCATACTTTCCCATTTGAAATTCCATTCTCCATCATATTACCTCCCCATTACAATCATTGTAATTACATATATACAATATCAACCTATTAAGTACCCTCCTCCCTTCCTTTCTCTTCCCTTTATGTCTCCCTTTTAACTCACTGGCCTCTGCTACTAAGTATTTTCATTCTCACACAGAAGCCCAATCATCTGTAGCTAGGATCGACATATGAGAGAGAACATGTGGCACTTGGCTTTCTGGGCCTGGGTTACCTCACTTAGTATAATACTTTCCAGGTCCATCCATTTTTCTGCAAATTTCATAACTTCATTTTTCTTTACCGCTGAGTAGAACTCCATTGTATAAATGTGCCACATCTTCATTATCCACTCATCAGTTGAGGGACATTTAGGCTGGTTCCATTTCCCAGGTCTTATAAATTGAGCAGCAATAAACATGGTTGAGCACGTATTTCTAAGGAAATGAGATGAGTCCTTTGGATATATGCCTAGGAGTGCTATAGCTGAGTCATATGGTAGATCAATCTTTAGCTGTTTTAGGAGCCTCCACACTGATTTCCACAATGGCTGGACCAGATTGCATCCCCACCAGCAGTGCAGAAGGGTTCCTTTTTTTCCACATCCCCGCCAACATTTATAATCATTTGTTTTCATGATGGTGGCCAATCTGACAGGAGTGAGATGGAATCTCAATGTAGTTTTAATCTGCATTTCCCTGATGACTAGTAACGTAGAACATTTTTTTAGATGCTTATATGCCATTCGTATTTCTTCCTTTGAGAATACCTGTTTTTCTAGAATGGTACTGGAGTTCTGTTAGCTTCATTAAAAATAAGGCCATCAGGAAAGGGAGTGGACGGCAACATTCTGGAAAGTGACTTGGATTTTGATGGATCTCTACGGGCCTCACAATGACAGTCTCCATGTTTTTTCAAGAAGCGGGATGAGCTGGAGAGCTGGCTCAGTGCTTAAGGTGCTTGCCTGCAAATCCTAAGGATCTGGTTTCAATTCCCCAGTACACATTTAGGCCAGATGCACATGGTGGTACATGCATCTGGAGTTCGATTGCAGCAGCTGGAGGCACCAGCATGACCATTCTGTCTGTCTTTGATCTCTCTCCTTGTTTGCTAATTTAAAATAAAATAAATAAATATAAAAAATCATAACAACAAAAAGGAAGCAAGATGACTTTTATCTTTTATCCTGAGGTGGAACGGGCACTAGGAGCCAATGCAAGTGATAAAGTAACATATTTGTGAACCACATTATCTTTCCACTGAGATGTGTTTCAGCCCAGCCATGCAGGGTTCCACTGTATACAGCCTCATACAAATAGAGCTTGTATTGAGTCAAGGTCTCAAGTGAATCCCAGCTCAGATTTCAGGGACTCCTTCCTTACCCCATGTTGTGGGTATCGCTTCCAGGGAGAGGTAAGAGGCAAGGGAGAGCCCATCTTCATTGTCCTCCAATCTGCTGCGCAGTCTAAATTCATTTCTCATATACTTTTTATATCATATATAAATCTCATACATGTATACATTCCCACTCATATATGTATTACATTTATAAAGCAATGCTACATCCTCCTATTGGCCTGTTTGTTGGGTATTGTTTTTTATTTGATCCTGGAAACTTCAGGTATCTATCTATTCATCATATAGATGTCCCCATTACCCTCGCTCAACCCCTCCCAACTCCTGCAAACCCCCCTCTTCCCTTTACATACTAGCAGATTCAGCACTGAAGAGAATGACTATTCCTTCCAGCCATCATTAACCACCAATAGCTCTTCATGGGGGGGGGGGGCTCACAAGCCCCTCCCCCAACCATGACAGAATGTGGACAGATGCTATCTTGTGCAGATAACCACAGCTGCTGCAAGTTCACGATTGCCGTGGCCATACCATGTCCAGAGGAGCTCCAATGCTCCTCCTCACCCTCGGTCTCTTACATTGTTTTGGCCCCATTCCTGTGACGTTGCTTGATCTTCGGTGGGGGGAGATGATACAGATGATCCTTACAGGGCTGGGCACTCAGCAGGCTCATTTTCATTTGACCAGTTATGAGATTCTGCATTAACTGCAGCCCACCAATAGCTTCCTGCCCAAGGCAGAGAGCAACAATAATCTAGGACATTTAGAAGGCAGTTTAGCAAAAACCTTAGATGTTCCCCAAGGTTTATGATTTTTTTAAATTTAAAATATATTTATTTATTTGAGAGTGAAAGAAAGCCAGGTGCAGTGATGCATGCCTTTAATTTCAGCACTCGGGAGACAGAGGTAGAAGGATCACTGAGAGTTCCAGGCCACCCTGAGACTACATAGTGAATTCCAGGTCAGCCTGGGCTGGAGAGAAAAAAGAAAAGGCAGGGGAGAGAGAGTGTGTGTGTGAGGTATGTGCCAGGGCCTCTAGCCACTGCAAAAACTCCAGATGCATGTGCCACCTTATACATCTGGTCTTATGTGGGTATGGAGAATCAAACCAGGGTCCTTAGGCATTGCAGGGAAGTACTTTAACTGCTAAGCCATCTCTCCAGCCCACGTCTATGACTTTTGATATGGTTTATATCATGAAATTTCCTCAGAGGTCAAATCCGATCAATAAGTGGTTACTCCCATAGCAGTCATGCCACTATTACACCCATGGGCACTTCTTGCCCATCAGGTCAGTATTGTAGCAGTGTCCACTGCTGAGTGAGGCCACTGATGACTCTTCTGACTTAGCAACTGTGTAGAACATCCAGTACTGTGAATACTAGCTTGTAGCAGAAAGCTTTAAAAAAATTGCTTCAACTTGATTTCTCTACATCCTGTGACCAAAGGATGTAGTCTTCAGCAACAGGGTCTTTCTGTTCCATTCTGGTAGGTAACGAACAGCAACAGCAATAGCCTGTGTCATTTTGTGGGCCTCTTGGGCTTCCCATAATCTCATAGGGGGGAATCCTACACCTGGCACCATTATTTTTCATTTAATAAATAACCCATAGCTCCTGGAAGTAGCATTATCCATCTGTACAGGCCACTTCTGTTCATTCTTGTTTTAATATTTCAAAAATTACTTGCATGTACAGATGCATATCTGTGTGTATGGGCATTCCATGGCACTCATGTGTAGGTCAGAGGACATTCAAGCTGTCCATCTTCTTTTTGATAGGTTTTCTCATTTTGCCACTGTCAGACTAGCTGGTCTGCTGGCATCCAGATTCTCCTGGCTCTGCTCCCATTGTCATGGGCTTATTGGATCACAGATGCATGTGCCATTTTGTGTCCAACTTTATATGGGTGCTAGAAACAGCTATTTCTCTAGTCTAATTATTAGCTTATAAGGTACACTTCTATAATGCTTTATATTTCTTAAACTTTTAAAGAATTTTTTTTTGGGGGGGGACACAAAGTGCGTGCGTGTGTGAGAGAGAGAATGGGCATCAGGGCCTCCAGCCACTGCAAAAGAACTCGACACATGTGCCACCTTGTGCATCCGGCTTACATGGGTACAAGGGAACTGAACCTGGGTACTTACGCTTTGCAGACAAACACCTTGACCACTTAGCCTTCTCTCCAGCTCCTATGAAGTTTGATTAACCCTTCTCCCAGTCACTTCTCACCCATCCCTTCTTAACCCTTTTCCTCCCCAGTATTCCCCTCACTACTTTGTTATCAGTTATGCTTCTCCAGCCCCACTTAAGGGCTCTTCTGCCCACACCCCCCTCCCCAGCCCTTCTCTACACTCTTGTGGTGATTTTAATCAAACTAAAGCCTTTCCCCATTCTGTCTGAACAGCGTTTTGCAAATGCCTCAGGTTTTAAGCTGGAAAAAAATGTATGCTGAGTATAAACAACCTTGATCATGCCCAACACAGCTGAGTCCTCACCTGAACCTGGTCAGATGTCTTGTAAAACCAGACCATGAATAATCACAACCCCCCACCCTGCACCCCTGAGCTAGCAGCTGTTTTATATAACCTGCTCATTGCCAAAGAATTTCTTGACTGTCACCAGTCATGAAGACTTAAAAACTTGCCCACCAACAATGTAAAAGACCAAGGTGATGTCAGACTGCCTGACAAACAGCCTGAAAATGGCCCAGACCCTCTAGAATGGGCTGTTGAAGGAACTTGAAGTGAACTCATGGGGATCCTCCTACTTTAGCCTTCTAAGTGCTGGGATTAAAGGCATGAGCCACCACACCCAGCTACCTCGATGTTCTTTATCGAGCACCAGCTGCGTGTTAAACTTCACCTTCATGGCCCACCTCCTGAGCCCGCACTCGGGTACAGCTGAGGGAGAGCTACAGCAGGGCTTGTGCCTGGGGACACAGAGGAACACCGTCCAGCCACACTCTTACCCTTCCAGCCCACACTTAAAATCTCCTACCCTGAGCGGTGCTTGGTTTTTCTCAGTGACTTGAACCCAAGTTTCTGCAAATAAAGATATTCCATAGAAACCTTAAAACTAGGGCTGGAGAGAAGGCTCAGTGGCTGAGGCACTTGCTTGTGTAGCCTAAGGGCTCAGGTTCAATGCCTGGTACCCATGTAAAGCCAGATGCACAAGAGTGGGAACATGCATCCGGAGTTCATTTGCAGTGGCAGGAAACCCTGGCCCACCCCTTCTCTCTCTGCTTGTAATTAAAAGCATTTTTTAAAACAACCTTGAAAACTCCAAACTAGGATCCACATGAGAACATGTAGCATTTTTCTTTCTGAGCCTACTTTACTTCATTCAGTGTATTTTTCCATTTCAATTCATTTTCCTGCCAATTTTTTTCATTATTTTTCTCTCTTCTGGTTGATCCAGTCTTTACTTAGTTTACTTCATCTTGTGTCTTTAAGCACCACCCTTTGGTGTCATATTTTCAGCTGTTACTCAAGAGATCACAATACATCAGTCTACTCAAAACATGTAGCACCCATGTCACACACAGGAACATTATACTCCTTTTGCCAAGTTTTTTTTTTTTTTTTTTTTTTTTTTTACAACTGGATGTTAACAGTTTTAAAGTTGAGCTATCATTTTTTAAAAGAAAAAAAAACACAATTTTTAAAAAATTTTTTTGGTTTATTTTTATTTATTTATTTGAAAGCAACAGACAGAGAAAGAGGTAGAGTGAGAGGGAGAGAATGGGCGCGCCAGGGCTTCCAGCCACTGCAGACGAATTTCAGATGCGTGCGCCCCCTTGTGCATCTGGCTAACGTGGGTCCTGGGGAGTGGAGCCTTGAACCGGGGTCCTTAGGCTTCACAGGCAAGCGCTTAACCGCTAAGCCAAAAAACACAATTTTTAAACTACTTGTCCACATTTACCCTCCATAGCACTCTCTCCTACACATTCAAGGTTCCATTTTATGGCATTCAGCTCCAGCTACAGGGAATTCCCTCTTAAATTTCTTGTAGTACAGGTGTGGGTTGTAAAACCTCTCAACTGGGCATGCTCTTAAAATGTTGAGTTTATGCCTTTTTTACAGCCTCTCTGTCATCATAGTGGGATTTTGGGAAAGAAGACTTCGATGTCAAAAGCTTAGTCTAAGGAGACTGTTTCATCTTCCAGCACTCCTTAACATGGAAGAGATGTGGAAAAATCAGCTGATACCTAAGCCAGCAGAAGCCAGGGTCCACAGAAAGGACATGTAATTATTACATTGTCTACCCACTAGGCAAGCTACACGCTAAGTCAACTTGGGTTCCAGACACTAGCCCAAGGGCTCTGCATTCCCTTATTCCATCCTTTCAGCAACCGCATGAGGCGAGAGAAAACTCACTGCCTTCATAAGCCAGTTGTGAAGATAAAATGCAGTAAGGAGGAAGGAAGCACAGGGAGACAAACAAAAAGCTCGACACATTTAGTTATTAATGTTGTGAACAAAACTGCATTTAGAATCCCAACAGGAAGATGGCTCAGCTCCACGCTGAGGTGTGATGGGAATGGCAGCAAGGTCCTGGGAGAATGAGCGGCAGAGACTGCTGGGCCATTGGGGGGGGTTGAGTTATGGACTCCCTCCCACCCACATCCCACAGCAACCCCTCGGAGTCCATCAGACTCATGACTTGGTGGGTGGAGCGGCCCTGCTTAACAGGAGAGCACTTTGAGCAATACTAGTATGCACCAGCATGAAGGCCAAATCCAAATGTTCAATTATAGCTTGATGTGTCATTCTTATACATAACTGTTCCAGATTTACTCAGAATCACCCCAAACAGAAAACTCAGATATTCATCCAAAGGAGTGGATAAATCATATATAATATATAGTATACAAATAATGCAACAAAATGCTGAAATATTATTCTAAAAGAAACCAGAGACACCACCCCCCCCCCAAAAAAAACAGTAAAGTACCTACTGTATGCTTTCATCTATATAAGTTTGAGAAAATGCAAAACTACCCTGAAGTACCAAAAAGTGCATCAAGAGTTGCTTGGGAACAAGGAAGACAAATTACAAAAGGATAAAGAAATCTTTTGTGGATAATGGTTATTGTGGTGGTTTGAATTAGGTGTTTCCCCAAAAATTCATGTGTTCTGAAGGCTTGGTTCCCAGGTGATGGCTGGGAGTTGCAGCCTGCTGGAGATGTGTTGTGGGAGGTGGACTTAAGGGTATTATAGCCAGCTTCCTCTTGACAGTGCTCAGCTCACTCTCCTGCTGCTGTTGTCCACCTGATCTTGGCGAGGAGGTGGTACTCAGCCTCTGCTCATGCCACATTGTTTTCCTTTTACCATGGTGCTTCCCTTCAGGTCTGTAAGCCAAAATAAACCATTTCCTCTCACAAGCTTCTTTTGGTCAGGTATTCTGTCCCAGCAACAAGAAGGTAACTACAACAGTTATGTTAGTCTTCTTGACTGTAGTGATGGTTTTATAGGTGTACCGCAAAATTTATCCAACTGTATACAAGCAATATATATTCATAAACAGTTTAACAAACCATAAGCTCTTCAGTCACTCCCATTATATTGGTAAAAGTAACTTGTAGAAAGGTAGCAAGTTGTGAAGTGTAGAATGATGGGAACTCCCATACACATTGTGTGGAAATGTAAAATAACTACTATAGAAAAGTTTAATAAAATTGAATAAATATCAGCCTTAGTTTACAGCCTATGAAAAACTCATTTCCATGTACTCAAGAGTTTACCTATCAAGATGTTCATACTAGTATTGTCCACAATTGCTCAAAATCTATTGCTACTCCAGCCCTTTTAGCATGGACTAGATAAGAAAACTACAGTATATGTTAATTGCTCAGTAAAACTTAGAGGAAAGGAGAATAAAAAGATTGAGGGGAAGAAAAAGGAGCAGAAATTTATAAACAACTGCATTTTTGACTCACAACGCTGGGCAAGAGGCACATTATAGAATATGTTCCCTGACCCAATAATATAAACTACAAGCACTGGGCATGGTGGTACATGCCTTTCAATCCCAGCACTAGGGGGAGACAGAAGAGGGCGGATCCTTGCAAGGCCAGCCTGGGGCTACAGAGTGAGTTTTAGGCCAGGCTGGGCTACAGTGAGACCCTACCTTGAAGAAAAAAAAAAAAAGGAAAGGACCACAAACATGTAAAACTAAACAATGTACTATTTGGATATGTAAACCTATGCAAAATAAAATTTCAAACAGTGGGTTACATCTGTGGGAAATGGGTTGGGATGGGGAAGGCACACAGTGTACAAACAGAAGAGTGAGGACCCAATGTTCACTGCATTCTTGATTACTTATAACTTGAATATTAGCATTATTCTCAAATTATTTATTTTTTGCAAGCAGAGAAGAACAAAGGCAGGGGGAGAGATGGAAAAGGGGAGAGAGAGAGAGAATGAATGAATAGGTGCACCAGGGCCTCTAGCTGCTGTAAACAAACTCCAGATTGCATGTGCCACTTTCTGTATCTAGCCTTACATAGGTACTGGGGAATCAAACCCTGGTCATTAGGTTTTAAAGGCAAGCACCTTCACCCCTGAGCCATCTCTCCAGCCCTCAAATAAATATTTAACAAGGATTCTTTTTAACTGGTCACTATTAAATACTCACCATAGGCACACAGTTCTGTAAAGCCTAAAGAATGTGTGTTCCTGAAAGCAATACAACCTTACAAGACAATCTTCAAAATTACAGTGCAGCAAAACAAAACATTCAGTTAAAATCCTTAGTCTGGCACCTGGAAATAAGTATTCAATAAATGACTGCAATTACTTTGCCATTAAAATGCTCCCAAATAAGTAATTCCTTTATTACAGTATCAGCCATACCCAGTTAATAGTCGGGTGATATATTCTAGTGTTCTAATGCGTCAAAGAAGTCCTGACTCCTAAGCCATTCTAAGAGTGATTAGATAACAAGGCTTAAGATTGACTTGGGTTTTGTTTTGTCTTTCCATGTTCTTGGTGTAGCATAGAGTGGAAATATCGAGAAATAACAAAAAGCCACTAAGTGGTATTTTATGCTGTACAAATTTATTTTGAAGCACCCAATATTTATGAGATGAGGTTAAGCATATGCTGTAATCTTTCCCTCCCTAGATTTGCAGAATTTATAGGAATGATTACAAAAAAACTGAAAGGGCTAAGGCAATGATAGAGCACGAATTCAAATCCCCAAAACCCATGTAAGTGCCAGGTATGATCAGTGCTCAGGAGATGGGTGGATTTCTCAGTAAGCTGCCTAACTAGACTAATGAGAGACCCCATCTCAATAAATAAGGTGGAATGATTGAACAAGACACCTAACATAGACCTCAGGCCTTCACACACATGCATTCACACATGCACATGTACTCACACATATATAAACACATACATGTGTATACACCATACACACATAACGATGCCAAAAATTTAGTAAATGCAGTAGTACTTGAAATGGAAAAATATAATTTAATAAGAAATTGTAAAAAGTAATAAAGCCAATTGAAAACTATAATGCATGGTTTTCAAAGTGTGGTCTCTGATTAGCAGCTTTGGAATCACCTGGGAATTTACTGGAAACAAATTCTGAGTACAGCCTCAGACTTAGTGAACCAGAACAGTCTTGGAACTGGCAAGTATCAATTAACAAACAAATTCAACAAGGATAAAATATACATTCTTTTAAATTGTTTTATAAATACTGAACATATACTTAGCAAGAAAAAAATTGATGGAGAACACTCAATGCATTTGGGTTAAAATCTGCTGGAGCCATTTTCAAATTTTATTTAAACAGCTAGCAAGAAGAAAGACACAGGTATGAAGAACTTGCACAATTTGTCAACACAATTCAAACATAAGTAAAACAAACTTCCATTTCCTACAACAATTTTAGTCTATGGATTCCATCAACAATACCTTACTTATAGACATAGAGGATCTTCATTCATACTTGGCATTGAATGAAATCCCAGGAAGTTTGTCTTGAATAGCTCAGGCAGAACCTGTTCTTAACTCATAAGTTCCTTACTGCTGGGTATGTCATAACAAAATCAACACAGAAATGGAGTGTAAATACAACCTCACCCACCTATTTGGGTCTTTGCTTCCTGTGTTTCTGAGCCCGATGGAGGACAGTACCCAAGTCCTCCCTGTGTTTAATTTTTTAAAGATTTTGTTTATTTTTATTTATTTATTTGAGAGAGACAATGGGTGCACCAGGGCCTCCAGCCACTGCAAATGAACTCCACACGCATGCGCCACCTTGTGCAGCTGGCATACGTGGGTCCTGGGGAATCAAGCCTTAAACTGGGGTTTTCAGGCTTCACAGGCAAGCGCTTAACTGCTAAGCCATCTCTCTATACCCTCTGCATGTTTAACTGAAGAGGGGAGGTAGCAGCAGGGTCAAGCAATTCTAAAACTCAAACTACTTCAGATAATAATTTCTTTTTATGAAGTTAACACAAATTCAGGAAATTGATGTTGTTTAAAAAACCCATGCAAGCCAGGCACTGTGGCACACACCTTTAAGCCCAGCACTGAAGAGACAAAGGAGGATTGTTGTGAGTTTGAGACCAGCCTGGGACTACTAGAGTGAGTTCTAGGTCAGTCTGGGGTAAAGTGAGACCCTACCTCAAAAACAAACAAACAAACAAAAAAGCCATGCGAGTGAAAAATATAAAACACATGAGTAAAAACTCTTAGAGCTCACTAAAATATCAAAATGAAAGTTACATGAACTATTTTATGAAGTAGTGATAACTTACATGTCCCTCAACAGAAGACTGCACAAATGAATCATGACATGTTCATAGTGTAAACAAAAATGAATAAAATGGCAACAGGAAATCAAATGTTATACCTTAATGTAGTGGCTGCATCTGAAGTGGGAATCAGGCACAGCAGGAGCACACATATGTTTCAATTATTCACGTTTTATTTTCTAAGAACTCAGGCAAGTATGACAATGATAAATCTAATACAGGAGGTACACAGATATCCTATTATTTTTTTGTTTTTCTATATACTTGAAATATTCATTTAAAAACATTCAAAGACTATTTGTATATTTAAAAATATTCAAATCTCAGGCTGGAGAGATGGCTTAGCGGTTAAGGCATTTGCCTACAAGCCAAAGGACCCAGTAAGCCAGATGCACAAGGTGGCACACGTGTCTGGAGTTCCTCCGCAGTGGCTAGAGGCCCTGCACACAAGCCCATTTTCTCCCTTCCCCTCTCTCTGTGCCTCTCTCAAACAAGTTTTTTAAAAAAATTCCTACCTCTATATATCAAAATCTGTGATACAAAGAAGTCCACAGGAAGCATATAGCCTAAAATGAAATTCATTGAGAAATTTTACACAGAAGTTGGCAAAGAACAAAACAAAGAAAAATGAGTGAAAATTATAGAAAATGTAGATGAAGTAAATAAAAAAAATTATTTCATAAAAGAACAAAACAGTGCTGGGCTAGGGAGATAGGTCTTGAGGTAAAATACATAGCACACAAACGTGAGGACCTAAGTTTGGATCCCCAGAACCCACACAAACACTGCAGCCCACCTATAATCACAGTGAACTTGAGAGTACAGAGCTCCTGGTTCATATCTGAGCAGTCAAGAACAGAAGTATGGTCAGCCACACCTACATGATTCCAGAGTGAAAAAGCAGACCAGACAAGTACAAGTACCTGGGATGAGACTTTTAGGATCCATTAAACACTACAGAAGTCCCAAACTGGGATGAGAAATGTTGTGAGCTTCCAGCTGCTTCAGAGGCAAAAGATGCACAAATATGTGGCTGGGATATTGGGGTGGGGGCTCAAATTAAGAGACATTGTGCTGTGACTCCAGTGTGCCTTAACATTATCTTAATTTAAATAATTCAAACATAAAAGAGGTTGAAAAAAATACAATTATACAATTTGTCAGAGGAGCTTAACTCTGACGGGACATCAGAATATCAAGAGGTTGTATGACTGACAGCAGGACTTGTTTCAGGTAACACACAAGAATACCTTTAAGAGCAGTGGCAAGAGAAAAAGGAAAAAGACTGATGAAAGCCCTGTCTGGCCTGCAGATCAACATCCCAAGAGTTTACTGCAAGCAGGCAGCTAAGGACCAGCATAGCCTGAATCTACAAGCCACTTATCGCAGCCACAGCCAATTCTTCAGTTTTTCTCTGGGAATGTGAGAAGTACTACTTGGTGTTGTATGCTAAGCACTACATTAAGCTAATTTTCAAACATAAAAATTAATTTCAACCATTTATTGATTTAATATTTGAGCACAACTGAGTGCCAGGCACTCTCTCAGCAGTAGAGACACAACAACAAAGAACCAGAAAGATGATTCCAGGTCTCATGGAGCTTACTTGCCATCTAGGAATGGGGAAACTAGGCACTGGACACAAAAACAAAGGAAAATGGGGAGTGGGGTGGAAGAGGTACTAGGGAGCCAGCAAAACCCTCAGGAAAAAAGTGCCATTTCGAAAGATTTCAAGTCGGTAAAGGAACAAGCCAAAGCATATTCAAAATGAGAGGGTTTAAAAAAAAAAAAAAAGACTATATTTTTATTTATTTATTTGAAGAGAGAGAGAGGGACAGAGAGGGAAAGAGAGAGAGAATGGGCAAGCCAGGGCCTCAAGCCACTGCAAATGAACTCCAGACATATGTGCTCCCTTGTGTATCTGGCTTATGTGGATCCTGGGGCATAAACATCTTAATCACTAAGCTATCTCTCCAGCCTGGAGAGGGAAGAGGTTATTTTTTGAAACAGGGTCTTACTTTGTAGCCCAGGCTAGTGTTGAATTCATGACCCTTCTGCCTCCATCTCCCAAAAGCTAGGATTATAGGTATATACTACTATATACCTGCTTTGGGCGGGGGGAGGGGCAGTTCTACACAGAAAGAATATAAAATGCAAAGTCTTGTGATAGAAGCATGATCACATTGTTCAAGAAATAGTAACAGGACTGGAGAGATGGCTTAGTGGTTAAGGTGCTTGCCTGCAAAGCCAAAGGACCCAGGTTCGATTCTCTAGGACCCACATAAGCCAGATGCACAAAGAGGCCCATACATCTGGAGTTCGTTTGCAGCAGCTGGTGGCCTTGGAGTGCCCATTCTATCTCTGTCAATCTGCCTCTTCCCCTCTCAAATAAATTTATAAACCTAAAATGTTAAAAAAAAAAAAAAAGAAAGAAATAGTAACAAAATTCTGGACTTCTGGTTAAGATGGTGGAGCAGGAACCATGTCAAAGCAGTCTAGGGGAGAAAAGACAAAACAAACAAACAACAACCAAAAAAATAAATAAAAACCAGTAAAATACACTCTTCTACAAAAAAAAGGGAAGGTATATAATAAATTATTAACCACAGCACAGAAGTAGGAAAGACCAAGATCATCTGGAGACCTCAGAAGCAGCTCCAGCAGCAGCAACACCACGTCTGCATGGCCACAGTCACCAGGCTCGGCCTGAGACCCAGGAAAAGCCAGGTGAGGGGATTTTCTACTCACACCAGCCTCCTCGCAAACTCAAGAAACATGAAGGGAGGACAGCAAGGACCAAAGGAGTGGCTCATGAGCAAGAGGGTCATGAGGACCAGTGGGAGAACTTCAGCCAACAACCACAGACTCCCCTCCCCCACTGCCAACACAAGCACCAGCAACCACCAGAGACCTGGGGAAGGGAGCTCACCTACACAGCCCAAGAGGGCATGCAGCATAGCTCAGACCAAAGGCATCCCAAAAGGTAATTGGGATTATAACAGTTCAGTACCCACCAAATAAGTCTGGTATATAGGCTTGCATCGGAAGTGCTGATTGCATCTTCCCTGTCAGGATAAATTATATGTTAAATCTGATGGATGGCTGGATTTGTCATTCTTAAATCAGCTATATTTTGGACTTGTCATTTGCTGCTTCATGATTTATAGTACCATTGTTTCCTCTTCTATCGTTCATTGGGAAAAGAGTTCATTCAGTCACAAGCTGACGTGGAACCCTCTACAGACCAGATGTCCCTCAACTGATGAGTAGATAATGAAGGTGTGGTACATTTATACAATGGAGTTCTACTCAGCGGTAAAGAAAGAAGTTATAAAATTTGCAGGAAAATGGATGCATCTGGAAAGGATTATACTTTGTGAGGTAATTCAGGCCCAGAAAGCCAAACATCACATGTTTCTCTCATATGTGGATCCTAGCTACAGATATTGTACTTCTATGTGAGTAGAAATAAAACACAGTAGCAGAGTCCAGTAAGCTAGAAAGGAGATATAAAAGGAATAGAATGGGAAGGAAGGGGGGATTTAATAGGATGGTATTGTATATATGTAAGTAGAAGGAACAGATTAATGGGGGTGAAAAGGTCTAAATGAGGTCAGGAGAAGAGACTGAGTAAGAAAAGATGGAGGGAGGGCTAATCAAAATCTAAGAGGATATAAATAATGGTTTCATACAGAAACTTACATTATAGGCCATTGCCAAGACCCTGGGTTTCCCACCAGGAGTAGATGGTAAGACTCTATTGATAAAGACTCCAAATACTTAGGCTGCAAGTTACTGAGAAACCCTGCTGGAGCTGAACTGATAACCTCCTCCATGTAGACCAGTGGACAGAAAGCTGGAAAAAGCTACATTGCATGCAGTTCAGTGGGAGAGAGAGAAATCACCAACAATTGGAGATACTCAATAGTGGACAATGAAAGCCTTAAACTTAGCCAGCCAGACCAAAACAGCCAACAGGTGCAACAGTGGCATGTCTGTTATAGGGGAAACCAGCCACTCTCTAACTGGACTAGAGGCCTGCTCAAAGGGAGGGAATACATCCCTGATACTGAAAACCTACAACCGGAGTAGTCATGAGCCCTAGGGTGTAATGTCTGCTGCTGTCTGGCTAAATGTATATACTATGCTCATTAACCTGCCCAGTAAGCACTTTTCTTAATATTCATACCAATATATTAATGCTACTCTCACTTTTGGTAGAGAACCTGCTCTTTTCATTCAGATGGCAGTGACCTTGGGATGACTCAGAAGGCACCATGGTGCTAGGAAGAAGTGACAGAGGAGTGCTCAGCACTGAACTATCTCTATCACATCTTCCAAGGCTCAGAGTCCAATGTGGAAGAGGTGGCACAAAGAATCTAAGAGCCAAAGGAAGGGTAGGATTCTTTACAACATGCTCCTCCAGAAACAAAATTGCCTGGATACCCATGACTCCACAGTGCCTGATACCACCTACACAAGACCATCATAACAAGAAGAAAAGATCATGACATCAAAATAAAAGCGGGATTGATTGAGAAGGGGAGGGAATTATGATGGAGAGTGGAGTTTCAAAGGGGAAAGTGGGCATAGGGAGGAAATTGCCACAGGATATCGTATACAATTATGGAAGCTGTCAATAAAAAATTCATGTGGAGGTTGGGCATGGTGGCGCATGCCTTTAATCCCAGCATTTGGGAGGCAGAGGTAGGAGAATCACCATGAGTTCAAGGCACCCTGAGATACCACAGAGAATTCCAGGTTAGCCTGGGATAGAGCGAGACCCTACCTTGCAAAAGCAATATGAAAAATAAAAAGTCATGTGGGCTGGAGAGATGGCTTAGCAGTGAAGGCACTTGCCTGTGAAGCCTAGGAACCCAAGTTCTATTCCTCAGGACCCATGTAAGCCAGATGCATAAAGTGGTGCATGCCTGCAGAGTTCATTAGCAGTGGTTGGAGGACCTGGCATGCCCATTCTTTCTCTCTCTGCCTCTTCCTCTTCTCCTGATGCAGCCTAAAAGGTACTCTAATACTCAGTGGTGCTAGATTCTTGTCAATCGTTATTGCCATCTGAAGAAAGCAGTGCAATGCCCTCATCTAATTATAAAATCTATTGAACAAAAAATGTAACACACAGAGGATGAAGAGATGGCTTAGTGGTTAAGGTGCTTGCCTATGAAGCCAAGGGACCAAGGTTTGATTCCCTAGGACCTACATAAGCCAGATGCACAAGGGGTACATGCATCTGGAGTTCATCTGCAGTGGCCAGAGGCTCTATTCTCTCTATGTCTCTCTTTCTTCTATCTCTCTCTACTTGCAAATAAATTAATATATATTGCACATAAGCTCTGTAGTACAGTGTCTAAAAGGAGAAATGTAAAAGCTAATTATTACTTTAAAAAAAGTAGAAAGAGTCAGGCATGGCCGCACACTTTTGATCCCAGCACTTGGGAAGCAGAGGTAGGAGGATCACTGTGAGTTTGAAGGCTCACAAGTCTAGACGGATGACAGAATGAATTCCAGGGCAGCTTGGGCTAGAGTGAGAACCTACCTCAGAAAACAAAAACAAAACAAAAAAAGTACTAAGAATAAAAATAGGGTTCCTCTACCAGGAGTGAAGTGGTATCTTAAATGCTTTCTGTAGTCTGCAGCAAACTGAGGCAATACACAGCCCAGAAACCAGGAAGACACAAAGCTCCAATCTGAAAGATTACATAAGCAAAAAGTCTTACCTCGCTGAGTGGCTGGTTGCAGTTAATAACCACACATTAAATTATACTGATCCTCTATGCTAGTAAAATCTGTATAAGCTCAATGAAAATCAGAGTAAATCACATTTGAATAATAAGCATCCCTTTATTTGCTGACTGCCATTAAAAAAACTGATTACATTAGCAACAAAAAAGTGTTTTCTTGAGTTGATGTCAGAGGCAGTGACTTCCCAAATGTTAAGTAAAACAGTGTACAACATCAGTATTAAAATGTTAAATTTCATGTTGACTTTACCACTTTGATCTTCTGAACAATTTCATTGAGCAAAATAAGGTAAAAGATTACATTAATTTTATCTTCAGGAATGTAAAGGTCTAATTATTCAAAGAGTTTTATTATAAAACTAAACTCTGAAGGTGTCTACAGAGTTGGCTTTTTTTAAATTTTTTTTTTCTCTTTAAATCAGTAGTCTAACAAGGATTAGAAAAGACAAAACTCTGTTCAGTGTTTCTGACAAAGTAGAAAGGGTGAAAACATAAATAAGGCTTTAATTTGGCAAAATATAATACAATGCTTTCTGTTATCCTCAAATGAACAGTTTCCCATTACTTCATTCTGTAAAAGAACAGAAAGAAATTCATTTTAAAACAAAGCATGAAAAAGTAATCAAACTACCTCTGTCCTTTACATATTCCATTTATTCTTCCCTGGCTCTTTGATCTAGATTCTGAGCAACTCACATTGGGAATAATAAAAAAACAAAGAAATTCTCAGGATTCAGAAGCAGCATTTACAAATATGAGCCAAATCCTGTTTGAAAGCATTTAAGAGAACAACACTGAGAGCCATTTCCATAGTCCCACTCAAGAGAGTATAAAACCTAAGATGAGCAGTACTGAAAAGAAACTGAAATTTAGGGCTGAAGAGATAGCTTAACAGTTAAGGCGCTTTCCTGCAAAGCCAGAGTACCCAGGTTTGATTCCACAGCACCCATGTAAAGCCAGATGCACAAGGTGGCACATGCCATCTGTTTCTCTGCAGTGAATGGAGGTGCTGGCATGCTCATTCTCTCTAGCTGTCTCTCAAGTAAATAAATAAATATTTTTTTTTAAAAAAAGAAACTGACATTTACAATGTTCCACCCACAACTATTAACATAATCTAAAACCAAGAGATAGCAGCAATAATTTTTTTTAAGCTTTTTTTTTTTCAAGGTAGGATCTCACCCTAGCCCAGGCTGGCCTGCCACTCACTCTGTGGTCCCAGGCTGGCCTCAAACTCACAGCAATATTCCTATTCTGCCTCCTGAGTGCTGGGATTCAAGGCATGTGCCACCTCATGTGGCCTGAAAATGTATTTACAGACATACATACACACGTTA
Organism: Jaculus jaculus; assembly: GCF_020740685.1. NCBI lineage: Eukaryota > Metazoa > Chordata > Mammalia > Rodentia > Dipodidae > Jaculus > Jaculus jaculus. The sequence continues at coordinate 110,356,864 of NC_059108.1, read as the reverse complement.
TATTTGTATGCTGTATGTATGTGTTTGTGTAGATGTGCATGCCCTGTGTGCACACCCAGGCTCAATGTATCAATGAACCTGGAACTCCTGTTTTTTAGTTAGGCTGCCTGACCAGGGACCAGAAACCCTGTCTTTGCAAACCCTCAACATTGGCCATGCTTGGCTTTTTACAAGGGTGCTGGTGAACTCAGGCCCTCATGCTTGTACAAGTGTTACACAAGTGAAGACATCACCCCGACCTTTTCCACACATTAGCCCACTACAGGCAAAGAAGGGCTTGATGTTAGCAAAAATTAGTTTGTTTACACAGAAGTCACTCTAAAGTAAAAAGAGGAATTAACAGCAAGTAAAGAAATGGTTAACTTTTAGAATAATTTATTTTGCTGGGCATGGTGGCACAGCATTCGGGAGACAGAGGTGGGAGGATTACTGTAAGTTCAAGGACAGCCCTGAGAATACATAGTGAATTCCAGGTCAGCCTAGGCTAGAGCAAGACCCTAGCTCACAAGGGGGGGTGAGGGGCTTTATGAATCTTTGTTAAATAGCAAAGTGAAAAATTAGGATGGCGCAGACTGGAAAGATGGCTTAGTAGTTAAGGCACTTGCCTAAAAAGCTGAAGGAACCAGATTTGTTTCCCCAGGACCCACATAAGCCAGTTGCACAAGGTGGCACATGCACCTGGAGTTCATTTACAGCAGCTGGAGGCCCTGGCATGCCCATTCTCTTTCTTTCTCTCTCCCTCAAATAAAAAGTAAAATAAAATAAAAATGTCAGGGCTGGAGAGATGGTTCAGCAGTGAAAGGTACCTGTTTGCAAAACCTGATTATCCAGGTTCAATTTCCTAGTACCCATGTAAAGCCAAATGTACAAAGTGGAGATGCAAGTGGAGTTTTCAGTGGCAGGAGGCCCTGGCACACCCATACTCTCTCTGAATCTGTCTCTATCTCCCTCTCTCTGTCAAATAAATTTAAAAATTCAAGCTGAGCATGGTGGTGCACACCTTTAATCCCAGCACTCGGGAAGCAGAGGTACAAAGATCATCATGAGTTTGAGGCCACCCTGAGACTACATAGTGAATTCTAGGTCAGCCTGGGCTAGAGTGAGACCTTACCTTGAAAAACAAAACACCAAAAGCAAAACAAAGGCACTCATCTGGAGGTTTTGAGAGTTATAAAGAAGGAACGTTTCTTTTGCTTTATGGCAAACAGATATGTAAATAATATTCCTCCCACTATGCTAATTATTCTAAAGATACAGTAATGCTTAAGCAATCCTTACCCAAAATCTGGTAGTGTTACTTCTCCTTTGTGAGTTGTTGGTTTACGTTCTGAAGCAACTGTTGTAATTGTGTTAAGGTCTGATTGAGACTTACTGACATTGTCTCCTTCTCAGAAGACTCCTGAAAAGAAGGTAGAAGTGATAAAAAGCTCCTAACACAGGAGGTGAAAAGTGCAGCCAAAACCAGGTGTGGTGGCGCACACCTTTAATCCCAGCACTAGGGAGGCAGTTGGTAGGAGGATCACCGTGGGTTCGAGGCCACCCTGAGACTACATAGTGAATTCCAGGTCAGCCTGAGTTAGAATGAGACCCTACCTCCAAAAACCAAAAAAAGTACAACCAAAACTGGAAAATATTTTGTTTTTTAAAATATTAACATGAAATAGAAATGGCACGAAAATAACAACAGCAAAAACCACATAAAAAAGTGTTTGCAGCTGGGCATGGTGGCACACACCTTTAATTCTAGCACTCGGGAGGCAGAGATAGGAGGATCACTGAGTCAGAGGCCAGCCTGAGACTACAAAGTGAATTCCAGGACAGCCTGAGCTAGAGCAAGACCCTACCTTGAAAAACAAACAACAAAAAAGTTATAAAACTTAAGTAAAAGTTATCTATCGGGCTGAAGAGATAGCTCAGCGGTTAAGGTGCTTGCTTGCAAAGCCTAACAACCTGGGTTTGAATACCCAGTACCCATGTAAAGCCAGATGCAAAGTGGTGCAGGCATCTGGAGTTCATTTGCAACAGCTGGAGGTACTGCCTTGCCCATTCTCTTTCACACACTCATTCTCTCTCCATCCTTGAAAGTAAATAATTAAAAAAAAAAATGTTTGCTAATGCATGGTACAAATGAGCTAGCACCAAAGAAAAGTATATTGCAGAAAATGTCATATGGTCACAAAGAGAAAATCTACATCAATATTCCTAATTGTTTTTCCTCTAAGGAGAAAAACCGCCCAGCTCTAATGGTACAAGCTACAGTTAACACTCAGTAAGCTCTTAACTGGGTGTCAGGGCACTGTTGCAGTATTCAAGATATTTTACATGCAAATTCATTTGTTTCTCTGACTAACCCTACACAGTAAGTGTGATTACATCCCCTTTTACATATGGGGCAACTAAAGCTACTAAGTAGCAAGGCCAGACAGAATTCAAACACAGGCAATTTCACTCCAAAGCCTGCATCCCTACCCTTTACCATAATATCTTCTCATAAGTTTTAAAAAACGGAACATTATTTCACATTTAGGTGAAAATAGACATAAATTAAAAATACTGCATAAGATATTGTGAAGAAAGTTAATTTTCAGTTATGAATCCAATATATGAAGCTGGGGTTAGCTCAGTGTAGAGATTTTGCATTACATACACCAAGACTTGAGTTCCATCCCTAAATTTGTCTAAAAGGCATACAGCTTAATTAATGGAAGCACACTTGTCTAGTCAGAGATGGATCTTGTACATATTTATTCTTCAAATAGCTTACAAGGTAATTAAAAGTAGAGATATTGGATTGAAGGAAATACGAACCATTTCTGGGGAAACATCACTATTCTCAATTACAGTAGTGTCTCCAGTAGCTTTTACTAAAATTTTTGACTGAATAAGTTCCAGTGACTGTTGCGCCTGTAATAAAAGCAATATGATAGTATTCATTTATAATAACGTCAAAATTTAAGTTGGGCATACTCCTAATTCTTTAATGTCACTTAATTCCAAGAAAGTGACATGTGTAATTTTCTTGTTAGTTATTTCCCAAAGCTCTATCATAGCTCTACAACAGCTTTGATGAAAGTACATACCATCTATGAAAACTATCTGGGCTGGAGAAATGACTCAGCAATGAAAGATGGTGCTTGCTTGCAAACCCTGAAAACCTGAGTTCAATTCCCTAGTAACCACGCAAAGCCAAGATGCACAAAGTGACACATGCACCTGGAGTTTGCAATGGCAGGAGGCCCTGATAAGCCCATTTTCCCAACCCCCAGTCTCTCTGCTTGCAACTTTTAAAATATTTTTATTTATTTATTCAAGAAAGAGAGGCAGATAGAAAACTGAGTGCACCATGGCCTCTAAGCACTGCAAACAAACTCAAGATGCATGTGCCACCTTGTGCATCTGGCTTATGTGGGTACTGGGGAATCAAACCTGGGTCCTTAGACTTTGCAGGCAAGCATCTTAATAGCTAAGCCATCTCTCCATACCTAAATAAAAACTTTTTTTAAATTGTATCAAGCTGGGCGTGGTGGCGCACACCTTTAATCCAAGCACTCGGGAGACAGAGGTAGGAGAATCACCATGAGTTCAAGGCCACCCTGAGACTACATAGTGAATTCCAGGTCAGCCTGAGCTAGAGTGACGCACTACCTTGAAAAAACCAAAAAGAAAAATAAAAGTATCAGAACAACCATAATCTGTTAACCTAATGTAAAAAAAAAATTAACTTAATTCTAGAAATCATCCACTACATATGACGTTGAGAAAAACATTGTGCCAAGCATGGTGGTACATGCCTATACATGTGCACTGGAATGAAGATGTGAATTAAGGCTATGTGTTTGCTTAGAACAAGGTACAGCACAGGACCAGGATACTGGGTACCAGGTCAAGCAGTGTCTTACCTTACACAAATCACCAGCTACCTTCTGTCTTTCACTTTGTTCACTTTTAAGTTTTTTGAGTGTCTCATTTAACTCTGTCTTCAACTGCAAAAAGGAAGGAACAACATAATTAACTTAATTTGCATCCTCTTTGACTATGCAGATACTCCTAGGACTGAAGCACGACTATGCAAGAATGAGATCCCAGCAGTCACTGTGCACAGTGGATAAGCTGATGTGCTACACCAGATGACAGAAAAGCTATGTAGTGGGAGTCCCCATCTGTAGAGCTAAACCAAGAGAAGTTATAGGAATGAACCAGAGTTTAGTGTAGAAAATAACAAATACAAAAACAAAACCAAACTCCAAAAGTGCTTTTTAAGAGTCACCATTCAGAGTAGTAATTAAAATTATTCTAAATTAAAAGGGAAATAGAAATCTCACAAATCAAATAAAATGCTTCCTTAATCTATATAATTCATTAAAAATGTTAATTATTTAACATTTAAAGACAATGAATAGATTACAAATTCATTAAAATAAAAACTTAATGTTGAGCTGGAGAGGTTGCTCAGCAGTTAATATGCTTGCCTACAAAGCCTATGGACGCAGGTTCAATTCCCCACATAAAGCCAGATGCACAAAGCGGCATCTGGGATTTGTTTGCAGTGGCTAGAGGAGCTGGTATGACTATTCGCTCTTGCTCTCTCTGTGTGTGCCTCTTTCTCTCTCTCAAATAAATAAATAAATAAATATTTTAAAAAACTTAATGTTGACCACCTGTAAAGACTTCACTAAAAACAGCAATGATCTAAATTATTACAATAAAGAAGTGTCTTGAGGGGCCGGATGATCGCTCAATGGGTCAAGTCTTGCCATACCAGCATGAGGAGCTGAGTTCAGATCCCCAGCACTCGTGTAAAGGCCAGGTGTGGTGGCACAACTGACAGCCAATACTAGGCAGGTAAAGAAAATTCCTGGGGCTCACTGACCAGCCAGTCTAACCAAATCAGTGAGCTTCAGGTTTAGTAAAAGAGCCTGTCACAAAAAGTAAGATGGAGATTAACTAAAGAAGACATATCAACCTCTGACCTCCACACATATGGGCACAAATGTGCATGTGTGCCCCCTCTCACACACATGTGCACCTACACACATACCACACACATGCAAAAATAAAATTAGGACTGGAAAGATGGCTTAGCAGTTAAGGCACTTGCCTGCAAAGCCAAAGGACCTAGGTTCAACTCCCCAGAACCCATGTAGGCCAGATGGACAAGGTGATGCATGCGTGTGGAGTTGATTTACAGTGGCTGGAGGCCCTGGCGTGCCCATTCTCTCTTTCTCTCTCTCTTTTCCTGATTCTTTCCCTCAGTCTCTCAAACGAATCAAAATAAAATATTTTAAAAAATAATAATTTAAAATTTAAAAAGTAAATATCATGCTTTGCTTCTCAATAATCTTGTCAAAAGTTACAAAGCTCTGTATAGCCTTGATGCCAATACACAATGCCTCTTCTCTGATAATTATTTCAATTAAATGTGAGGGAAAATGTCTGTGTTGGCCGAAAGCAACTTTTTTCCTAAACTCAAGTTAACTGCTTTTACCTCCCCAACCAGGCCTGTCTTTCCAAACTGGATTGGAGAAGAAGGAAATATAAGAAAATGACGTGGAGAAACAACTCAGTGGATAAAAGCCTGATGCACAAGCATGAGGATGAGTTCAATCCCCCAGCAGCCACATAAAAGCCAGGCATTGCTGAGCATGTCTACAACCCCATCAATAAGTCAGGTGGGGGCTAAAGAAATGGCTTAGTGGTTAAGGCATTTGCTTGCAAAGCCAAAGGACCCAGGTTTGATTCTCCAGGACCCACATAATTCAGATGTACAAGATGATGCATGTATCTGGAGTTCATTTACAGCAGGTAAAGGCCCTGGTGTGCCCATATTCATTCTGTCTGTCTCTCAAATAAATAAAAATTTTTAAAAAATATTTTTAAAAACTTAAAAAAAATAAGTCAGGTGGGAGGCAGAAGGATTATCGAGACTTGCTGCTATAGGCTCAGTGAGAGACCTTATCTCAAGGAAGTAAAGTGAAAGTACAAAAAAGGGGGCATATCTGCACACACACACGTGCATGCATACACCATACACCATACACCATACACACTACACACACAGATAATGACATTTAAAGTGGGGAAATGAATAGGGTCATTCCACTTGGGAAACTATGTTTGCTTCTTTACTATGACCTTAATTCTACTAGGGAAGTTCATGTTTTGGCCCAAGAGCAGGACAAGTATGTATGGACAAGGAAAATCATCTAGGAGAGGGGCAAAAAGCACAGACCTTCAGACCAAATGAAGATACAACAATAATTCTATAGATTTGGTGCAACTGTTCATTCAGCCTCTCTCTAATAGCCAGTTAGAAACAATTTTTTTTAAAAAATTATTTATTTGCAAGCAGAGCAATACACAGAGAGAGAACGAGAGACAGAGACAAAGACAGAGACACAAAATGTGGACACACCAGAGCCTTTAGCCACTGTAAAAGAAATCCAGATGCATGGCCACTTCATGCATCTACCTTACATGGGTACTGGGGATTTGAACATGGATCATTAGGCTTTTCAGGCAAGTAAATGCCTTAACTACTGAGTCATCTTTCCAGTCACCAACTACTCTCTCTCATCTCCCTCCCTTCCTCATTAATCTCCATCTTACTTTCATGCCTTTTTTTGTTTTTTTTTAGCCCACTGAGTTAAATCAGGGTTACTTGCATGACCATGGATGAAAGGTTAGTTACTCTGAAAGGACAACTTCCCAGTGGCTACACCACTAATGAGCCTGACTCTCCTCTCTCAGCAACCATTAGCTGCCATTAGGTACACTGGGAGATGTGGTGGTGGTGGGGGGGGGGCGTCTCACAGACCTTTCCCCAGTTGATGGTGAAATACTGATAGGCTCAATCTTGTGTAGGAAATCACAGCTACTGTGAATTTATGGGTATAACAGTCATGTGATTCCCAAGAGACATTATGAAACAAATATTTTACTGAAAATACAGAGGGGCATAGGCATGTGTGTGTCATATACAGGCAATGACAGCTCTAAACCTTTACTCTCATAAATCATTGCTGTACCATGCACAGTGGTACATCCTTATAACCCCAGTATTTGGGAAGTTGAGAACTGCAGCCAGCTCAAGGCCAACCTGAACTACAAGTGCAGAGGAGCCCATCAGCAAGGGGGGCAGGCCAGAACCTGAGTTGGCAGCTCCGCTGCTGCTGCTTCCCCGTGTTCAGGGTTCAGAGGAATGGCCACATGGATCTGGGAGCTGACTGACTCTGGCCCAGTGTTGGGTTTTTGTATAACAAACTTTAATAGAGTTAAAAAAAAAAAAAAAAAGGAAGAAAGGGAACCAACTGGAAAGGAAGAAGGATGGTAGTGAGAAAAGACAATGATTGAGAACACAGTGTAAGACATCTATGTAAGATGTCAATAATGAGACCCAATATGTTGTTTGGTAACCTAAAAAAATTAAAACCTCAATAGTAAACAAAGAAAAACAAGTAAATAAAGCTATCACAAATAAAAGTGAATGCATTAAGCTTTTCTTGGTACATGTGATAATGCTAATTAAACAAGCAATGAGAAAACTTACTATACTGTATGCTAGGTACTTTGAGAAAAATCTAATCCTATGCTATATATAACATCACAGAAATCATGTTATAGCATCTCATCATCACTCGATGACTATTTAAAACAGAGAATAAGATGGCCATATCCATCTAACACCTAAGGCTATCAACAATTAGTACAAATTTCTAAAAAACCTGGGATGCAGGAAACTACAGAACTGTATGTCTTAATACACATAGTGGAAGTTAGGTGTTGTGATGCAAGCCTGTATTCCTAGCTGCTTAGGAAGCTAAGACAGGATAACTCCAAGTTTATGGCTAGTCTGGGCTACAATGGGAGTTCAAAGCCAGCTTGGGCAACTTAGCAAGATGCTGTAACAAATTAAAATTCAAAGGGATGTGGAGAGACAGCTAACTTTAGCCTTCTATAAGTTTGTATTTTGTGGGTTATAATATGCTAAATAATATACTGATAAAGAATTGTGGTCACATATGGTGGTACATACCTGTTATGCCCAGTACTTGGGAGACTCAGGCAAGGGGATTGCTTTGAGTTTGAAGCCAGCCTGGGTTACAGAGACAGAATTTGCTGCAAAAAAAGGGGGGGGGGCAGGCTGGAGGGATGGCTTAGTGGTTAAGGTGCATGCCTGTGAAGCCTAGGGACCCAGGTTCAATTCTCCAGGTCCCATGTAAGCCACATGCACAAGGGGACGCACGAGTATAGAGTTCGTTCACAGTGGCTAGAGGCCCTGGTGCTCCCAATCTCCCTCTCTCTCTCACTCTCTCACTCTCTCTCTCTCTCTGTCTCTCTCTCTCTCTGCCTTTTTCTCTGTCTCTCTCCAAAAAATCAAATAAAAAAGAAAAGGAAAGGAAAGAAAGAAAAGGCTGTAAGTTTTTTTTTTTAAATCTACATGACAAGAAGCTGGGTTGAGTTACTCCCCTGAAATAAAGAGTGTGTATCTCTTCATTCAACAGAAAATTAAGAGGCCTAGTTAACTATAATAGTTTGAAAAGATACTCTTCACAACTTTTGTTTCTTTACTGAAAATGCTATTCCAGAAATTAGGCTTTTTAAAAAGAAGAAAACTTTAAAGAGTTGAAAGCCAAACATGCCGTTATTAGGAGCTAAGAAAAGTATAATCTCAGGAGTCAAGAAGAGAAAGATCATCTCAGGAGTCATCAGCATGTGAAGATGATCTCTAACTTACAAAAATGCCAAGCTGAGATGTTAGCAAAGAAAGATGTTGGGTGGCTTCTCCACATCAACAATGTTTTCAGAGCCTACTGGAACTCGGTGGAGAGCAAGTGTCTTACCACGTTAAGCTCTTCATTCTGTCTTACTGCTTCAGAATATGAATCATCAAGTTTTTTCTGCAACTCAGTCAACAGATCTTTCAGCTGCAATGAAGTTTAAAGTTTAAGATTGAGCTCCTTATGATAACCCATTTTCTGTACGCTACTTGGAAGCTCTTCAATAAACAACTTATATTGACATACTTTATCATTGTTACAAACTTAATTTAAACTGAGAAGCAAGTTTGAAAAATTCTGTTGTAAGTACCTCTCTGACTTCTGTTACATAAGTAGATCGTTCAATTTCTGCCTTCTCTAGTTCCATTTCCAGATGCTCTCGTTCTCTTCTCAACTATCAATACAACAAAGAAGAAGTTAATACCTCCATGTTTCCCACAGTGAGATATCAAGACACTATTTAAAACTCCATCAAGTCAAACTATCCATGATAGCAAAAATAAAACTACATTAAAGTAACTTTAAAACTGATGTGCAGCCAACCCAAAATGCTGAGTAACATACATTTTCAGTATCCTGATTTTCTCTTCTTAATCGCTCTAGCTCTTGTTCTGAAGATGTAAGGGAGGACTGCATCTGAAATGTGAAACAGTGAAAAACCAAGTTAACCACCAAGGATATAAGTATCTACTTTGTAGAATTTAAAAATTTTTATTTATTTATTTGCCTGCCTGCAGAGAGTAGTTGTATGAGTGCACCAGAGCCTCGTGCTGCTGCATATAAACTCCAGATACATAAGCCACTTTGTGCATCTGGCTTTTTTACGTGGGTACTGGGGAATTAAACCCAGGCCATCAAGTTTTGCAAACAAGCACCTTTGATAGCTGATCCATCTCTCTAGCCCCCTACTTTGCAGAATTTGAATCAAAGGACACTTTCAAGATTTTTAAATGCATCCTTCAAACTCATACTGCATTATGAAAGATCTCACACATGTAAGAGCATCAGATATAACTAGATTTCAACTATACTTAAAACCTACCCATTTGTATAATCTTATACAAATAATATACAAAATCTTATACAAAAAAACAAGCTTCAAGTATTTTTGGTAACAAAACTATATTTAGTCCACAAGTATGTTAATACAGAATGCCACTAGCAACCATAAAACCTGCAAGAAATGCTATGAGTAATATATGTCACTGTTACTACATCTGTGCAAATGGGAGAAAAACTGATAATACTTAGGTACCGTGCACAGAAGAATAACTTTTTCTTGAATACTTTATCCTGGCTTAACATCACTATTGGTAGTTCTATAACTTTCAAGTCACTTTACACTCCACAATGTCACCTTCTGGTCAAACGTTAGCAATGCTCAAACATAGTGGCATCAAAACCACCCAGGGGGCTCATTAAAACAATGCACTGCTCCCCTCACACCTGTCGCATTCAGTTAAGACCCGGGAAGGAAAGAGACTGAACTTCTTACAAGCTCCTATGTGACACTGACTGCTGGCCAAGGACCCACAGTCTGAGAACTATTGCTCTAAGCTCTTCTGTTTAAATACCTGTTTAATAGTCTTTTGTGTCTCATCAACCTTAATTTTCCATTTATTTTCTTCTTGCTCCACACTTCTCTGCAACTTCTGTAAAATCCCTTCCTGGAGACAAAGATAAAGTTGCTGTGAAAGATCATATTCTAATGCCAAGATAAACTACTCAGCCCTGAAGGATTAAGGTAGTGATCTAAAAATGAAATCATGATGTAGATTAAAAACATTTCCTACTGTTTCTGCAAGGACAGATTTGTATTTTTCACACTCTAGCTGTAGCAGTGTGTACATTTCATCAGCTTCTTTCAACTTGTGCTCTAGGACCTGCAGAGAATGAAATAAAGAAATGGCTTCTAATAATTACCAATAGATTCTTTAAGTGCCACTATAACACACAATCATATAATTTTATAATAACAGGCTGGTTATTCTTAGCCAAACAGTAAAGTCAGTGAGATTCTACCAACATGTCTCAACTCATCTTTACTTTTTAAATTTAGGTTCAACAGAAAGTAAGGGGTAAACATTTGGTTTTAGAAATGGATGAGACAGAATTAAAGAAATAGAAAACATTAGCTATGTACACAACTCACATGCAAGGCAGACTTGAGAGTTTTCACTGAAATCACCTTTAATTTTTTTTTCAACATATCACCGTCCTCCAAATAATATGTTTTTATCCTTCCAAAGCTCATGAAAATGAGTTCTGATTTGCTTCTCTACTTCCCCATGTTTGGTAAAAATACAGTTAACTTTTTGAACTAACCTTAACCTCCTCTGAATCTGAAATTCCAGCGGTACTTTCTTTTGCCTTCTTTTCAAATCTAAGCAACCATTCACTGTAACTCTGTAGGGGAATAAAATCAAAGTCACCAACTTTTTTAAAAGGGGGGGAAGGGAGGCCTAAAAGAAATAAATCAAACATTTAAAAGAATCAACTCAAAGGCTGGGAAGATGGCTCAGTAGGTAAAGTGCTTGCTGTGCAACATGAGGACTGAGTCTAATCCTTAGTACCCATGCAAAAGCAAGCTCCAACATCCTCCTGTGACATGTGCACAAGACCAGCTGAGTGCAAGGCCAGCCTGGAGCTACAGGGTGAGTGCCAAGTCAGCCTGGGCTAGAGTGAGACCTTACATTGGGGGGGGGGGGGGGGGGGAAGCAAAAAAAGAAACCTAAAGAACAACATGATCATCTTTAAAATTTCAAAGGAGGATATAATTTTTATAAATTACATACAAAGTCTACAAAGTCTATCTTAATACGCAGCAAAAGCTAACATGATGTGCATGTCTATAATCTGATATCTAAAGTTTAGACCAACCTGGGCTATGCATTGAGTGCACCCCCTACCCAAAAAAATTAAAAAGTTAATTTAAATTGAAAAACAACAACAGTGAAGGGCTGGAAAGATGGCCTAGGAGTTAAGGCATTTGCCTGCAAAGCCAAAGGATCCTGGTTTGGTTCTCCAGGACTCACATAAGCCAGATGCACAAGGGGGTGCATATGTCTGTAGTTCATTGGCAGTGAGTGACTAGATGCCCTGATGCACCCATTCTCTCTCCCCCCTTCTCTCTCTCTCTCTAATAAATAATTAAATTAAATATATATTTTTAAAAACAGTGAAAATATACCTAGATGCTACTATCAAAATAAAATGGATTTTATCTAGACCAAGAATATTTGCAAACTGAAGCTGACTCAAAGGTAGAAGATCTAAACTCAAAATTCATGTTCTAATACTAAAATAAAGAATTTAGGTTGGAGAGATGGCTTAGCAGTTAAGGTGCTTGCCTACAAAGCCAAAGAACCCAGATTTTTTTTCAGTTGGAACTGTAAACATAAAATGAGGTTACATTGGATTGAAACAAATGTTTTATCTATGCATGCCATTTCTCATTATCATTTAAAATACTTTTACAAATCACATGTCATAATTAAATGAAATATTTTCAGGAAACTGGAATACTTTCAAATAATTTGAAATTTTCTGAACAGAACACCTTCAATTGAACTTTTAGTGCTTGACATCAAATACTTAACGTTTGTTTGTCTGTCTGTTTGTCTGTCTGTCTGTTTATTGAGGTAGGTCTCACTCTAGCCCTAGCTCACCTGGAAATCACTATGTAGTCTCAGGCTGGCCTTGAAGCTCACAGCGAGCCTCCTACCTTGCTGGGATTAAAGGTGTTGCTACCACACCCAGCAAACACTTAGTTTTAAAGAACCTTTTTACCTGGTAAAAAGTGTTGAAAAATTACTCATTCTGGGTTTTCAGTCTTCTAAAGACTGGGTCTTTAGACTTTGCAGACAAGCATCTTAACTGCTAAGCCATCTCTCCAGCCCTGTTTCTTCTTACATCACTGTGTTAGTTTAACTGAGGAAAAAGGAAGACTCATATAGTCTTTATTGACTCCTGTAATTTATGTGACTAAATTAGGATATTCTATAAATTATCATGTAACAATAAACACAAAAGTGAATGCAGAGATGACTTTATAATGTAATATCCTCAAAATCTAATCAACTTTTAGCATTACCATTTTAAAAGAACAGCACTTTCATAATACAAATGTGAATTTAGATTAACTTTATACTATAAAACTTCTTTTTAATAGTTTCAAACACAGAGATCCAACATAAATTAAAATCTCCTTCCAGGTATATAGTTAACTACTCACATGTTGATCTGCTTTACAAAACAGCAATGGCAAGTAGTTTTAAAAAATCATGAATAAAAGCCCCTTTGCATCTAATAATTACATTAATTTATCCTAATATTAATAAAGATTAATTATTCTTCATATCTTTTAAACACCTAGAATTGCAGTATCTAAAGTAGCACAGTTTAATATTTCTTAAATAGACTACATGCAGAAATAGTCAACTTTCAACAAGTATATATTCAAAAAACAAAGAATATCATCCATGTCTTCTGGTGATTTATAAATTCTATAGTTATAAAGATTCAGTTATCAAAACTGAGAAGAATGCATCTAGCCAAGCATGGTGAACATACCTATAACCCTAGCACTCAAGATACTGAGGCAGGAGGACTGCAGCTTCAAAGCTAGCCTGATCTATATGGTAAAATGTATCTCAAAACAAAAGAACACAAAAAGAATGAATTGTTGTATTCCAAGAAAGCTTATGCTGCTGGCAATCTTAATCTTTGAAGACTGCAGATTAGAAACCACTAATCAATTCCCTTGGCTCATAAAACCTTTTTAAATACATCCATTAATAAAACAAAGTAGAAATAAAATGAGATTATAGCCACACAAGAAAAAATACAAAATATATTAATAATAACCTGAACTCCTAGGTTATTTATATGCTTATAAAATACAAGGTTCTTCATTGGCTCAAGTGATAAAGATCTAAACAGTTAAGCCAAAATGTACTCTCAACAGTTAAATTGGAAAAAAAAAAATCTCTTCACATGAATTAAAAATAAGGTATATATACATGTAACCTAAGAGATAAAGCAGCATAATATCAGGCCATGCATACAACAGTCCATTAAAAGGTACTTATACTATCCATAGCACCCACTCTAAGGGGAAACAGAGCTTCTTAGAGAATAGTAATTCCATGTTTGGGGCAGAAACAGTATGCAAAATAATCTGAAACATCTTATTCCACAAAGCACAAAAGCTCTTCAAAGTTTAGTAGTACTGTATGAAAACAACTTAGCATCCAGTCTAAATAAGCCAATTGAGCCAGAGAAAGACAGTAGCCATTATAGAAATCCTGATGGAAAAGACAATACTGCCCACCCTTCTCTACCTTTAAAATACTGGGGGTTGAAGGAATGGCTCAGCAGTTAAGGCGCCTGCCTGCAAAACCTAACTACCCAGGTTCAATTCCCCAGTACCCACATAACGCCAGATGCACAAAGTGATGCATGTGTCTGGAGTTTGTTTGCTGCAGCTGGAGGCCCAAGTGTGCCCATTCTGTCTGTATGACTTCTATCTCTGCTTGCAAATAAATAAATTAAATAATAAAAAAAAGACTGGCCATGAGCCAGGCATGATAGCACACCCCTTTAATCCCAGCACTTGTGAGACAGAGGTAGAAATGATCACTGTGAGTTCAAGGCCAGCCTGAGACTACCTACTAAATTCCAGGTCAGCCTAGGCTACAGCAAGACCCTACCTCAAAAAACAAAAACAAGGCTGTAGAGATGGTTTAGCGGTTGAAGCACTTGCCTGCGAAGCCTAAGGACTCAGTTTCAGTTCTCCAGGTCCCACGTTAGCCAGATACACATCATGATGCCAAGCATCCGGAGTTCATCTGCAATGGCTAGAGGCCCTAGTGTGCCCATTTTCTCTCTCTCCCTCCCTCCGTCCCCCTGTCTCAAATAAATAAATAAAATGATTAAAATAAAATTAAAAAGATACTGGCCCCAAATCAGTGAGTCCTCTACTGACCACCAATTTATGGAACACATACAGAGCAGAGGAACAAACTGCCCCCAGGAATGCAACCAGTTAATCCAAATTATAGGAAATAGCAACAAGAAACCACCAGGCTTTAAAAGAGAGAGACTGCTGGGGTCGGGGGAGATTGGGAGACAGTGGATGGAGCTTATTGAGGGAATTCAGGAGAATAAAAAAAAAACTATCTGAAGCAGGCACATGCTGACAATATTTGGGTCCTTGATTATAAAATAATTTATAATAAATTGTAATTATTTAACTACAACAGAAAACATGACAATTAGGAAAATGCAAACACTGGCTCAATGTAATTAAGGTTATATTTCTGTAAATAAAGGAATTCTTATCTCTTAGGAGCATGCATTCAACTGTTTACAGATAAAACATTCTGTTGCTTAAGTTGCTTCTAAAGAATCTAGACAGTGTAGAGTAGAAGGTAAAACAAAGTTGTTTATGTATTACTGTAAGGCATATTATCAGGGCTGGAGAGATGGTTTAGTGGTTAAGGCACTCACTTGCAAAGCCTAAGGAGCCAGGTTTGATTCCCCAATACCTACGTAAAGCCAGAATGCACAAGGTGACACATGTGTCTGGAGGTTGTTTGCAGTGGCCAAAAGCCCTGGCACTCCCATTCTCCATCTGCCACTTTCTCTCTCTCAAATAAATAAAATAAAATAAATAGGCATGGTGGCATATGCCTTTAATCCCAGCATTTGCAAATCAGAGATAGGAGGATTGCTGTGAGTTTGAGGCCACCCCAAAACTACATAGTGAATTCCAGATCAGTTTGAGCCAGAGCAAAAAAAAATTAAGATTTTGAGTTCTGAACTACAGAAAGCCTAGTTTATTGTACTGAATTATTGCTAATGCTAAGAAGTTACTATTTACAGTTAAGTTCTATTTTGAACAAAGCCATTAAGAATACTACTGGTTTCAGCCGGGCATGGTGGCACACGCCTTTAATCCCAGCACTCGGAAGACAGAGGTAGGAGGATTTCCGTGAGTTCGAGGCCACCCTGAGACTCCATAGTGAATTCCAGGTCAGCCTGGGCTAGAGTGAGACCCTACCTCGAAGAAAGGAAAAAAAAAAAAAAAAAAAAAAAAAAAAAAAAAAGGAATACTACTGGTTTTTATTAACCATTCAAAATAGTTCTTTTCCTAATGTGATGTTTATAAATTCTCTCAATTTTACAGATTACAACAAGATACAAGGTGTTCTAACTACTCACAAGTATACCATTAAACCAAATTCAGAGAGCAATTACTACTTACTGAAAATGATAATCCATTATTCTTACCAAATTAGAAGGGACAGATACCCCCGGAAACAATCCTTTGAGGACGTTTTTAGCCTCCCGTTCAACAGTTTCCACATGCTGTTGTCTTTCCTAAAGTAGAAATGGACCAGATCAAATTCAGGTTACAGATTTTTATTTTAAAGAAAAAGCTATTATCTTTAAGCTCTAAAGGAAGAAAAGTAAATTAAAATCTAATTTAATATTGAAAAATTTATTTCAAATTTTAAATTGCAAAATTTCCATTGTTTCTGAATGGTTAATGAAACCAGTAGTATACTTAATGGCTTTGTTTAAAGCAGAACATTTTAAGAGATCAAAATTTTAGCTGGTCAACATCTACTTTAAGGCATTAAAAAAAAAAAAAAAAAGCTTCCTTAAACAACAACAAAAAAAGATCTGCAAAATTGCTAAAGCATCCTAAATAGCAAATTAAATTAATCAAGACAAAACATTATCTGACAACATGGACATTTTCCTTAGCAGTAGAAACAAAGTGATTTGACTCTTCAGAAACATGCCACACCTTCCTGTAGTCATAACCTTAGAAACTACCTCACCAAGACATAGACATATGGGTTTATTTACCAGTTTAAAAAAAAAAAAAAAAAAGGATACCTTGGTGCATGCCTTTAATCCCAGCACTCGGGAGGCAGAGGTAGGAGGATCTCTGTGAGTTCAAGGCTACCCTGAGACTCCATAGTGAATTCCAGGTCAGCCTGGGCTAAAGTGAGACCCTACCTCGAAAAACCAAAAAATATATATAAATAAATAAAAGTATACCAATAACAAGGCTATAATGCCATGGTGATAAAATGTCAATTCTCATATTTTCATCTTCAGGGTCAAGTGAACCTGTTACCCAAAATTTGGTGAATGGTAGAAATGGGAAAAAAAAAAGAAAAAAAGAACAAGGATCAACTGATTTCCTATTACTTCACTAATGCCAAATATGAGTAAATCTAATTCTGACACTTACATATGGACTCAAGTAGGCTGTAAACTTAAAGTATTACAGACATTTTAAGGCTCAATTTGCTAATTTCAAATCCAATTACAGTGGATTCCAATTATTAACTCAAAACCATGGTTTGTCAAAATTAGGGTAATGATTTGATAATATCCATCCCCCAAGACTACTGTTTAAACCATCTGTACAACATAAGAAGACACCTATGAAAGAAAATGCATATCTCAAACAAACCAACCTCTGAACTTCTCAAAGCAAAACTGCGTAAGCTCCACAAACAGCCAAGAAAGCAGGGACGCTGGCACTGCTTCAACCACACCAGCCCAGCATTTACATGTGCTCTCTGACATCTAAGATTGATTTTAGATGACACACTTCTCCTTTAAGAAAAATCCAATCACATGAAAATCTAAACTTGCACAGAAAGCTAGATTTCATCAAGGCCTATACATACAAAAAGCCATTACTTTATTAAGGATTAGTGGCAACACTTTAAAATGACTAGTTAAGTGTTTTCAATTATTTAACAAAGCCCACTAAACTGCAGGAATATACCTAACTGCACAAAGTAAGACGTATTCATTCAGAGAAAATAGTTGCAATTTCAGAGGCAATTTTTATCACTTAAGCAGAAAAATGCTTGAGGCATCTTTACAAGAAATCAGCTATGAAAGACACTGTGAAACAAAGTGGGGCATAGTGGTGTACACCTTTAATCTCAGGACTTGGGAGGCAAAGGTATAAGGATTGCCATGAGTTTGAGGCCGCCCTGAGACAACACAGTGAATTCCAGGTCAGCCCGAGCAACAGCAAAACTCTACCTAAAAAATTAAAAAAAAAAAATTTTGAACACTCAGGAGCCATAGATTGTTACTAGAAAACTTTCAGTACCAGGGATGGGATACCTTCCAGTGAGTTGTTGGCCAGGGAGGTCCCTGATGCCCCCAAAACATTACAGGCATACTTGGGCTGCAAGGCCACTGAGAAATCCTTCTGGAACTGAGCTGAAAACCTCCTCCATGTAGACCAGCTGACAGAAAGCTGGAAGAAGCCATTCTGCATGCAGTTCAATGGGAGAGAAATCACCAGTGAAGATACCCAGCAGTGGACACTGCAAGCCTTATATTTGGCCAGCCAGACCAAATGAGCCAACAGGTGCAATAGTGGCACATCTGTCATGGTGGAAACCAACTGCCCTCTAAATGGAGTGGAGGCCCACTCCATGGGAGGGAATACATCCCTGATACTGAAAACCTAAAACAGGGGTAGTCATGAACCCTAGGGGTGTAACATCTGCTGCTGTCTGGCTAAATGTATATACTATGCTTATCAAACTGCCCAGTATGCACTTCTCTTAATGTCATACCCTTATATTAATGCTACTTTCACTTTTGGTAGAGAACCTGCACTTTTCAGATGGCAGAGACCTTGGGATGACTCAGAAGGCAAATGGTGCTGGGAAGAAGAGACAGAGGAGGAGTGCTTAGCACTGAAATATCTCTGTCACACCTTCCAAGGCTCAAGGTCCACTGTGGAAGAGGTGGCAGAAAGAATGTAAGAGCCAAAGGAAGGGTAGGACTCCTTACAACATGCTCCTCCAGACACAAAATGGCATAGATATGCATGACCTCACAGTGCCTGGCACTACCTACACAAGACCACCATAATAGGAGGAAAAGATCTTGACATCAAAACAAAAGAGAGACTGATTGAGATGGGGAGGGGATATGATGGAAAATGGAGTTTCAAAGGGGAAAGTGGGAGGAAGGAGGGCATTACCATGGGATATTGCTTACTATCATGGAAGTTGTTAATAAAAAAATAATTTTTAAATAAATAAAAAAACAGACACTGTAAAACAGGAGCTTTCTGTAAACGTACCAAGGGAAAAATAATCTAAAGTAAATCAGCCACTAACTTGGAAATCAATAGCCACAAAGCTAAATTATTTTTATTCTGCATTAACTATTTTAGCTAAAAGTTTATATTTGCATGAGTTTGGTTTAGATAGCAATTTCCATTCAACTCCAATGCCTAAAGAATATCTAATATTGGAAATTGCATTCTTTTCTCATTGCTATTTCTCTCTCACCTTTTTTTTTTTTTTTTTTTTTTTTTTGAGGACCTGTAATTCACTATGTAGTCTTAGGCTGACCTTGAACTCACAGCAATCCTCCTACTTCTGCCTCCCAAATGCTGTGATTAAAGACATGTGCTACCACACCCATGCCCAGCAGTTATTACAATCTTTAACTAATTGGAGTATTTAAAGTTCACATTAGCTTGTCATTTATATTGTACAAGTATTTACCACTTTAAAAATAACTCCAAAACCAGGTGTGGTTGCTCACACCTATAATCCCTGCACTTGCGAGGCTAGGTAGGAGGACTGCCATGAATTTGAAGCCAGCCAGGGTCTACAGAGTAAGTTCCGGGGGAACAAGCCTATAATCTCAGCATCTGGACATTGAGGAAGAAAGATGCCAAGTTCCAGGCCTGATCTACATACTTAAACCTTGCCTCAAAAAGAAAGAAAGAAGGAAGAAAAGAAAATCTGGGAAAGATAGTTTGCTCTCCTCTGTTTCATTTTAATTGACTTTATTTCTAGCACCTTAAACCTAAAGGTGTTTTATATAGTTACAGCAAAATTTGTGGCAGGCATTTTGTCAATATCACTTTATGCTATTTTAAAGACTGCCTCAATTCTGTTAACATAGTTATAATTTATTTATTTACTTAGTTTCTTAAGGTAGGATCTCACTCTAGTCCAGCCTAATCTAAAATTCACTATGTCTCAGGCTGGCCTTGAACTCAGAGATCCTCCTACCTAGGCTTCCTAAGTGCTGGGATTAAAGGCGTGTACCACCACACCTGGCTCAATTTTGTTAAAATAAATAGAGATTTCTATTCATCTATGGAATACTATTGAGTAGATCATTAACTGTACAAGAAGCCATTACATACATATTCTAGTTTTATTTTGGAATCATAATATGTGGTATTTTTTTGGCAGGAATTGCATGATCAGCACTTCCTAGCTATCCTAGCTCACTGAAACAATAGCTCTGAACAGTGAAAAAGAAGGTACAGAAATAAGAAAAAACCAAACCACTTTCATTGTTGACAGAAATGACTATATAACTGCAAACCTTCATAAAGAAACAATATCTTGCCTGACCTTCAGTCTATTTTCTGACCTAAATGTCTCTGGTCTTAATACCTGTCAGCTATCTCAAATTCAAAGTTTAGTGACCCATCAAGTAAATAAGTAAATATAAATCTACTACACAAAAGGAAATATAATCAGTCACATAACACTGACCAAAAAATTATAAAATATATTCTACTGAAAAAAAGTCATTTGGACTTGCATTTAAAATGCAATAGATTATCTTGACATACAAACACTAGAATGTTGACAGGAAGCATATAGTTCCTTCATCAACCTATCTGCAAAGTTCAATATTCATATTGCATATGTATTCAGTTCTTTCAATATTTAAAAACTACTCCTTTCAGGCTGGAGAGATGGCTTAGCAGTTAAGGCATTTGCCTACAAAGCCAAAGAACTCCAGTTCAATTCCCCAGGACCTACGCCAAAAGCACAAGGGAGTCTGTTTGCAGTGTTTGGAGGCCCTGGCGTGCCCATTCTTTCTCTCCCTCTCTGCTTCTTTCTTTCTCTCTCTCTCTCAAATAAATAATTTTTTTTTTAAAAAAACTACTCCTTCACAAGTCATTAGCAATGGACAACCCAAGCTCAAGGAGAATGTCCTTCCTTCACGGTTTTGAAAATAAAGAGAATGTATATTACATACTCAAGTCAAGACAATTATTCCTTCATACTAATATCCCACAGTAAACATGACACCGGTGATATTTCTGTCCAACTACTTCAAACTCTGAAGTTTAAGTCCCTTGCTTCTCAGGAACCATCTCCAGTAACATACTCAGAACTAATCGCTTTCTTGTATTGTTAAGGATGTTTTAGAAAAATTATTTTTCTGTCCTGAGTCTTACTTCACTATGCACCACAGACTCAGCTATGTTATCAAAATGTACTTGGTCATTCACTGTTTCGTTGACTTGAGATTCTCATTGAGTTCTCTAATCTACTTCAACAGGAGTGCTGCCTGATAAGGAAGTGTGCCTTTAGTTAGTTGTCTGAGACTCTTCACCTTACAGTGCTCACTAATGCTAACAATGAGGTCACTGCAACAAATCCGGCATGCCCAAAATTAAAGCCTCAAGGAGTAGATGAAAAAAGCAGAGATGAAGATGATGAATGTGGATGACAAGGAGACTTTATATTTAAATTGCAGTAAATCAATGCTTTCGTTTAAGACAAGCTGCAGCTTCTCTGCGCAGTGAACTGTGTCTAGAAGTCAGCATTACAACCTTAGCAGTCTTGTTCACTTTGTCCTGCAGCATTTTTTCAGTTGATGCCAATGCTTCCATTGCTTCCCAGTTTTTCTCCCGAAGGTCCTAATCATTTTTAGAAAGAATGATTTCAGTTTATCCATTATTGAAAGATTGTTCCTTTTTATTTCATCAGTATTTTGCACTGCATTTAAATGCTGGTTACTGCAAAATTATTTTAATGGGAAATTATGTATATTAGCAAAAAATAAAAAGCAATGTTTAGAAGTTTGAATGAGAAAATAAAGATGCCCACTTCTCATGTTCTAGTATACAAACCAAATACGCTAGCTTTTAAGATAACTATGCACGTGTGAAAGAAGAAAGCATTCAAAAGTAGACACATTAATTAGAATTACAAGTATGATTTCAGGTACATCAAACGTCAGAGGTTTAAGGACAGAGTGAGTATTCAAGTACTACAAAAAGCTTTTCATGTGACTTTAAAACAAGGCCCAGTATTGCTCATGGGACTTCCCATTGCACCATTAGCAAGTTTTTTTTTAATTAATCTAACTTTGTTTTAGGAAAATTAAAACACTTCTAGACTCACTAAAGATGAGATAGAACTCACTGTGTTCTATCTTTCTTTCCGTGTTCAAATATATATGCCATGAAACAACCTGATACAAACTACAAACTATCTGATTGAAGCAAATGATGCAAAGAAACAATTAAGTACATTCTCCTCAAAGAGAAACAGAGGTCATTAAAAACAGATATGAAAGATCTAGATTTTAATAGCATTTCCTAATCACCATTTATTGAATGTTTAGCTACCAAATACTGTACTTGGGACTCTACATTACCCCTTACATATTCTGAGTTATTTTTGTTTTTCACTTTATAGATGGGCAAACCACAGCTGAAGGTTCAGATATCTGGCCAAGTGTGCACAGCAAATGGGCAGCAGAAGTAGAACAGACTGAGCTGCAGCCTGCTGGCCTCCCGCATCCTGGCTCTTTCTACATACTGCAAGGCTTCCCATGCTGCTGCTGCTGTGTTATACTGGCATTTCCATGCCCTCTTTACCTCAGCATTCCAACAAGTAAAAAAACAGTAAGATGTTAGCAATATATTGGAAAGTTCAACCCAAGATTTGTGATTAAGCAATGCTGTTAGTAATTAGTATTATGCAACACATAAAGGGTAATTCACGTACCTAATTTTGACAAACTTGGGGGTATATGAAAATCCCAACTTGTAAGGCTAGCAATTTAACACACACTTTAAAAAATTCAATTTATAACATAAGACACATATGCATCTACTATTACTATCACTTGGATTTCTGGCACATTTCATCTTGCTCACACTTAGGAATCATCCTGTTGTGTGGGGGGAAAAAAATCTCTAGCAAGAATCCTTAGATTTTACCTAGAGTTAACATGTTTCTTTAAGAGAGAATTTGCAAAATTCAGCCAATTCTCTATTTGTCTGCTTGGTAAAATTACTAGTACTAATAGTTCTTAAGGATTGCTCCTTCTGTTCCAGTAAGATGTATCCACATGCTCACACTACTAGTAGATGACTTAATCGCCGAGATTTGCAATACCTCTCACTTGAAAAACAGAGGTTCCAGAAAGCTTTAAAAACAAAATTATTTTTTTGAAAAATAATTATTGTCTATTAGGTTTGAATATTGGCATTATCTTACAGAAAAGCTAACACTAAACTTGAAAGCACTATTTTTCAAATGAAATTTCAACAAAGTCGATGGCATTTTAATTTCAAAGAACCCTAACATGCATTAATTATAGCTCCAATATTTAAAGTGAAAATCTTCAGTATAAAAATTCACATTTTCACATAATAAAATTGCTTTCTAACACATCGATTACTGTAAAAAATGCTTTCCAAAAAGATACACATAGAAAACAGCAGTGCTTTCTTACAAAGACAGAGAAGCTTAAAGTAAAACTAGGTTCAAAGAAAAGCAATTCCTGAACCAGACACCGAGGTACTAAGAAGAAAAGCTCATGCTCATAAAGCTTTGCTTACATTGTTTTTCTTCCTCTGGTGCTCAACAGCATCCTTCAAAGAATCTAACTCATTCTGGAGGCCAGTTATTTCTTTCTCTCTTTCTGAAATTCTAAACCAGAACATTGACACATATTTTAGGTAGTCAGCAATTTTAGATAGTGATACAACTTAATAAACAGTAATTAAAATTTAGATGTTTACATTTTTTTTACTGTGAAATAAGAACAGCAAGTGATACTTTGAAAATACATTAATAACTCAGCTACTATTTGCCATAGAAAACCCAACCTTGAATTCTTAATTTAGAAATAAATTAGGGATAGGGATATAATTCATTTGGTAGAGTGCTTACTTAGTATGCATAAAGCCCTGGGTTTGATCCCCAGCACTACATAAAACCAGCTGTATCTAGAATCCCAACCCTTAGCAACGAGAGACATGATGATGAAAAGTTCAAGGCCAGTATGGGTTACATGAGATGTTGTCTAAAAACACAGACAAGATTTTTTAAAAAATAAGCTTATACACATCAGACAACATGCCAAAGTTGATGCTAAGGACATCTCAACCCCTACAAGCAGTTCCAGATGCACAAATTGCTGCCATGGGTTATTTTCTTTTCTCCTGGATCAGTGCAGCCACTGTTCGCAGGAGAACTAAAGTGCATTTTGTAAAAAGATGGCAATGAAGCCAGTTATGACTGGGTACTTCATCAAACCAAGAAAAGTACATTAAAGTGACCTGGGTATTCACTTGCCATTTGCACCCAATCTTAGGATTCATGCTTTGTTTTGTTTTCTCTTGATCTAATGATTTAGTTATTTCTGAGAAATACAGAAAGCAAAGGTAAAGTGCCACAATTCACTTCTGATACAGTTAAGAGTAGCTTGGGTAGACGGCTCAATCACAAATAGCTCTATATAATACTCAATCACAAGGCTTTGTACAAGGGATTGCCCAATAAACGGCCTGGCCCTTGAACTAAGGACTGTTTGTTGTGGTTCATTTGAGGGTAGCTTGTCTCTAGTCCATGGCCCCTTCCTATCTTCCTTTGCTTCTGTCAACCATGAGGTGAACAGCCCCCTTTTTCTCATCTTTCTGTCTTGATGTTCTGCCCTATTATGGGCCTACAATCAATAGATCTATGGACAAAAATTTGCAGATATCCACAAACTACAGCCAAAGATACAGCTAAGCTCTACTGACCTGCAGTTCAAGATACTTAAAGTAAACTATAAAAATTCAATGACCACTAGATATTATATTTAACTCCTCATTTGAGAAAGATTTAGCATATTAAAAAACAGTTGCCACTTCCCAAACTATGGATCCAACTTATTTACTTACACTGTTAGTAACTCCTCATGAGTGGGGAAAGATGAGTCCTATTAAAAGAATGAAAGGTTATTTCAAAACAAAGTTTCTGAGAACACAACAAAATAAATTAAC
The DNA here is from genome assembly GCF_020740685.1 of Jaculus jaculus. Lineage (NCBI taxonomy): Eukaryota > Metazoa > Chordata > Mammalia > Rodentia > Dipodidae > Jaculus > Jaculus jaculus. The sequence continues at coordinate 110,331,979 of NC_059108.1, read as the reverse complement.
ACCAAAGGTGAAAATATCATATACTACATATGCTAGCACCTTAACTTTAATCAAGTGACCTTAAAAAGAAAATATGTATGTATGTATGCATGTATGTATGGCTGGACAGAATAGTGGTTAAGGCGTTTGCCTGCAAAGCCAGAGGACCCAGATTCAATTCTCCAGATTCCACATTAGCCAGATGCACAAGGAAGCACTTGCGTCTAGAGTTCATTTGCAGTGACTGGAGGCCCTGGTACACCCAGTCAGTCTCTCTCTCTATGTGTCTCTCTCTCCCCCCTCCTCTCCACCAAATAAATAAATGTGTATGTGCATGCATGCATGCATGCATGCATACATAGATAAGATACACACACACACACACACACACACACGGCTGGAGATGGCTTTGCATTTAAGATGCTTGCCTACAAAGCCTGAGGACCCATGTTCAACTCCCCAGATACCACATAAGTCAGGCACACAAGTTTACAAAAGCATGCAAGGTCACGCATGTGCACAAGGTGGTACACGTGTCTGGAATTCAATTATAGTGGCCAGAGACCCTGGTACACCAATTCTCTCTAACTTCGTCTCATAAAATGGGGGGGGGGGGGATTTGTTGGGCTAGCTTCAAAATATATATATATATATATATATATATATATATATATATATATATATAAATTTATAAATTGTATTGAATGCTAATTCCAATTTTCCTTTTTCTCTCTCTTTTTGTGCATCTGGCCTTATGTGGTGCTGGGGAATCAAACCAGGGCTACCAGGCTTTGTAAGCAAGTGATTTTAACTACTGAACCAGACCTGCTAATTCAAATTTTCATTGTCACTGGATAAAGTATTTAATAAGAATTTATAGCCAGGTGTGGTGGTACACACCTATAATCCAAGCATATGGGAAGAGGTAGGAGGATCTGTGAATTCAAAGCCAGCTTGGAATTACAGAGAGAGTTCCAGGCAAGCCTAGGCTAAAAGTAAGACCCTACCTTGAAAGGAAAAAAGAATTTATAAATTGCCTCTTATACAATCATTTAAATACTTTTAATTTTCATATTGTATAATTTGTATTTTATTATAAAAAATTAAGCTTCTAAAGGAGCAAAAAATACTTTAAAACACTAAGAAAAGCTAATTTCCTCACACAAAGCTAATTTAACAGAATATGCAAAGGTACATAATCTTCACATATACTGCAAATCCTTAATGACTAAATATCTCAAACTGAAACTATGAGAAGCTTCTTGTCAACAGAAATTCTTAATTCTTTGTTCCTTAAAATACATTCTGATCTATCCATATATATTCATAAAATTAAAAATCTATGGTAATATATATTTTGTAGGGTTGAGGACTTAGATGCTCATTAGTAGTATACTTGCCTAGGATGCTAGAACACTCTAGGTTCAATCCCAACAATGCAGTACATGTGTTTATGTGTGCATAGATTATATATATATATATATATATATATATATATATATATATATATATATATATATGTATGTATGTATGTATGTATGTATGTATGTATATTTAAAGACTTTATGGTGAAGGTCATCCTCTTCAACTAAGCTCATAGCTTCAGGAAGGATATATATGGAGTGGTCAAGGAGGCAGAGGACACCTACCTAGCTAATCAGATCAGCTGAATTAACCCTAGTGACAGATGTCAGAGCCAGATCTCCCTTACATATAGAAATATATCCTGAAAAGGCACTTTTAATAATGGGAAACATTTATAATGCCTATCACATAATACATGTGTACATACATATGTACATATGTATGTGTGTGTGTGTTAGCTTCTCTCCAATTACTGACATTTTGTTTGAGGAGAATGTATGCACACATGTTCAAACTGACCTAGGTAGTAATTTAATTGACATGCTAAAAAAAGTATTATAGAAAATCAAAACATAAGCACAAAAATATAAAACTTAACTGAAATACACATTAAAATATTTGCATATACTTTTATAAATTGTAGGTCATTTTACCTTGGACATGCCATTATAAATTACATTTATAGAAAATCCAGGAAATGAATAATTATGAAACAGAAAATATTAAAATACTTGTAGACAGTTATTGGTTATGGAATTTCTTTGCCACAGAAATAAAAAGCAAGACATAGAATAATATCTACCTGTTGGTAGTTCTGCTTAAGTTGCTCAATTTGGAATTTAATCAATTTATTTTCATCTTGTACTTCCTATTAAATAAAAATTAAACATGAATATCTGGATAGAGATTACTGTTTTCCCTAAGCTTTTAGAACATTTTCTAGTCTAGAAACTTTCCATAATGTAACAATGTTTAAAGAATACAATAAGCCATATATCAAAACACACTATGCAATTACAGTCATTACATTTAGTACTACCCTCAGAGTTGTGTATCTCTGTAAAACAAAACAATATTCAGAAATAAACCTAAACACCTGTAAGAATTTAGCACTGGTTGATATTTGAAATTGATAAGACAAAGTTTATCAGGCGCAACACTAGTAGCATTTTGGGCTGTACTTTTTTTTCTTTTAGTTGGGGCTGTTTAATGTCATTTAGCAATACAGACTGGCTCCACATAGATACAATAGCATCACTCCTCCAGCTATGACAACCAGTAGCATTTCCACATACTTCAAAAGTCCTGTGGGGAAACACAATTGCTACAGTAATAATGGGTTAGTTAATAATATAGCTAACTCTCTTGTCTAAGGTTAGAATGCTATTCTCCTATATTACTTAAGTAAATTACTTATGAACTGAAATACCTAAAGAAAATGTAAAATTATTAAAGGAAAATAAGAAATATGGACTGGAGAGATGGCCCACAGTATTTTATTATTTTTTTAGATCACAGAATAAGATCTTTCTTTCTGAGACTTAAAACTGAGAAAATGACTTATATTTGAAAACATAAACATTTTAAACTTACAAAAGAGGAGGGAAGGGACAGAGAGATGGCTTGGCAATTACCTACAAAGCCAAAGGACCCTTGTTTGATTCTCCAGGACCCACATAAGCCAGATGCACAAAGGGGAACATGCATCTGGAGTTCATTTGCAATGGCTGGATGCCCTGATGTGCCCATTCTCTCTCTCCCTCCCCCAGGCAAATAAATAAAATATATTTTTAAAACATTTTAAGAAAAAAAAAAAGAGGAGGGAAAACATAAAAGAAGTTACAAGTAAAATTGGGGAAAACAAATCACCTCACATAGTAACAAAAGTTTAGTCTTCATTAACTACATAAAAACGGCTTGAGTCTGCATATGGCTTAGTGGGTACGGTGTTTATGGCACCAGTGTGAAGCCCCAAGTTCAGATCCCCAGCACCCATGGAAAATGCTTAGAGCTGGGAAAGCAGAGACAGGAGAATCTCTAGGGCTTGCTGGCTAGCTAGACTAGCGCACCCAGGGAGCTCATATTTAGTGAGGCACTGTCTCAAAAAAACTAAGGTGGAGAGTATCTAAGGAAGATTAACTGTTGTTAACCTCTGGCTTCTACCTGTATCCACATGCATTCACACACACATATAAGCACACAACCATGCACGCGCGCGCGCGCGCGCGCACACACACACACACACACACACACACACACAAGGTTTGGGGGGATTTTGGTTTATTTGCAAGGAAAGAGAGCTAGAGACAGAATATATGGTATGTGTGCACCAGGGCCTCTTGCCACTGCAAACGAACTTAGACTCATGCTTCACTTTGTGCACCTGGCTTTATGGTGAGCACTGCAAATTGAACCTGGACTATCAGGCTTTGCAAGCAAGTGCCTTTAACCACTTAACCATCTCTCCAGCTCACAGGCTTATAAATCAGTAAAAAGGAAAAAAGAATATATATCCAAGAACAATTTACATAAAACACAGCCTTAACTCCTCCCTATCAAAAGCAATTTAAACCAGGAGTGGTGGCTCACACCTTTAATCCCAGCACTCAGGAGGCAGAGATAGGAGGCTCGCTGTGAGTACAAGGTCCAGCCTGGGACTACAGCATCTACCTTGACCAAAAAAAAAAAAAATCAATTTAAAACATGGTCTACTTTTCAAGTTTAGAATTAAATGCTTTCATCTTTTGTTGGTGCTGGAAAAAAAGGGGAAATAGTACAGCTCCTGAAGCCTTAAATATTCACTATTAGGGCCACAAGTTGGACACACCTGCCACAGCATGAAATATGAGCAAGACTAGTCCAAGGTACTATAGACATTTACAAAAGTGGAAACAAAACAATTAAGACATATAAACCATTGGCCCAGAATTTTACTTCTAGAAATATATAATATGGATATACTAGCAAAGAAGTCAAAATGTATGTGTGCAAAGATAGTCACTGTAGCAATGTTTATAACTTGGAAAACAACCCTTAATATTCTAGTTATTCACCATTTGGAACTGACTATGCAAAAGATGAGGCAACAATACAGTACTATGAACCTATTACAAAGCCTGCTGGTCAGGGTTCAATTCCTCAGGATCCACATAAACCAGATGCACAAAGTGGTGCATGCATCTGGAGTTCGCCTGCAGCAACAAGAGGCCCTGGCATGCTCATATTCATTTCTCTCTTTTTCTTGAAAATAAAAGGGTTGTCTGGATAAAGTTAAAGGCAGCTGGGCATGGTAGCACATGCCTGTATTACAAGCACTCAAGACCTACAAAGAAAAGGAATCATAGTTTGAGGCTAGCTTGGGCTAATGTAGCAAGCTTTCAAGGCTATCTTGAGCTCTAAAACTAGCATCTGTCTCAAAAAAAAGATGTATTTGGGCTGGAGAGATGGCTTAGTGGTTAAGCGCTTGCCTGTGAAGCCTAAGGACCCCGGTTCGAGGCTCGGTTCCCCAGGTCCCACGTTAGCCAGATGCACAAGGGGGCGCACGCGTCTGGAGTTTGTTTGCAGAGGCTGGAAGCCCTGGCACGCCCATTCTCTCTCTCTCCCTCCATCTGTCTCTCTCTGTGTGTCTGTCACTCTCAAATAAATAAATAAATAAATAATATTTTTTAAAAAAAGATGTATTTGTTTTTAAGACAAAGGTAGTGGTAGCACACTTACTAACAAGCCTTGGGTTTGATCCCAAACATCACGCATCATACACACTTGCGCATACCACACACACAGGTAGAAATAACCTTATATGGGAAGATCTGAAAAATATATTGGCAATTAATGGATACTTTCTCAAAAGATACAATGGGAGGCCGGGCATGGTGGTGCATGCCTTCAATCCCAGCACTTGGGAGCAGAGGTAGGATTGCTGTGAGTTCGAGGCCACCCTGAGACTGCATATGAGTTTCAGGTCAGCCTGGACTAGAGTGAGACCCTACCTCAAAAAACCAAAAAAAAGATACAATGGGCATTAATAGTACCTGTAAAGAATGAGACCCAGTATCTGCATGAAGCTCAATCTGTATTACATTATTTTTATAGCAGCTAAAACATTTTTTCAAAAACAAGCAAAGACAATAACACCCATTAATAATCATGCTCACCTGTAGTAGCTTGGTTTGGCTAGAAAGATCACTCTCTTTCTCTCTTAGCACACCTTCTATTCTCTTCATTTCATTTTCTTTTTCTTTCAGCCTAGAAGTTTTGCAGACTTTATTTTACTAATGTACATTAAAAGGAAAATCAGACTCCAATATCACCCCTGAGAAAAAAAGTCAACAGACAATACATACCAACTATTTCTTCTGACATGATTACATTAGTTTTATTTATTTTATTTTTACATTAGTTTTAAAGGACACTACTTTCAAGGACATTCAACTTCTAAGCCAAGAACATTCTAAAACTACTTCAGCTTATTTTATACTTAACACTTGTGTGTGTGTGTGTGTGTGTGTGTGTGTGTGTGTGTGTGTGTGTGCAGGTTCATGTGTACATGGAGGCCACAGGATATTGTCAAGTGTCATTCTTCAGCAATACCATCCACCTTCTTTTCAGACAAGGTCTCTCACTGGCCTAAATTTGCCAAGTAGACTAGACTGGCTGGACAGTAAGCCCC